>NC_056728.1:1147264352-1147578102 GCF_019279795.1 Protopterus annectens | reverse complement strand
ATTCACAACATGGCAAATCAGTGCCTAAGGGCATTAGGCCACATTCAACCAGAGCAGCAGCCACTTCAGCAGCCTTCCTCAGAGGAGTACCAACCAAGGACATTTTGGAGGCTGCAACTTGGGACTTCACTGCACAAATTTACAAAGCACTACCACTCTAAATCCAGAGCAGGCTTCGCCACTGCAGTTCTGCAGGGCCTCATAGCCACTCCTAATTCTATCTAGGCCCAGCCGCCCAACCTCAGCTTTGGGATTCAACCCAAGTGTAATGACTGCAACAGTGAAACACAATGAACATAGTACAGTTGTGTACCTACCATAAGTGTAGATGTTCGAGTGTATTCACTGTTGCAGTCCAGGTTACCCTCCCTCCATCCCCCTTTTCATTGCTGGGACTTATCTGTACTTCTCTATTCTATACAACCTATGTGGTGTATTTGCTTGTAGATGAAGGTAATGTTTGTTAGTGCATGCTTTTTTACGAGCAGAATTTTTAGCCTACCCTTTTGGGGGCACCTGACATCTGAGGCAAGAAAAACTGAAGAAAATGGCGTCTGCTGCATCTTTTTATATCCCTGGCGGACTGACGTCAGGGAAGAGGCGACAGCAACCAACGCCAGACCAGGACTTTGGTAGTCAGGCCCATTGCGGGCAGCCTGCCAGCAGGATAACCTAAGTGTAATGACTGCAACAGTGAATACACTCTAACATCTGCATTTATGGTAGGTACACAACTGTACTTTTCGGTAGCGTTGTCGCCTCACAATAAGACGCTGTCCAGTTCGACTCTCATGTAGAGCGTCTTCTGCGTGGAATCATGTGTGAATGGGCGTTCCTTCGTTGAAGGTTGTATGTCAGGGCTGGCAACTCTGTACGTAAAAATCAACTGCCAATCAGCGGACCGGAGTTCCACTGTGGCAACCCCTAACCGGGAAAAGCTGAAAGACACAACAACAACCAGGATTTGCCCTTATCTACCTATGAGGATTCTGATGCAGATGATTCCATTCCTTCTGCTTCCCCTCCAGAAGATTTTTCTTTTGGTGAAACTTGAACACTCTTAAGGAGCATTTCCGCTGGGAAAGCCAGGATTACTCGGACTCCAAAAAGAAGCTTAGGGAATTCTTGCTCCTCCCTCAACGCAGGCCTTTAGCTATCCCTCCTGTTCTGGACATTGTAGATGATACCTTCTTGGAATCTAGCCTGGCCCCAGACACTTTACCTCCAGCTCCCAGAAAACCTGACAGGTATTACAGTACCTGACTCTCACAAGTTCCTTTTCAAGAATCCTACTGCGGATCCAGAGACCATTTCCCAAGGACCAAAATGCATTAAGGGTACTGCTGCCAAAAACCCTACCCTCTCTGATAGATTCCAGGGCCTTGGACAGATGGGGTAAGAAGGTATACACTTCTGCTACTTTGGCCATTAGGGCCTTAAATTGCCTGTTTCATATGTTAAAGTATCAGCAGTATATTATGGGACTACTTAAACAGAAAATGATGTTGATTCCTGACTGTGCTGAACATAAAGAATTACAGGATTTAATGCATTCGGCTGAACAAGTTGGTAAACATACTTTGCAATGTGGTTTTGACTCTAGTAGCATTTTGCAGGGCTGGTGTCATTGGGTCTGTACTTGGAAGGCATGCTTGCTTTAAGGAGCAAAACTTGCCAGATCATATTAAAGCTAAATTACTGGATGCTCCTTTAAACCAAGACCGTCTGTTTGGCAACAAAGCAGAAGTCGTACTTAAAAAGATGGAGGAAAAAGCTAAATCTATGCAAACTGTTAAAGATTTTATGCATGTACAGCCTCCCAGATTTAGTAGGCATTGGCCTTCTAAGAATTGGTCCTTTCCAGTCTCTTCCAGGCCTTCTCAGTCCAAACCCAGGAACAGCAGACCACCTAGGTTACAGTCTCTGGCTACAAACAGGCCTAAACAGTGGGGGACTTCCACTTCCAAAGCTGGAAGTAGTAAGACATCCCCCTATGGAAAAATGTCTCAATGACTTAACCTTAACCCTTCCAAGCCCTGCTTAACTGCCTGCTCCCATAGGAGGAAAGCTCGCCCTACATGCAAAAAACTGGGACCTCTTTACCAAGCACAAATGGGTTTTAAATATAGTTTTCCAAGGGTACAGATTCCACTTCCGCACCTTACCAACCCCAAACGGTTGGCCAGACCTACCCCCAAATCAGTGGACAGAGGCTCAACAGTGGGTTCTCTCTCCAAGTATCAGGGCTATTCAACCTGTCCCAGCAGAAGAAAGGGGACTAGGCTTTTACTCAAGACACTTCTTGGTACCCAGAAAAGACAGCTCCTGGTGTCCTATTCTGGACCTCTCTATTCTAAACACCTTTTTGGTAATCCCAAAATTCAAAATATTAACACTTCAACAGCTGCTTCCTATGCTAGGCAAAAAAGCCTGGTTGGCAACCTTAGACTTAAAGGAAGCTTACCTGCACATTCCAATAAGGGAATCTTGCAGGAAATACGCTTCAGAGCAGGCTGCATGCACTGTGAGTTCTCTGCACTTCTCTTTGGCTTATCTACTGCGCCCAGGGTATTTGCAAAGTGTGTAGCTCCAGCCATTGCATTTTGCAGGCAGAGAAATATTCAAATATACCCATACCTGGACGATTGTCTGATTCAGGCAGAAAGCCAGGACATGCTGTTAAAACATCTGGCATTTGTAAAGAAACGTCTAACCTTGCTGGGGTACACCATAAACGAAAAGAAATCTCATCTAGTACCCTGCCAACAGATTGTATTCCTTGGGAGCAAGCTTGAACACAACTTCCCAGATGGCTTACCTCACGCGATAGAAATAAGTTTATTTGAAAGCCTACTTCAAACTACTGGCCACAAAGACCCAGCTATCTGCAAGGAAAATTCTGCAAGCCATGGGGTTCATGGCCTCTTGCAGTCTACTAATTCCATATGCAAGACTGTATATGAGGAAACTACAATGGTGTCAGCATTCTCAGGACCTGGAATCAGTGATTCTTTTCATTCCTTGTATAAAGACAGTTCCTTTGGGCAGAGGCCTGCCACCTCAACAAGGGGCTCCCTTTCAATCTACCCCCCTGCCACCCAAACCTTGACTACAGATGCATTAGACTATGCATGGGGGGCTCACTTGGCAGGGCAGTGCATTCAGGGCAAATGGAACCGGAGTCAGATGAACCTACATGTCAACCAAACAGAAATGTTAGCTGTACAGAATTCCCCGACAGCCTTCAAGGACCACATCCTTCCAGGACAGTTATTGGTTAAGACGGACAACACCACAGTTATGTGGTACATAAACAAGCAGGGGGGAACCCACTCGTACCCTCTCTGCAGACTAGCCATGGCTCTATGGAACACAGCCTTGAGCTACCAAGTGCACCTACAAGCTCAATTCCTGCCAGGCAAGCTAAATTCACTGGCAGACGACCTAAGCAGAAATCTCATGGACCCACACGAATGGAAACTGTAACCAAAAAATATTCAACCGCTTGAGGAACAAATGGGAGACTCCAGAGATAGTTCTGGGGGAATGCAAACAGGTCTATCAATTGGAAATTTTGCACAAGGACTCCCCACAGTCAAGCTTGGAAAGTGGATGCCCTGTCCTTTACCTGGGAAAGCATTGGTTTATGCCTTTCCCATCTGCCTCTCCTCTCAAAGGTTCTGTTAAAGATTAAACAGGACACCAAGGCCAATTCTTATTGTACCAGACTGGCCTCGCCAGCAGTGGTACCCCTTCTTGCGCAGCATGATACTGCTGGATCCATGGCATCTACCTCAGACACCTTCCCTGCTGTCCCACCCTCAGTTTCATACCCTGAACCTTGCAGCCTGGCTAATTCCTTGAGCTCTCCAATAGCTTCCCCTCAGTATGCAGGTGCTAGAGGGCATTCTGGAAGAAAGGAGACCTAGTACTAGAAAATCCTATGCTGAAAAGTGGAAAAGATGCAGTTCCTGGAGCCAGACCCAGGGTATGGGGCACTATGGTGCCCAGTTTACCTCATATTCTTCAGTTCTTAACAGAAATGCTCCACAAGGGCCTATCCTTCTCCTCTATTAAAATTCATGCCTCTGCAATTTCAGTACATTATAATACTGAACCACCCCGCTTCTCTCACCCCCTGATAAAACAATTCCTCAGAGGGGTTAAAGATTTAAGACCCCCCCAGGCGAGCCCATACTCCAGCCTGGCACATTAACTTTGTATTGGAAAAGCTCACTGTCCCTCCATTTGAACCAGCTGCAATTGCAGAGTTGAAATTCCTTTCTTGGAAAACAGCCTTCCTTCTAGCCATCACTTCAGCAAGATGAGTGTCTGAATTACAGGCCCTCATGGCAGTGGAGCAATTCATTGTCTTCCATGCAGACAGGGTTTCCCTCAGGACCAATCCTTCCTTTATGCCCAAGGTGGTGTCTAATGTGGCCCTAAATCAGTCCATTCATTTGCCTACCTTTTACCGTAAGGCACAAAACACAGGAGAACTAATTCTGGACTCTTTGGACGTGCACAGACAACTTAGAATTTATTTGGACAGGACTAAGCCTCTCAGAAAATCTAAACAGCTGCTAGTTGGCTTTGCTGCAGAGGCAGAGGGGAAGGCCATTTCAAAGCAAACCATTTCTAAATGGTTAGCCAATTGCATTCATTTCTGCTATAAACACCATGGAAAACCTAACCCACAGGGGATAAGATCACACTCCACCAGGGCTGCATCTACCTCTACAGCCTTTCTCAGAGGGGTCCCTACCAGGGACATCCTAGAAGCTGCTACCTGGAGCTCTGTTCATACCTTCACCAAGCATTGCCACATGCCTATTTTTTCTAACTCCGGAGCTGGTTTTGCCACTGCAGTATTGCAGGGCTTAATAGCTGGTCCTAATGCTTTCTAACTTCCTCCTCCCTTCCTTAGCTTTGGGAATCTACCCAAATGTAATGACTGCAACAGTGAAACACAAAGAACATAGTACAGTTGTGTACACTTACCATAAATGTAGATGTTCGAGTGTATTCACTGTTGCAGTCCTGGATGTCCTTCAAGAATGCAACTGCAGTCATAACATATGGGTTGTCCTGCCTCAGGCAGCCCTCGGTCGGCCGGATTCCAAAGTCTGGGTCCGGCGTCGGCTGGTGTCGCCTCCTCTCCGACGTCAGAATGGCTGGAGTATAAAGGCATCGGCCGACACCATCTTCTTCAGTCTTTCTTGCCGCGCGGTGCCCGAAGCAGAAGCAGTTCGCAAGTGCCGGTCGGTCAGCTCCCATATTTCAGTACCGAAGTCATCTAAAAGCTAAGTACCCTGTTGGGGAACATTTTATCTTGCCTCAGCCGATGTCAGAACAAATTGAGAAAGTTAATAATTGTTTGTCTTGTGGTAAACAAATACCTCATAAGGACTTCCATTCTTATTGCCTCCCTTGCCTGGGCCCAGACCACGACGTCTCGGCCTGTGCTTGCTTTAATAAGCGCAGTCTCAGGCGCTGGGCAGAATTTGCCGAAGACTTTTTCGGCGAATCTTTCGCTTATATCATGCCATTGGAACTACCGACAACTCAATCTACCAAAAAACGAAAGGACCGTGACCGGCATCCTCGGCCCGCGTCCTCCACCGATACTACTCCTAAACCCTCCGCGAGTGCTTCGGTCCCTTCGGAAGCGGTAATTCAACCGCTCCAGGCCGACGACACAGCGTTAACACGTCCTTCGGTCTCGGAGTCTACTCCGGTGCCGGTTGTTGATTTTCCTCCAGAAACCGAAGTTCTGGATCTACCCGACACCATTCCTGTGGACAAGGTTACTCCTGCACGTGGGGCAGCTAGGCCTCCTGTATCCATGCCCATCAAGGCCTTTGCACGTGCTAAGGCCGCCAGCCAGGCCAAGGCCCATCCTAAACCTACTGCCCAGGCCCCTTCTGATAAACAGATCATGTCCCTTGCTGCAGATCTTATTTCTCTTATCAGGGGGTCTCACCCTCATCCAGACAGAGGTTCTCAGCCGCCTGCAGAGAAAAGGCCCAGACCTGAGCAGGCCGACTACCTCTCTTCAGATGAAGCCTCTGGGGATTCTGAGCATTCAGACACCCAAGAAGAATCCTTCCAGGCCTATGAAGACTCTGATGCTGAGGAATCAATTCCCTCTGCCTCTCCTCCAGAGGATTTTTCATTCGGTGAAGTCCTACACTCTGAGGGAGCATTTTAAATGGCAGGGTCAGGAATTCTCTGATTCCAGGAAAAGACTACGTACCTTCCTCAAGCTACCCCAGCACAGACCTTTAGCTATCCCTCCAGTTATGGATGTCCTGGATGATGTTTTCTCCGACTCCAGTGCTAACCCTGATTCTCTCCCTCCTGCTCCTGTCAAGGCAGACAGATATTATAGGGTCCCTGACACCCACAAACATCTCTTTAAGGCCCATTCTGTGGATCTAGATACTATTTCACAGGGCCCCAAGGGAGTGGCTACTTCCACAGCCAAGAACCCACTGCCAGCGGATAGGGAAGCTAGGTCCCTGGAGAGATGGGGTAAAAAGGTTTATACCTCTACCACCCTGGCCATGAGGTCACTTAATTGCCTTTTTCATATGTTTCAGTACCAGGATTTTTTTACTGGATGATTTACAGAAAAAGCTAGCCTCTCCTGAGCCTATTGATAGAAAGGCATTGCAGGATCTAGTACATAACACTCAGCAGGTTAACAATCATTTTCTTCAGTGTGGTTATGATGCATTGGAGGCTTCATGTAGGGCAGCTATGACTGGGGCTGTTATACGTAGACATGCTTGGTTAAAAGAATAGCCACTGCCAGACCATGTTAAAGTAAAGTTACTTGATGCACCTCTGGAAAAACAGAAGCTTTTTGGTGCTAATGCACAAGATGTGTTGAAGTCCATTGAGGAAAAAGCTAAATCAGTACAGACAGTCAAAGATTTCCTCCAGGTTCAGCCACCCAGATTCAGCAGGAATTGGCCTTCAAAGAATTGGTCCTTTCCAGACGCTGACAAGTTTCAAAGAGGAAAAACCAGGCGTGCCCGAGGTAGAGGGCAATACCGAGGCTCCTACAGGGGTCGCCAATGGCAACCACAAAATCAAAGAAGTGGCGCAGGCAGTCCAGCTGCACCACAAGGACAACCACAATGACTTGACTTTCATACCGCCTACAAAGGTTCAAATAGAAGCACCTTTGGGCAGAAAATTATCCTTATTCTCAAAAAACTGGCATATCTTAACCAAGGACAAATGGATTCTGGATTTAATAGACAAAGGATACAGATTCCACTTCCATACTTTACCAATAAGACAAGGCATGCCAAACCTGCCACTTCATCAAAGGGCAGAGGCACTCATTCAAGTTTCAAAGCTGTTAAATATAAAAGCAATAGAAAAGGTCCCTCCACAGGAACAAGGCCAGGGATTTTATTCAAGACTGTTCCTTGTTCCAAGAAAGGAAAACAAATGGAGACCTATACTGGACTTGTCTACTCTAAATACTTGTCTAATTGTGCCAAAGTTCAAAATGCTGACGTTGCAGCAACTCCTTCCCATGCTGGGCAAGGGGTCTTGGCTGGTCACTCTGGACCTCAAGGAGGCATACCTGCATGTTCCAATCAGACAAAGCTGCAGAAGATACCTCAGATTTCTTGCAGGGACAGAGCATTATCAATTCCCAGCATTGCCGTTTGGCTTATCTACTGCGCCCAGAGTGTTCACGAAATGCCTGGCATCAGTAGTGGCACACTGCAGACTCCAGGGGATTCAAATATACCCCTACCTGGACGACTGCCTCATACAAGCAGACAACAAACAAACCTTGACAGCAAACTTGGACTATGTCATTCAATTACTACAGGCCTTGGGATACACAGTCAACATTCAGAAATCAAGACTTCTGCCATCCCAACAGATTATTTTCCTAGGAGCCAAACTGGACACAAAACACAAATGGCTTATCTCACAGAGGAAAAACAACAGCAGTTACCAGAGTACTTCAAAGGCCTAGCAAAGCTCTCCCAGCTGACTGCAAGGAAGATCCTGCAGGCCCTGGGGTTCATGGCATCTTGCATTCTTCTGATACCTTTGGCAAGACTTCATATGAGAAAGCTGCAATGGTACTTAAAAAGCTTATGGTCCCAACACAGCCAAAGCCTAGAGGACGTAATCCCACTCATTCCATGTCTACAAAGAGAAATTTTGTGGTGGGCTCAAACAAGTCAGTTAAACAAAGGCATGTCTTTCAACAAACCTCAAGCAGGTCAAATGATTACAACAGACGCCTCAGACCAGGGATGGGGGGCGCACATGGAGGTCAGATGCATTCAAGGTCAATGGACACCAAGGGAAAGGCATCTGCACATAAACCAAAAAGAGATGTTGGCAGTGATACATGCAATCGAGTCTTTCGAAAAATAACTTCAACAAGGACATTTGCTAATAAGGACAGACAACACCACTGTTATGTGGTATATAAACAAGCAGGGAGGCACTCATTCTTATTCCTTCTGCAGACTAACAATGATTCTCTGGGAAAAATCCCTAAGTCTGAAGATACATCTGCAATCCCAGTTTGTGCCAGGCAAGGACAATGTACTGGCGGACAAGCTGAGCAGAAATTTCTTGGATCCACACGAATGGATGCTGCATCCTCACATTTTCTCACAAATAACAAGGACATGGGGAAGACCGGACATAAATCTCTTTGCTTCTCACATGAATCATCACCTGGAAAAGTTCTGTACAAGGACCCACCATCCTCTAGCCTGGAAAACGGATGCTCTCTCCTTCAGCTGGAATTCCCTAACAATTTATGCATTCCCTTCTCTACCACTGCTGACCAAGGTGATACTGAAGATCAAAGCAGAACAACCAACAGGCATTTTGATAGCTCCAGACTGGCCAAGGCAGCACTGGTACCCATTGCTGTTGAGCATAACTCGGACCAAACCGTGGCCTCTGCCCCTATGGCCTTCTGCTTCTAACACAACACAATTACAGGACTGTTCATCAAAACCTGAAAGCATTGCATCTGACAGCCTGGAGGTTACCATAACTCCTTCAGATATCTCTCTTTCCAAAAAAGTTCAAGAGATCTTACTGGAAGCACGCAGACCTTCCACCAGAAAAACCTATTCAGCCAAGTGGAAGAGATTCATCATCTGGAATGCTAACAGGGGTCAGGATACAACAGTATTGAGTATACCTCTGATGTTGGAATACTTGGCAGAAATGTTTCATACTGGTCTCTCATATTCTTCCATAAAGATTCATGCCTCAGCAATCTCAGCAAAATGCAATTGTGATCCACCTGTGTTTTCGCATCCTTTGCTAAGACAGTTCCTAAGAGGGATAAAGAATATCAAACCTCCCAGGAAACCGCCAGTACCTGCATGGGACCTCAATTTCGTCTTGGAAAAATTAACTCTTCCTCCCTTCGAACCAGCAGCATCTTCAGAAATGCAGTTTCTCTCATGGAAAACAGTTTTCCTATTGGCAATCACATCAGCAAGAAGAGTCTCTGAGATACAGGCACTCAAGGCAGTACCTCCTTTTCTCATTTTTCATCAGGACAGAGTCTCTCTAAGAACCAATCCTTCATTCATGCCAAAAGTAATTTCCAGGGTGTCTCTAAATCAGGCCATTCACCTGCCTACTTTCTTCCCCAATGCTCAAAACAGGGGGGAAGCACTGCTGCATACTTTGGACATTCACAGGCAACTACGCTACTACTTGGACAGAACTAAGGCCACCAGAAAGTCTGACCAACTGCTTGTAGCCTATGCTGCTGGAGTACAAGGAAAAGCAATCTCCAAGCAAACAATTTCCAAATGGATTGGACACTGCATCAGATTCTGCTATTCTTTTCATGGAAAAAGTGTGCCAGCCAATATTAGGCCACACTCCACCAGAGCTATAGCCACATCCACAGCTTTCCTAAGAGGAGTGGCTACAAAGGACATTCTAGAGGCTTCTACATGGAGCTCCGTGCATACATTTACCAAGCACTACAACCTGCCTTTATACTCCAGATCCCGAGCAGGCTTTGCTTCTCGCAGTCCTGCAGGGCATTTTAGCTACACCATCACTTTCTTAGTTCCAACCACCCCCAGCTTGGCTATGGTATTCAACCCATATGTTATGACTGCAGTTGCATTCTTGAAGGACATAGTACAGTTTTGTACCTACCATAAATGTAGATGTCCGATAGATATGCAACTGCAGTCGGATTTTCCCACCCTCCTACTCCTCTGCAACCTTCTTTATGGGTCCACTCCCCCTATTCCTATTAGCTGGGGGTATCTCCTATGGTGTATCTGTTTATTACTGTTGTGCATGTCTGGAATTGTTTATCCATTCACCAAATTTAGCCTTCCTAGGAGGGCACCTGGCATCTGGGGCAAGAAACACTGAAGAAGATGGCGTCGGCCGATGCCTTTATACTCCAGCCATTGTGACATCGGAGAGGAGGCGACACCAGCCGACGCCGGACCCAGACTTTGGAATCCGGCCGACCGAGGGCTGCCTGAGGCAGGACAACCCATTTGTTATGACTGCAGTTGCATATCTATTGGACATCTACATTTATGGTAGGTACAAAACTGTACTTTACCTTCCCTCCAGCCCCCTGACTTCTTTTGGCTCTACATTTCCTTTTTTTTTAGGTGTATTTGAGCTTTCTGGTGTATTTGCTTTATGTTGGAGGTGTAACATAACATATAATTGCTTCTCATTATGGTGGCACCTGACATCTGGGGCAAGAAAAACTGATGTAATGGCATCGGCTGCATGTTTTATACCCCTGACTACCTGACATCTTGGAAGAAGAGACAGCATCCGACGCAGGAACCAAGACTTTGGTATTCAGGCTGGCTGAGGGCTACCTGCAGGCAGATAACCCAAATGTAATGACTGCAACAGTGAATACACTCAAACATCTACATTTATGGTAAGTGTACACAACTGTACTTTATTTTATTCCTTCCACTGCATTTTTGAACTATGCTTGTAATATGTAAAAGTGTGTGTTTGTTTTTTTAAGAAGAAGAAAAAAGAAAAAAATGCATCTTCGCAGAACTTTATTTCCTGTTAACAGTGAAGGATTATACTGTGTATTGTAAACTGGAGTACTAGTTTCATAAGGATTTATAATCCTTTCTAAGTGTTTGCTGGAGCCTGACAGACTTTCTGGACCGGGTCCGTTTTTTTCAAGTGCTACCATTGCCTCGTGCTGCCATAATGGTTCGTTTACATCTACTGTAGTTACGAAGAGAGGATTAAGGCAAGATTTTCCCGGGACTGGATTACTTTATCATTAGTTATGAGTGTAGTGGGATGTTGAATGTTAAGGGATATGTTTGAAGGAGTATATTACATGAGAAACAGGATTTCGATTCTGAATTTTTTTGTCAAATGTAAATTATGTTATAGCAAGGAATAAAATAGGGATGGAGAGAATGTCTTAAAATGTGTGTTTAGAATTAAGTAAATATAATAGTAGAAGGATAGGTGATATAGGCAATATAGAGGGTGTGTTACTCTGAAAAAATCGGGTGAATTTATTGGGGATTGCATTTGGCAGTAAGAAGTGGTAGATTTACAGTGGAAACAGAAAACAAAATTATTAGGAAATTATGGAAGGTTTTCAGGTTATGTTATAAAAAGTTTGATTCAGTTGTATGCAAAATAGGATAATTAGCTGGAGTATATATTATTTCAAGTAAAACAAGCAAAGAAGTTAATATAAGCTGTTTGTTTTGTTGTTTTTGAGATTATAGGTTAATTCCTGTGAAAGTAGGCACTTTGTAGTTGGATGTAGATAAAGGGGACTGGGTTTGATAAATCGTGTGATTTTTTTTTGCAGCATTTATGAATTCATATTTTGTTTTAAAAAGAAAGGGTGACAGGTATTGTAGTCCAAGTTCTTGAGGTTAAGGTGAATGGTGGAGGTGTAAGGGGGAAAAGAGGAATAGGGAATTGCTAAATTTCAAACAAACAATAAGGTTATGGGATTTAGATGTCAATATTATAGAAAATTGATGTATGGGGATATATTGAATAAATTTATGTATCATTGGCAAGGATTAAATAAGTATTGATGTAGTCAAGGCTAGAAAAAATAGATGTAAGAGTTTACTAGAATGTCAGATGTTCGTGTTTCACTGTTGCAGTCATTACACTTGGGTTATCCTGCTGGCAGGTTACCCGCAGTCGGCCTGAATTCCAAAGTCCTGGTCCGGCGTCGGTTGCTGTCGCCTCTTCCCTGACGTCAGTGTGCCAGGGGTATAAAAGATGCAGCCGACACCATTTTCTTCAGTCCTTCTTGCCGTGCGGTGCCTGAAGCAAAAGCAGTTCGCATGTGCCGGTCGGCCGACTCCTGAGATTTTTGAAATCTAATTTCTTATCCGAAGTCTTCAATAAAGCGAAGTACCCCATTGGGGAAACTTTTTTCTTGGTCCAGACTGATGTCAGAAAAAGTTAACAATTGTATTTCTTGTGGGAAGCAAATACCTCATAAAGATTTTCACTCTTACTGTATTCCTTGCCTAGGCCCTGACCACGACGTTGCTAGTTGTCGGTTTTTCACTAGATTCAACCAACGCACTATTAAGCGTCTGTTAGATTTTGCTTTACATTACTTTGGCCGAAGGTTTAACTATATAATGCTGTCGGAACAACCGATGACTGGAGTTCATAAAAAGCGCAGGGACAAAGAAAAGGACAGGCATCTGAGGTCCTAAACAGACGAAGCCTCTTCTAGGACAGTCCCCGGTTCTTAGTGAGGTGCTTTTGCAGCCCCTGACACCCGCTACCTCAGAGCCACAGGCCGCCTCCGACTCCCACATGGAGACAACTAGGCCTCTAGAAACTCAAGGTATTGGGCCTATGGAAACTATTCCCTCAGATGGGTCCGGAGCCGCTGAGCAGGCATCGGCTTCTGAGGGTGTTTTCAGACCTACATAGCTTACTATCAACACCACTTCAGCCGCCAAGGCAAAGTCTAAAACACCTTTAAAGAAAAAGAAACAAGTACAGCATTCTCATGGACAGTCATCCATGCCAAGGAAACAGATGCTTAAAATGGCCAAGGACCTAATTACTCTGATCAGGGGTTCCCATCCCCCTCCTGCTAAAAGGCCTAGGCAAGGTACTGACTATGATTCTTCTGACCAGGTTTCTATTTCCTCTGATTCCTCTTCAGAACAGGGATATTCTCTTCCTCCTTATGAGGACTCTGACGCTGAAGAATCTATCCCTTCAGCCTCTCCTCCTGAGGATTACTCCTTTGGGGAAACCCTGCACACCATGAGGGAGTATTTCCATTGGGAGAGCCAGGATTACTCATATTCCAAGAAAAGGCTCAGAGACTTTCTTTTACTGCCTCAGCACAAGTCCCTTGCTATTCCCCCTGTACTAGATATTGTTGATGTGTTTTCTGAATCCAGTTTGTCTCCTGATTCTTTACTCCCTGCACCAGTTAAGCCAGATAGGTACTACAGGGTCCCAGATTCTCATAAATTTCTTTATAAAAACCCTGCTGCTGACCCAGAAACAATTTCTCAAGGTCCCAAAGGGGGTCAAGGCTTCCACTGCAAAAAAACCCTGTTCCCTCTGATAGGGATTCTAGAGCACTGGACAGATGGGGGGAAAAGTTTACACCTCTGCTACTTTAGCTGTAAGGGCTATAAACTGCCAGTTTCACATGCTTAAATATCAACAATACCTAATGTCTTTGCTAAAACAGAAAATGCTTACAAGCTCAGAATGTCCTGAAAATAAGGAAATGCGGGATTTATTGCATGCTGCTGATTAAGTGGGAAAGCATACTTTGCAATGTGGTTTTGATTCATTAGAGGCTTCTTGCAGAGCCGCAGTTACAGGTTCTGTCATTCGAAGGCATGCTTGGTTAAAAGAACAAAGTTTACCTGATCATGTTAAAGCAAAATTGTTGGATGCTCCATTACAGCATGATACTTTGTTTAGTGTTAAGGCAGAAGAGGTGTTAAAGAAAATGGGGGATAAAGCAAAATCAATATAGACAGTAAAGGATTTCTTACAGGTGCGGCCACCCAGATTTAGCAGGAACTGGCCTAAAAATTGGTCCTTTCCAATGTCAGACAGTCCACAAAGAGGCAGATACAGATGCCCAAGAGGCAGATCTCAGCCCCAAGGCTAATACAGACCTAAACAATGGGGTGCTTCATTCCCCAAAGGCGGAGAAGACAAATCACAGCCTTATAGGAAACAGTCCCAATGACTTTCCTCTACCAATGCCAAGCACTTAACTTTTGGCAGCACCCTTAGGGGGAAAACTAGCACTTTTCTCACAAAATTGGCAAATGATCACCCAGGACAAATGGGTACTGAATATGGTTTCCCAGGGTTACAGGTTCCACTTTCACACCCTACCAAGGCCAAAAGGTATGCCAGACCTGCCAGACCTGCCACACAATCAATGGGCAGAGGCCCAATAACAAATTCCTGCTCTCATGAACATGAGGGATATTCAGAAAGTACCACAGCAAGAGCAGGGACAAGGATTTTACTCAAGACTTTTCTTGGTACCCAGAAAGGACAAAGCTTGGAGACCAATACTGGACCTGTCTACTCTAAATACCTTCCTGGACGTTCCAAAATTCAAAATGTTGACACTGCAGCAACTTCTACCCATGCTGGGCAAGAAGGCTTGGCTAGTTACTTTGGACCTCAAAGAGGCATACCTGCATATCCCAATCAGACAATCTTGCAGAAGATACCTCAGATTCATAGCTGGCTCAATGCATTACCAATTCTCTGCACTGCCCTTTGGCTTATCTACTGCGCCCAGGGTCTTCACAAAATGCCTGGCACCAGTAATTACATTTTGCAGACAAAAAGGAATTCAAATATATCCCTACTTGGACGACTGCTTTATTCAAGCAGAGAGCAAGGACATTCTACTAAAACATCTGGCGTTTGTAAAAAGATTACTAATTTGCCTAGGGTACACAGTAAACAAAAATAAATCAAAACTAGTGCCCTCTCAAGAGATAATATTCCTGGGTGCAAGCTTAAATTCAACTGCCCAGATGGCTTATCTCACGCCAGACAAACAAAGGCAACTGACTCATTACTTTCAAATGATGGCAACAAAGACCCAGCTACCTGCAAGAAAAATTCTGCAGGCTTTGGGCTTCATGGCATCCTGCATCCTGCTAATTCCATATGCAAGACTGTATATGAGGAAGCTACAATGGTATATAAAAATTGTTTGGACTCAACATTGCCACAGCCTGGAAACAATAAATCTGAAGTAGTTACTTCATTTGATCTGCAACCTGTTGGTCTCTGATCCGACCGGCAGCTTTCCAAGCTTCAGATCCGAGCTCCTAGCTCCTCCCCTCTACCCACAATCTCCTGTCACCACCACACTACCCCAGATCGTTTTTGCCGCAGCTTGAATCACAAGCATCTTGAGAAGAGCTCCTGAGCTTAGTAGCAGGGAAGTGATTTTTTTTTCTTGAAATTTTCTTAAAACTTTAACAAGTTAAAAAGAAGAGTGTTGAGAGTTTCTCTGCCCTTTTTTATTTTCGGGATTGCGTTTTGTTCAATTAACTCTCCCCTACGTGTTTGGGCATGTGTGTGTGTGTGTGTGTGTGTGTGTGTTAGGAAAATGGCCGAAGGCCATAAGGCTATTTTTTCAAAGTGCACTGGGTGTGGCCATAAGCTTTCCCCATCTGATGGCCACACTCAGTGCGTTATATGCCTGGGGGTTGCCCATTTGTCTTCAGACTGCCAGGTTTGCGCAGCCTTCAACCCCGGGGCTGCGAGGGACAGGAGGAACAGGCTTATTCTGGTGGGATTGCTTCCGCCGGAGGAGGCCTCTTCCTCCTCTCCCTCCAAGGTGCAGGCTGCCCAGGTAGCTTCGGCACCCCTGATTCCCTCGACTCAGGCTGGGACTCAACCTCCCACTACTGCCTTGAGTACAAGGGAAGTTCAGACTTCTCCTTCTAGGGAAAAGCACAGGGAGAAGCACAGACACAAGAGGCGAGCCAAGCCTCATCCCTCAGCTCCTCCTTCGAAGACTGTTAAATCGCTTCCGAGGGTGTCCGGACCTTCTCCTTCTCGGCTCCGATCTCCTTCCTTCTCGCCGGAGGAGGAGCTCCTATCACTTTCGAGGTCGTCAAGGCGGCCTTCCAGGCCCGCCTCTACGACCTCCTCTAGATCTACTAGGTCTCTTTCCGACGCCGATATGGACAGGATGATGCGTCTGTTCCTGCAGACCCAAATGCAGATTGGGGTGCTCCTGCCTCCCCCCCCTACAGGGGGGGGGAGTGCAGCTTCAATATTTGCCCTGAATTTCTCCTTCAACCCGGATCCGGGTTTTGGAGTCTTCGGATCCAGGCCCTTTCGGAGCCGGGGTTTTGTCAGCGCCGGTGGCCCAAGCCTTCTCGACGCCGACCATACCCTCGAGTATCTCGGATCCGAGCTCTCTGGGCCGTGGGCCGGGCATCTGATCCATGGGAGCGGGTGCATCTTCGGCGCCTCCTATGTCGGAGAGCACCTCCCTTTCGGATCCGATGGCTTCGGCTCTGACTCCGATCCCTATCTCGGAGCCGAGGAGACTGCTCTCGGGACCGGAAGAGAGAAGTTCTCCCACGGCGTTCGAGGTAGTGGAGAGGGTACTGTCGAGGTCTTCCAGGTCCCCGACTCGGGCTTTGGATCCTTCCACTCCCTCACTGCATACGGGTCTACCTTCCATAAACTTTGTACCGCGAGGGGCTATGTCCTCTCTCTTGCCAACAGCTTGGGCATTTCAGTCAACATACCGAAGTCTTTTCTTCATCCTGTGCAAGCATTAGATTTCATAGGAGCCAGGCTAGATTCCTGATCTTCTCGGGCCTTCTTGACCTCGGACAGGCTGTCCAGCCTCTCACTCCAAGTTTTGGCTCTTCTTTGTAGCAAAGCTCCGCCGGCGGAGTTAGTCCTGAGAGCACTAGGCTCGATGGCAGCGGCTATCGGCCTCTCTCTCTCTCCATGCTCGCCTAAGGATGTGTATGTTACAGTGGGCACTCCAAGTTCAATGGTCACTGTTACTTCACCCATTGAACACTCCCATCCCCCTGAGCAGGATTTGCAGGGAATCCCTCCTTTGGTGGCTTCACTCCCCAGAACTCAGGCAAGGGGGGAGACCCTTTGTGATTCCCCCTCCCCAGGCCACGTTAACCACGGATGCTTCTCGCCTAGGGTGGGGGGGGGCATTGTTTGGGCAGAAACGTCCAAGGTATGTGGACCTTGTCGGAGACCGCCTTGCACATAAATGTTCTGGAGATGAGGGCGGTGCTTCTAGCGTTGCAGGCTCTCCAAGACCTTCTACCTCTAGGAGCGATTGCAATACAGACAGACAATATGTCAGTGGTCTGGTATATAAACAAACAAGGGGGAACCAGATCCTACCCTCTGTCGAGAAGCCATGAGAGTTTGGGAATGGGCGATATCCACCAACCGCTTTCTGATAGCAACGCACATTCCGGGACGATCCAACATTCTGGCGGACAAATTGAGTAGAGTAATTCTCAGTCCTTACGAGTGGTCTCTCAATCCGAAAGTTGCGAAGGAAATTTTCCACAAGTGGGGTTGGCCTCGCTGCGATCTTTTTGCTACCCCCCCAAAACACAAAATGCAGCGAGTTCTTCGCAATTCTACCCCCAGAAGGGGAGATCCCCAGAGACGCTCTGATTCATGCTTGGCCTCCCGGTCTACTCTATGCTTACCCCCCGCTTCCGCTCATGGCGAAGTTCATTCAGAAAGCTGCACGGTTGGGGAGCAAAATTATCCTCATAGCCCCATTCTGGCCTTGTCAAATCTGGTTTCCATACCTGCGGGCTCACAGTCTCTCCTCCCCTTTAATCCTGGATCCCATTCCAGATCTGATATCGCACCCAACGGGGTGCCCAACACCGAACCTGGTAAACTTCAAGCTCGCAGCTTGGTTGATCCATTTCCACTAATGGCAAGGACTCCCGGTATCTCGTCACCAGTGAAAACTATTGTGGTAGCGGCTCATAAACCGTCCACCAGGAAAATCTATAATAGCAAGTGGAAACGATTTTCTATCTGGGCTAACAGCCAGGGTCTCGACCCTTTTACTGTTCCAATTCCTACAGTCTTGGATTTTTTGTCCATGATATTTGAACAAGGGGCCAGTGCATCAATGGTAAAAGTACAGTTGGCAGCAATATCCCATTTTCATGTGGGAGACGGATTAGGATCTCTAGCGTCTACAAAATTGTGTAAGACATTCTTGCGTGGCGTTTTCCTTCTCAAGCCACCGGTGAAATCCGTGACTCCCCCTTGGGACTTAACCTTTGTCCTGCAAGCCTTAACGAAACCTCCTTTTGAACCTGCAGCTTCTGTACCCCTTAATTTTCTGTCCTGGAAAACAGCATTCTTGGTAACCATAACTTCTAAAAGGGTTTCAGAGCTCCAAGCTTTGTGCATGAAACCTCCCTATCTTATTTTTCACAATGACCGAGTGTCTCTCAGGACTAACCCGTCTTTTTTTTACCAAAAGTGGCATCTGTGGCAAATATCAATCAGACTATCGATCTGCCAGTGTTTTTCAAAAATTTTCAAAATAAGGGAGAATACATGTTGCATACACTAGATGTACATGGACAGTTGCGTTTTTACCTGCACAGGACCAAAGACGTTCGTAAGGCTGATCAGCTGTTTGTGTCATTTGCTCCTTCATTCATGGGAAAACCTATATCCAAAGTGACACTGGCTAATTGGATTTGTCAATGTATTTCACAGGCTTATAAGGCATCGGGCAAAACAACCCCATTTAAAATTCGTGCACATTCCACACGGTCCATCGTAACTTCTGCAGCCTTCTGGTCCAGGATGCCGTTGGACAACATATGTTCAGCAGCCACTTGGTCTTCTGCTCATACGTTTATTTCTCATTATAAGCTGGACATGATATCTAGAAGCAGGGCGTCCTTTGGCTCCGCAGTGCTTCGGAATATCCTTCCATAGACCACCCAGGTTTCTTTGTTTAGGTAGCTGGGGACTCTGTCCCACAGGTTGCAGAACAAATGAAGTAACTACTTCAGATTTAGAAGTTATGTACTCACCATAATGTTCCATCTGAGTAGGTACTTCATTTGTCTGCAACCATCCCCCCCTGCCATCCCCCTAACCTGTATCGGGTTTCTAGGATCTTTTATGATTCTTGAGAATATCTGAACCTGTTTATTACAGGTTTTTCAGGTGATACAGCAAAACCGATCTGAGGTAGTGTGGTTGTGACGGGATTGTGGGTAGAGGGGAGGACCTAGGAGCTCAGATCTTGAAGCTTGCAAAGCTGCCGGTCTGATCCGAGACCCACAGGTTGCAGACAAATGAAGTACCTACTCAGATGGAACGTTATGGTGAGTACATAACTTCTAATTACTGTCATTCCCTGCCTGCAACAAGAGTTTCGATGGTGGGCACTGGCCTTTCACCACAACGAGACAGCCTTTCACTTTACCCACAGCCAGGCAGACACTAACAACAGATGCATCGGATTATGCATGGGGAGCACACATGGCGGGAAAATGTATACAGGGCACGTGGCCCACAGACCAAATGCATCTTCATATCCATCAAAAAGAGATGCTAGCTGTATAGAATGCCCTGACAGCCTTCAGGGACCTACTACATCCAGGACAACTATTACTAAAGACGGACAATACTACAGTCCATGTGGTACATAAACAGTCAAGGGGGCACACATTCCTACCCCCTCTGCAGGCAAGCCATGACTTTGTGGAACACAGCACTGGCATATCAAGTACATCTGCAGGCACAATTCCTGCCAGGAAAGAAAAATACTCTGGCAGACAAACTAAGCAGAAACCTCATGGACCCTCAAAAGTGGAAACTAGATCCACAAGTCTTCAGCATAACAAAGAAATGGGGGTGCCCAGACATAGATCTATTTGCCTCCCCTCACAACTGCCAACGACAGAGATTCTGCACAAGGACTTGTCACTCTCAAGCATGGAAGGTGGATGCTCTATCATTCAGCTGGAAAACCCTAACAATTTATGCCTATCCACCACTGCCTCTACTCTCCAAGGTACTCCTAAAAGTCAGACAAGAGAAGCCAAAAATGATTCTGATTGCCCCAGACTGGCCACGCCAGCACTGGTACCCAATCCTAAAGAGCTTGTCTCAAGGGCCACCCTGGACTTTACCTCAAATTCTTCATCTGCTGACCCAGTAAACAATCAGATCCTGCACAGCCAACTCAAAACCTTAAATCTGGCTGCATGGTGAATAATATAGCCACTCAGAACACACCTCTCTCTAAAGCTGTTATGGATGTCATTTTGGAAGCCAGGAGGCCCAGCACCAGTAAATCTTATGCAGAAAAATAGAAGAGATTCTGTGCTTGGAACCAGGCACAATGACTTGAACCGCTTGTTCCAAATATTCCTCAGATTTTACAATACCTAACTGAGATGTTGGACAAAGACCTATCCTTCTCATCAATTAAGATCCATGCCTCTGCCATTTCAGCTCATTACAATACGGAACTTCCTATTTTCTCTCATCTACTGCTAAGACAGTACCTCAGAGGGGCAAAATACATAAGAATCCCAAGGAGAGCACCTATACCAACATGGGACTTCAACTTTGTCTTGGAAAAGCTCACACTACCTCCTTTTGAGCCAGCCAATACAGCTGAGATAAAATTCTTATCATGGAAAACTGCTCTGCTCCTAGCAATAACTTCAGCAAGAAGAGTCAGAGTTACAGGCATTAATGGCAGTGGAACCTTTTATCATTCTTCATACGGGCAGGGTTTCGCTAAGGACAAACCCAACATCTATGCCAAAGGTAGTATCCAGTGTGGCTGTTAACCAAACCATTCATTTACCAACCTTTTATCCAAATCCCCAGAATAAAGGGGAGAGACTTCTGCACTATTTGGACATACACAGGCAGCTACGCTTCTACTTGGACAAATCAAAAGCTTTCAGGAAAACTGAGGAATTTTTTGTGGCATACGCTGCAGGATCACAAGGAAAGGCTATTTCAAAGCAGACTATTTCAAAATGGATAGGACACTGCATTTGTTTCTGCTATACACAGCATGGCAAATCAGTGCCTAAGAATATTAGGCCACATTCTACCAGGGCAGCAGCCACATCAACAGCCTTTCTCAGAGGAGTACCAACCAAGGAAATTTTGGAGGCTGCAACTTGGAGTTCAGTGCACACTTTTACCAAGCACTATCACTTACCTCTTTACTCTAAATCCAGAGCAGGCTTTGCCACTGCAGCACTTCTAATCCTATTTAGACCCAGCTGCTCAACCTCAGCTTTGGGATTCAACCCAAGTGTAATGACTGCAACAGTGAAAAACGATGAACATAGTACAGTTGTGTACCTACCATAAATGTAGATGTTCGAGTGTATTCACTGTTGCAGTCCAGGTTACCCTCCCACCATCCCCCTTTCATTGCTGGGAATTATCTGTACTTCTCTATTCTATACAACCTATGTGGTGTATTTGCTTGTAGAGGAAGTTAATGTTTATGTTAGTGCATGCATTTTTATTTGCAAATTTTTAGCCTACCCTTTTGGGGGCACCTGACATCTGGGGCAAGAAAAACTGAAGAAAATGGCGTCTGCTGCATCTTTTATACCCCCGGCGCACTGACGTCAGGCAAGAGGCAACATCAACCGACGCCGGACCAGGACTTTGGAATTCAGGCCGACTGCGGGTAGCCTGCCAGCAGGATAACCCAAGTGTAATGATTGCAACAGTGAATACACTCGGACATCTACATTTATGGTAGGTACACAACTGTACTTTTTTCTGGAGGTTAGGTGTAAACAAATTGCTGGTAAAGCAAAATATGTTGTATAAAATTGTCTCAAAGACAGACTGCATTTGTGATGAAGAATTGGAAACTTGTGAACATGATTTTTTGTTTTTGTCGGAGTTAAAATGCTATGGCGAGAATATTTGTTAAAAGTAGTTTATTTAAATAATATAAAAAAGGTGGAGAGTTTAAATATGAATTTTATATAGATATTATAGGGTAGAAAGTAGATGGTATGTTGAAAAAAATGATAGAATTTTTTTCCTGTGATTTGGAATATTTGGATATCAAGAATGAAAGAAGTGTTTAATAAGGTATGGTGGTGTGCAGAAATACTTAAAAATAATTGGGTTTTGGTTATGGGAAAGAGTTTGGGATTAAAAGATAATTTGCATGGTTAAGAATTTGTCATGTTTATATGTATCTAAATAACACAGTTGTTTTACACCACTTACAAAATATGTAATTATCTTTTGACTTCTCTTGTTAGGGGTCACCACAGCAAATCACCGGTCCGCAGATTGATTGGCAGTGGAGTTTTTACAGTGTCGATTTGCCAGCCCAGTGCCCAACCTTCACAGAAAGCACACACATCTACTGTGTGTCTTTAAAACTCACTTGACTGCAGGGAGGACATGCAGACTCCTCACAGAAAGTGCTCCAGCAGACAAAATATACACACAAAGGACCCATATTCTTTTTGATATATGCTGTTAGATCTTTTACATCCACCATGAGATACCAGCTACTCAAGCAGATGAACCTCATTTAACATTTTATCCAAAGAATGATGCAGTAAGGGTTACGGCACTCCCCTTATGCTGCACTGCAGTGTCGGCAGTCCATCTACCTGCTGTGAGAGTAGAGCCCATAGCTTTTTGCCCCGGAGGCAAGTGTACTACTACTTGCACCACTGACGCCAGACCATTATGTGAAAAAACTGAAAACTGTATTGTAAACTGCCTCTACCAATAAGGTTTGAGATGGTAGAAATCGTGTATACAGTACGCAGTAAAGAAGGTAGTAGTAAACTGTGTTGTTATAGTAAATGAAGCAACTAAAATCTATTATTCATTGGTGTGAAAAATTCCTTCAGAATGCCATGTAGAAAATGTATGTACACTTAACGTAACGTGAGGAATTCAGAATAAAGGAAAAAAGTGAACTGATGAAATTAAGGAGGAGAGCAGGACAGTAGGTGTGTTAAAAATGTATTAAGAGAATGAGCAGAAGAGGACCTGGTGTAATGATTGGAAATGGTTATAAGATGCAGGAAGTGGACAGCACAGGTCTGCTGTGTAGTGCATATGAATGGAGCCCTAACTGCAGCCATATTAACTTCTGTCCAAATCATACCCGTCAACCTCTTGGCTCAAGAAATCTGGAGAAAGCCTAAAATAATGTGGGTAAAGGCCCAAAAATCAGAACAGATTTTAATTATTGCTCTTAGTAGCTTAAGTTACTGGAATAACACGATTGTGTTACCTCGCATTTTCTGAAGGTTATAAAGTGTGAAACTCAAATGTATACCAGCATTTAGTGACTTCAATCCTCAGTAATTTGCCAGACAAACATATGTTTTATGAGGAACAGACCACTGATATGAGGCAAAAATCAGAACAGTTGAGAGAGTGTGTCCAATTAGTGAGTTTCACTGGTGGATAAGTTGGTGAGGCCGGGGATAAGAGTGAGCAGCTGTTATGTGCTTCCCTATCCTTGGTGAGTATGACGGTTAAGCTTGTTGCTTGACTACTGTCTGGCAGAGACTAGATGATACATATCTGAGTGTTGGGCATTTCAGCTTATCGAGCAGTGTGATAGCAAAGTAGCTGGAAATAGTGTCAACACTGTCCAGAATGGCAGAATTCACTTTAGTGTGTGTGTTGGTGTGTGGGGACATCTGGAGGTAAAGCATAAGGCAGAACCAGAGTGGCATTGGATGACTGACTGGTTTCCCAGCTCTTTCCTTCATTACCAGCCAAACAAAAGAGAGGATTCAAATAATTTAGCCTTCTCCTGACAGGGGGTCATAAGGAAAGGTGCGGTAATGAGTTCAGAAGAATCATTGCAACAGAAGTTAATTTGAAATGAAATTTAAATTACACAGATGTTCATCGTGTTTCACTGTTGCAGTCATTACACTTGGGTTATCCTGCTGGCAGGCTACCTGCAGTCGGCCCGAGTTCCAAAGTCTAGGTCCGGCGTCGGTTGCTATCGCCTCTTCCCTGACATCAGTGCGACAGGGGTATAAAAGATGCAACCAAAGCCATTTTCTTCAGTCTTTCTTGCCATGTGGTGCCCGAAGCAAAAGCAGTTCACAAGTGCCGGTCGACCGACTCCTGAGGTTTTCGAAATGACAGGCATCCGAGGTCCAAAGCCGACGACAAAGCCTCTTCTAGGCCAGTCGCCGGTTCTCAGTGAGGTGCTTTTGCAGCCCCTGACACCCGCTACCTCAGAGCCACAGGCCGTATCTGACTCCCACTTGGAGACAACTAGGCCTCTGGATACTCAAGGTATTGGGCCTACGGAAACTATTCCCTCAGATGGGTCTGGAGCCGCTGAGCAGGCATTGGCTTCTGAGGGTGTTTTTAGACCTTTACAGCTTACAATTAAGTCCACTGCAGCAGCCAAGGCACAGTCAAAAACCCCATTAAAGACAAGGAAACAAGTACAGCATTCTCCAGAACAGTCATCAATGCCAAAGAAACAGATGCTTAAAATGGCTGAAGACCTAATTACTTTACTTTAATCAGGGGTTCCCATCCCCCTCCTGATAAAAGGCTTAGGCAAGACACTGACTACGATTCCTCTGATCAGGTTTCTATTTCCTCTGATTCCTCTTCAGATCAAAGCTATACTCTCCCTCCTTATGAGGACTCTGATGCTGAAGAATCTATACCTTCAGCCTCTCCACCTGAGGATGATTCTTTTGGGGAAACACTGCACACCATGAGGGAGCATTTCCACTGGGAGAGTCAGGATTATTCAGAATCCAAGAAAAGGCTCAGAGACTTTCTTTTACTGCCTCAGCACAGGCCCCTGGCTATCCCCCCCTGTGCTTGATATTGTTGATGATGTTTTTTTCTGAATCCAGCCTGTCTCCTGATTCTTTACCCCCTGCACCAGTCAAGCCAGACCGGTATTACAGGTTCCCTGACCCTCATACATTTCTTTATAAAAACACTGCTGCTGACCCAGAAACAATTTCTCAGGGTCCCAAAGGGGGGTTAAGGCTTCCACTGCAAAAAACCCTGTCCCCTCTGATAGGGATTCTAGAGCTCTGGATAGATGGGGGGGGGAGTTTACACTTCTGCTACTTTAGCTGTAAGGGCTTTAAACTGCCAGTTTCACATGCTTAAATATCAACAGTACCTCATGTCTTTGTTAAAACAGGAAATGCTTACAAACTCAAAGTCCTGACAATAAGGAAATGCAGGATTTATTACATGCAGCTGAACAAGTGGGAAAGCGTACTCTGCAATGTGGTTTTGATTCATTAGAGGCTTCTTGCAGAGCCGCAGTCACAGGCTCTGTCATTCGAAGGCATGCTTGGTTTAAAGACCAAAGTTTACCGGAAGATGTTAAAGTAAAATTATTGGATGCTCCACTACAGCATGATACTTTGTTTGGTGTTAAGGCAGAAGAGGTGTTAAAAAAATGGAGGAAACTCCCAGATATGCTCAGAACTAGTTCAAAATGATGTGAAGATTACTGATCCTACAGACATTGCCAACATACTGGCTGACAGGTTCAGTGCAAACTTCTCCCAAAAGGAGAGATATCTATACCAAACGATTGCAGCCCCCCAAACATCTCCAGCGCCCAAGTGAGAACTGCTCTCCCCAAAGCAAAAAACACAGCATCCATGGGACCTGATGGTGTCCCCGGCTGTGTGCTCCACGAACTCAATGAGGAATTAAACCCACAGCTAGGACAGCTGTTTAATCAAAGTCTTACCTCTGGATACGTACCCAGGGAGTGGCGCACTGCAACTGTGGTCCCACTTCACAAAGGCGGTGCCTCCACCAACCCTGGAAATTACCGGCCCATTAGCTTGACAAGCCTTATCTGCAAAGCCATGGAGAGGATCATAATGGACCTCATAAACAAAGACATAGGGAATTTGCAGACTTTGGATCCAACCCAGTTTGGCTTTGTCAAAGGCAGATCATGCCTTTTAAACTTGGTTGACTTCTTCGAAACAGTCACCAAAGCCATTGAGGGAAAGGCAGTCCATACAGCCTACCTCGATCTGGCTAAGGCCTTCGATACAATACCCCACTCGGGTATCATTGAAAAACTCATCAGCTTAAATGTTAACCCATACATCACAAGATGGGTTGCAAACTGGCTGAGTGACAGAACCCACAGGGTCAGAGTTGCTGGCGCCATGTCAGACTCAAAGCCTGTCACAAGTGGTGTCCCACAGGGCTCAGTCCTGGGCCCACTCTTGTTTGGCATCTACTTTTCCAAGTACAAGCAAACACAGGAGGGTTATGGCTGACAAAGTTTGCAGATGACTGCAAACTGAGCGCCATAGTAGAAAACACATCTGACACAGATATCCTTCAGAAGGGTCTCACAGAAACGGATAACTGGTGCCAGAGCCACGGCCTGAAGTTAAATGCCAAAAATGCATAGTCATACCCTTTGGGAAAAACAAGGTTACCCCTAGCTACCAAATAGGTGGCAATCCACTGAGCACAGAAGAAGTTATCAGGGACCTGGGGACCCAGGTTGATAGTAGTCTGTCATTCGACACCCATGTAGCTAAAGTGGTTAGGAAGACCTTCTACATTGCCCACCTTATCATGAAGGGATTCTCATCTAGATCAAGGGAGGTCATAGTCTCCTTTACTCATCACTCATCAGACCAATGATTGAGTACAATGCCCCATTCGGGATGTATCTGACCCGACACTTGCAGCAGCTGGAGAGGCCACAAAAGTTCCTCACCAAAAGGATAAAGGGTCTCAAAATCTGTCCTATGCTGCCCGACTGAAAGAACTCCAGCTCTATTCAGTCGCCAGCTTGCTCAGAGGTGACCTTTGCCTAACATACAAGGCCATGTCAAACCCAGATTTGATGAATATGCTTCACCTCAAAAATCTAGATCCATCAGAGCCACAAGGGCGGGAGACTTAAACCTCGACACGGCTATTAATAGGACGTGCTGGAGGGATAGATTCATCACCCAAAGACTCCCTATGCTGTGGAACAAAATCCCGGTACATGTGAGGCAGAGCACCTCGCTGGCCTTGTTCAAGAGAAATCTTGACCAATGGATGGGAGATCGCAGATATACCCCAGGGATTACCTCAGTGTCACTGCTCGACAGAGGCACAGCAAAATAATGGGTATAGTTCCCCATACTAAAGGGGTGGCGTAAGCCACAAAACGATGGGCTAGGCTTGTAAATGCCCTCGGGCAGATAGCCTAGTATGAACCTATGAACCTATAAAGCAAAATCAATGCAGACAGTAAAGGATTTCTTACATGTTCAACCACCTAGGTTTAGCAGAAACTGGCCTTCAAAAAATTGGTCCTTTCATACAGGCCACAAAGAGGCAGATACACACGCCCAAGAGGCAGATCTCAGCCCCAAGGCTCCTACAGACCTAAGCAATGGGGTGCTTTTGCCCCCAAAGGAGGAGAAGACAAATCACAACCTTATAGGAAACCGTCCCAGTGACTTCCCTCTACAAAAGCCAAGCACTTACCATTTGGCAGCACCCCTAGGGGGAAAGCTAGCACTTTTCTCACAAAATTGGCACATAATCACCCAGGACAAATGGGTACTGAATGTAGTTTCTTAGGGTTACAGGTTCCACTTTCACACCCTTCCAAAATCAAAAGGAATGCCGGACATGCCACAAAACCAGGGGGTAGAGGCACAAAAGGAAATTGCTGCTCTCATGGACATGGGAGCTATTCAAGGAGTACCACAACAAGAACAGGGACTAGGAGTTTACTCAAGACTTTTCCTGGTACCCAGAAAGGAAAAAGCCTGGAGACCAATACTGGACTTGTCAATCCTAAATACTTTCCTGGATGTTCCAAAATTCAAAATGTTAACACTGCAGCAACATCTACCCATGCTGGGCTATAAGGCTTGGCTAGTTACTTTGGACCTTAAGGAGGCATACCTGCATGTCCCAATCAGACAGTCTTGCAGAAGATACCTTAGATTTGTAGCTGGCTCAATGCATTACCAATTCTCTGCACTGCCCTTTGGCTTATCTACTGCGCCCAGGGTCTTCACAAAATGCCTGGCACCAGTAATTGCATTTTGCAGACAAAGAGGAATTCAAATATATCCCTACTTGGATGACTGCCTTATTCAAGCAGAGAGAAAGGGCATTCTACTAAAACATCTGGCATTTGTAAAAAGATTATTAATTTGCCTAGGGTACACAGTAAACGAAAAGAAATCAAAACTAGTGCTCTCTCAAGAGATAATATTCCTGGTTGCAAGCATAAATACAACTGCCCAGATGGCTTATCACACGCCAGACAAACAAAGGCAACTGACTCATTACTTTCAAATGATGGCAACAAAGATCCAGCTCCCTGCAAGAAAAATTCTGCAGGCCCTGGGCTTCATGGCATCCTGCATTCTACTAATTCCATATGCAAGACTGCATACGAGGAAACTACAGTAGTATCTAAAAAGTGTTTGGACTCAACATTGCCACAGCCTGGAAACAATAATAACTATAATTCCCTGTCTGCAACAGGTGTTTCGATGGTGGTCCCGGGCCTGTCACCACAACAAGGGACAGCCTTTCACCTTACCCACAGCCAGGCAGACAATAACAATGGATGCATCGGATTATGCCTGGGGGGCACACATAGCAGGAAAATGTATTCAGGGCACGTGGCCCAAGGAACTAATGCATCTTCACATCAATCAAAAAGAGATGCTAGCTGTACAGAATGCCCTGACAGCTTTCAAGGATCTATTACATCCAGGACAACTATTACTAAAGACGGACAGCACCACAGTTATGTGGTACATAAACAAGCAAGGGGGCACACATTCCTACCCTATCTGCAGGCAAGCATGACTTTGTGGAACACAGCACTGTCCTATCAAGTACATCTGCAGACACAATTCCTGCCAGGAAAGAAAAATACACTGGCAGACGAACTAAGCAGAAATCTCATGGATCCGCATGAATGGAAACTAAATCCACATGTCTTCAATATGATAACAAGGAAATGGGGACGCCCAGACATAGATCTTTTTGCCTCCCCTCACAACTGCCAACTACAGAAATTCTGCACAAGGACTTATCACTCACAAGCATGGAAAGTGGATGCTCTTTCATTCAGCTGGAAAACCCTGACAGTTTATGCCTTCCCTCCACTGCATCTTCTTCCCAAGGTGCTCCTAAAAGTCAGACAAGAGAAGCCAGAAATGATCCTGATTGCCCCAGACTGGCCACGCCAGCACTGGTCCCCAATCCTAAAGAGCTTGTCTCAAGGCCCAGCCTGGCCTTTACCTCAAATTCCTCATCTTCTGACTCGACAAAACAACCAGATTCTACACAGTCAACTCAGAACCTTAAATCTGGCTGCATGGCAGATAATATAGTCACTCAGACCACACCTCTCTCTAAAGCTATTATGGATGTCATTTTAGAAGCCAGGATGCCCAGCACTGGGAAATCTTATGCAGAAAAATGGAAGAGATTCTGTGCTTAGAACCAGGCACAAAGACTCAAACCACTTGTACCAAATATACCTCAGATTTTACAATACCTAACTGAGATGCTGGGCAAAGGCCTATCCTTCTCATCTGTTAAGATCCATGCCTCTGCCATTTCAGCTCATTACAATACGGAACCTCCTATTTTTTCACATCCACTACTAAGGCAGTACCTCAGGGGGGAAAAAAACATAAGAGCCCCAAGGAGAGCACCAATACCTACTTGGGACCTCAATTTTGTTTTAGAAAAGCTCACACTGCCTCCTTTTGAGCCAGCCAACACAGCTGATATAAAGTTCTTATCATGGAAAACTGCTCTGCTCCTAGCAGTAACTTCAGCAAGAAGAGTCTCAGAGTTACAGGCATTAATGGCAGTGGAACCTTTCATCATTTTTCATTAGGACAGGGTCTCTCTAAGGACAAACCCAACATTTATGCCAAAGGTGGTTTCCAGTGTGGCTCTTAACCAAACCATTCATTTGCCAACTTTCTATCCAAATCCCCAGAATAAAGGGGAGAGACTTCTGCACGCTTTGGACATACACAGACAGCTACGATTCTACTTGGACAAAACAAAAGCTTTCAGAAAAACTGAGCAACTGTTTGTAGCTTATGCCGCAGGATCACAAGGAAAGCCCATCTCAAAGCAGACAATTTTAAAATGGATAGGACACTGCATTCGCTTCTGCTATGCACAACATGGCAAATCAGTGCCTAAGGGCATTAGTCCACATTCTACCAGAGCAGCAGCCACTTCAGCCTTTCTCATAGGAGTACCAACCAAAGACATTTTAGAAGCTGCAACTTGGAGTTCAGTGCACACTTTCACCAAACACTACCACTTACCTCTCTACTCTAAATCCAGAGCAGGCTTTGCCAGTGCAGTTCTGCAGGGCCTGGTAGCCTCTCCTAATCCTATTTAGACCCAGCCACCCAACGTCAGCTTTGGGATTCAACCCAAGTGTAATGACTGCAACAGTGAAACACGATGAACATAGTACAGTTGTGTACCTACCATAAATGTAGATGTTCGAGTGTATTCACTGTTGCAGTCCAGGTTACCCACCCAGCATCCCCCTTTTCATTGCTGGGACTTTTCTGTACTTCTCAACTCTATACAACCTATTTGGTGTATTTGCTTGTAGATGAAGGAAATATTTATTTTAGTACATGCATATTTTTTGGCATAATTTTTTCCAGTCTTCCTATTTGGGGGCACCTGACATCTGGGGCAAGAAAAACTAAAGAAAATGGCATCAGTTGCATCTGTTATACCCCTGTCACACTGATGTTAGGGAAGAGGTGACGGCAACCAACGCTGGACCTAGACTTTGGAACTCGGGCCGACTGCGGGTAGCCTGCCAGCAGGATAACCCAAGTGTAATGACTGCAACAGTGAATACACTCTAACATCTATATATGGTAGGTACACAACTATACTTTTCTTTTCCCAAATCCTTGATTTCATTCTGCTTCTGGGAGTGTGCAATTTTAAGCAAGGTTCTACCTTAGCAATTCCTGCTAGTGTGCACTACATTTTTGTGATTGAGTTTCTAATATTTTTGTTTTTCTCCATTTTCTTGGTACTGTCTTGGTCTTGAAGATCATAGTGGGATGCAGTGCACTGATTTTCTCTTGACCACATAATTGTATCCCTCACTGTATGAGCCACTATTTCTCATTTGGACATTTTTTTTAGCCAGATGCAAATGGATGGTGAAGATGAACAGCAGGCTCTGCATTTATTTTAGGTATGCATTGATTGTTTTCAAAAGGTTAAACAATTGCCTTGTGGTGGATACATTCCCTCACTTGCCCTGCAAGGACACATTTTCCTTTTTAAATTTACATCCTCTACTCTTGTTGCTTATCCTTCTGGAGGTAATCCTGCATGAGCTCAGGTGGGAAAACTAAAATGCTTGGAATGGTATATGCTTGCAATACATGCATTTGACCGTGTTTGTATGAGTAATGTGCTAATGTGTGAAGCGTGTGTGGTTTAGAGTGCTAGAAAGTTTTCTATAAGGATCAAGTAGTCATTTCCTATTGTGTTAGGCTTTTTGTCTTTCTTGAGAATGTGTTTTCATGCCAACTTCATTGGTGTCTGTAACTGCCTAACTTTACATTTTCTAAGCATGTTACTTCTTGTAATACTGTTACACAAACTGATTAACAACTCCCACAACTGCAGTGCACTATGAGATGCTGTGGCATTACTAGAGGGAGTAATTTATTAATTTTTCTGTGGTGTTATCTTTAGCCTTTTTAGTGCGGTATGGAGATTAGTCACATCCTGACAGCAGCAGAGTAAGGCAGAGAATCAGTTTTTAGTACAACTAAATGTCTTGTCTTACTAGAAACTGAAATTCGAGTTTCTAGGCTGAAAGTTAACATTGCTGTAGTGCAAGAAGCGCCATGATTACTCTCCAAAAGTGGGGGGGAAACCAAACCCTTATGCTTTCAGGGGTGTGTAACAGTTAATCTGAAGTTGTTAATCTTCTTCCTATTCATCACTGATGGGTTCGGTTCTGAGCCCTCGGAACAGATTCGGCCTTATACCAAGCTTGTTTGCACCAAAAATTCTCGAGCTAAGCTGCTACCCACAATGCCCTTCACTCAGTTACCTCAGATCTCATTTGCTGCACAGCCATATGGCAGCGTTTCACCGAGCTCTCCAGCTAAGTGATTTATCTTTACAAATTTACAAGTTTTTGTGAAATTTTTTCTTGTTGGTTACTAGTTCTTTGGTTTCTTTCTACACTCAGCAGGTATCCCTTTCATAGCATTGTTGGTATTGACCTCTCTACCCTAGTGGTATCCCATTACCAGTGTTGGTATTTCCTCTTTCTTCACTTTCCTCACTTTCTTAACCCTTTTTTGTGTGAGTGTTTGCTATTATGTCTGAGAAGAAGAGAACTATGGGGTTTAAACACTGCTTTTCTTGCAGTGGTAAACTTCCGAATTGCGACCTTCATGAAGAGTGTGTGGACTGTTTGGGGGTTCCGCATTGGTCGGCGAAACCCCCATGTGATATTTGTGCTAGCTTAAGTCAGCGGATGATGAATGAGCATCATAATAAATTGATCCTGAAGGGCCTGCTTTCATCGCCTTTTTTGGAGGCTACTTCTGCGACTGAGGTTTCATCCCCTCCTTCTATGGACAAGAAACGTCCTTGCTCGGATCCCCCTTCACCGGCTGGTGACGGGGGTCAAATCCATAAGCCCTAGGCCCAAAAGTCTTCCTCCGAGCACTGTACTGCTTCCTTGGTTCCGACTACTTCGGCTCCGAGTTCCGCTCCAGTGAAGCATACTGAGGTCGCCTCGTCTGTGCCTACACCAGCCCCGACGACTACGGCGCCATCTACTACCTCGGTTCCGATCAGTTTGTCTATCTGTATCTCGGCACCAACGTCGCCCATTTCCGTTCTGATGTCTGTTTCGACAACTTCGGAGCCGTTCTTGACATCCACCTCTGTGCTCCAAGCCCATTCTCGGCTCCAACCATTCCCTTGTTGCCGGTTTCTAAGCTGGAATCGTCGGTGCCATTCTGTGATACACAATGGACCCAGTACTCGTCATCTGTGAAACTATTTGCCGGACAAGCCTGCAGCCCCATTTTGGACCAGCCTGATTCCCCCTCAGGGGCATAGGTAAGATCCACCAGGAGCCTTTCAGAATTGGATGTCTGCACCTTTTTGATCAGCTGCTGACCACCAGGGGAATTTCAAATTTGCCTAGACCCCATCCCACTCCAGGCTTTGGGTCTATTACACTGGCGACCACTACATACTCTCCTCCCTTGGATCCCTCGGTTCCAAGGCTCATATATCTGACATTTTTGAGAGGACCCCCTTCCTCGGCGCCAACATCGACAGTATCAGAGGCCCCTTTGGGTGTCAGTTCCATCGGAACCCACCCTTCCTCAATCTCATGTTTGGGAGGTGGAACCTCTGGTTCCGGTCTCTGTTCAGAGTGTGTTGTTGGTCCAGACATCGCTCCGAGGGTGACTACTGCCCCGAATTTCCTTGAGGCTCTGTCCCTGGGTGTGGACCGTGTGATGCGGGGAGCGACTCCGGTTCCGACTTTGTCTTCTTCGGTTCCGGGCTCCCACTCCACTTCGGGCGGCTTTCCGCGTGATGGAGAAGGTGCTTGTTTCTAGCAATCCTCCAGCGTTGGTCATCCCTCCAGATGTTCTTCGTGTTTCACTGTTGCAGTCATTACATTTGGGTTGTCTGCTTGCAGTAGCCCTCAGTCGGCCTGATTATCAAAGTCTTGTGTCCTGGGTCTGTTGCTGTCTCATCTTCCATAACGTCAGGTAGTCAGGGGTATAAAGCATGCAGCCGACGCCATTACATCAGTCTTTCTTGCCGTGCGGTGCCCGAAGTAGTAGTAGTTCGCAATTGCTGGTCGGCCGACTCCTGAAATTTTTGTTTTCGAGTTTAAGATCCGAAGCCTTCAACTAAGCTAAGTACCCCGTTGGGGAACCTTTTTCTTGCTCTAAAGCAATGTCAGTAAAAGTTAACAGTTGTATTTCTTGTGGAAAGCAAATACCTCATAAAGATTTTCATTCGTACTGCGTTCCTTGCTTAGGCCCAGACCATGATGTACCTCACTGTCGGTTTTATGCCTTATTCAAACCTCTAACTATTCGTTGTCTGTTCACTTTCGCATCTAAATATTTTGGTACTCTGTTCAGTTATCCAGAAATGGCTTCGATAAGCCACCTGACTACCGACATTTGGAAAAAGCGCAAAGATAAAGACAGAGACAGACCGCATAGGTCCTAAGCTGCCGACTATGCTTCTCCTAAGCTAGTCGCCAGTTCGCCGGTACTCAGTGAGGCGCTTTCGCAGCCCCTGATACCCGCTACTTCAGATTCGCAGGCCTCTACTGAGACCAATTCGTATGCCGCAAGATACTTCTTCGAATGTGGAACCTGCGGATGTCTCTACCTTAGATGCGTCCAGAAACGCTGTGCAGGCACCGGCTTCTGAGGGTGTATTCAGGCCTATTGACTTGCATATTAAACCGACACAATCTTCTTTTTCAAGGCCCTAAAACTCAATCCATGCCTAGAAAACCGATGCCCAGACCGCATGGTCAGGCCCCTATGCCTAAAAAACAAATGATAAGAATGGATGAAGACGCTATTACTCTAATCAGAGGAAGCCACCATTCTCTAAGAGACCTAGATCTGATTTTCCTTCTGATCAAGATTCTGAAATTCTTCTTTTTTGACATATTTTAACTCTATTATAATTAATTTTTTTTTATTCTCACTTGTAATAATCTACCATATAACTACTGTTTGTAATATTGGACCTTTTCTCCTCTGGTCTCTGCTAAAAAGGGACTGCTGCCCAGTCGGATTAACCCAGTTAACAAATGTCAATTATCTATCTATGAGGATTCTGATGCAGAGGACTTTATTCCCTTTGCTTCCCCTCCAGAAGATTTCTCTTTTGGTGAAACTTTGCATACTCTTAGGGAGCATTTCTGCTGGGAAAGCCAGGCTTACTCTGACTCCAAAAAGAGGCTTAGGAAATGCTTACTCCTACCTCAACACAGGCCTTTAGCTATACCTCCTGTACTAGACATTGTAGATAATGCCTTCTTGGAATCTAAAACCAACAAATGGAAAATAGTGCCCAAATGACCAATAACACTGTAACAGCACTATGAGGAAATAAAGCTGCAGTTGCTGGTTCGAAGATTTAATGATGCAACACATAAAACATAAACGCTTGAGACACTCCACAGCACGTTTTCGTTTCCACCTCACTTCATCAGACAACAAAAGGCCCTCAGGCACTTGCTCTTATATATTATCCTCACTAATTGACAATCATACAATAAAACAATTAAACAAAGTTAACTACTTCAAGCCAACACTCATATTTGACAACTAAACAGCTTGTTAAGTTTATAACAGAACTTTACATGCAAACTAACATCATATTTAATACATTATTAGCTAAACAACATACATCATCCTAACACATACTAAATTCTATAAAAAACTTATATATTACAATTTAAAAATGTAATTAATTTAATTCTGATCTCAACAATATAAACATAAATATTTAAATTCATAATGCATTAGTGACATCTACTGGTCAAAGTTTAACATTTAAAAACCTAGGCTTTTATCTACAAAATCTGTATTTGTATAAAAAAGGCATTACCTGTATAAGATTCTACATTTGTATTCTTAGAAGTGACTCCATTCATAAAATCACTAATTTCTCATAAGAAACTTCTTAAAAATATACAAAATTAAAAACAATAAATATTCAAGTATTTGTTTTGAAATATAAATATATATTATACATACTGTACAAAAATTCATTACAAAAATGCCCAAAACAGTTAATGTTGTTAAGAATTGGTGAATATAATTATAAATGAATATAATTATAGATGAATATAATTATAGAAGAGGTAAATATATATTAAAATCTAAAATATTGAAAACTTTTAAACACCATCTACAGCTTTGCTGCCCTCATTTTTAACACAGGGTTTATAGAGATGACATCATTTAAACCCGGAGGTTTGTTAGCTTCCAAGTGTAATTGCCAAAGTAACTCTTTGTATTCAATTGAAGTTTCCCATTGTCCTCCCCTTATATCTTTTTCAACAACTTCTAAAACAAAGAAATTATAAACTGCTTGGGGACAATCCATTTTATGTCTATATAGAGCATTCTTAGAGTTATTTGTTCTCATTTCATAATAGTGCTCGTAAATCCTTCTTTTTAATTTTCTTTCGAATTTTCCAACATAAAATGCTTCACATATTTTACATAAAGCTAAATAAATAATACCATTTGTGTCACAGTTTGCAAAGTACTTGCTCTCTATTAAAATATCCCTGCTTTTAATGTAAATGGTGTTATAGATGTACATATATACGTACACTGTGAGCACCTCCCACATTTAAAAGTGCCCACTTTCGTTCTCTTGGTCCTTTTCTGTCCTTTTTGACCTTCTAATATAGATTTTAGATTTCTACCTCTACGGTAGGTACATTTCAATGGTTCATTAAAAAGAAGGCTCAAATCTGATAGTTCCCCAAATTTCTGCCATTCTTCTTCTAGCATCTTTCTAATATGTACTGCCTGTCCACAATAATCCATAATAAAATTATTTGTTTTTCCTGGATCCTGCAGCAACCTTTTGGGTGTTTCCCCCATACTTTGGCTACCTAAGATTGGTTAAAATCTTCCCCTTCTCTCATCCCTTACTTCCTTCTCTATACTTCTTATCAGAGTTGGTGGGTATCCTCTTTCAATGAACATTTGATAAAGGGTATCACATTCTTCTGCAAAATCTACTTCTCTTGATGTCATTCTACTTGCCCTCACGTACTGTCCCTTAACTATCCCCTTCTTCTGATGGTAGAGATGTGCACTACTAAAGGACAAGTAGGAGTTGGAATACGTTTTCTTTCTAAATATTTTAGAAAAAAAACCCTTTTCACTTTTACCAACATTGATATCTAAAAATTTTAATTCATTTTTGTCACTTTGAAATGTGAATTTCAGGAAGCCAGTAGATTCAGAAATATACTTCTAGAACACTTGGAATTCATCCTCAGTGCCAACCCATAGGAAACGCATATCATCCAAAAAACGCCTATACAGCTTCCAACATGGACTAAACTTTGAATTAATGATAAATTCATTTTCCCAAGCTGATAATATGATATTAGCATATGTAGGGGCACACCTGGCCCCCATTGCTACCCCCTGGATTTGTTTGAAAAATTCACCTTCAAAATGGATGAAGCTGTTGGAAAGTACTACATCCATTAAGGTAAGTATTAACCGAAAATCATTGTTATCAAATTTTCCATAATTCACCAAGGCCTCTTCAAACAGCTTCAAACCATCATCATGGGGTATAGAGGAAAATAAATCCACAATATCAATAGTATAGAAAATTATATTCTCATCAAAACTTCCTCTGTAAGCTGTTGTAGTAATTCCCATGAGTCTTTCACAATCCCATTGCCTGAATTGGAGACTGGTTTTAATTTTGTATCCAACCACTTAGCTATTGGTGCTTAACTGAATTTTCTGAGGCTACTATGGGACGCATGGGTGGACTCATAATATTTTTGTGCACCTTGGGGACACCAAATATCGACGGTACCCTTGGCTTTTCTACATGCATATAAAGATATGTTGAATAATCGATTGAACCTTCTACTAATAAATCATGTAGTACTATGTCCACTTTCTTATTCCCTATATTGATCTCATTAAGGGATGCTCTAATGTATCTTTCTTTGTTTTCAAGTATTTGCATCATTTTTTCTTCATACCATAAATGGTCCATGACCACTGTACCACCCCCTTTGTCTGGTTTTGAAATTCTAATGTTTTTGTCACTACTCAGATTTTTCAGCAACAAATTCTCTTCCTTTGATAAATTGAATACTATTTTATTTCTACTTAATTCATTCCGAATTCTTTTTTCCATTAGAGTTTCAAAATTCTTTAATTGTGTATGCAAAGGGGGGTTAAAGGTACTACGCCTCTTAAACCTTTCACAATCTTGTATATTTGATGACTGTCCATTGTATAAAATTTCAAAATTTTTCTTCCTTAGGAAAAGCTTTAAATCTATTAGAACTTTCCTAATATCTGCCTTTCTATTAGGGACAAATTTTAAGCCTTTGGAAAACAAGTTAAAATGAATGTCCTGAATATCTATATGGCTATAATTAAAAATATTATAACCTGAGAGACTATGTATAGGTCCATCCACTATTATTAGTTTATCTAAGGATGATATACAAGACTGTTCATCTATTACCAACGCTGATAAGTCCTGTTGTAATTGCCATACATTCTGCCCCCCTCCCCCCTCTCTGAAAATTTTGCTGGTGGTTATTCTGGTAATTCTTTATTCTTTCTAATCTTCTTAATGGGGGGAACTCAGAGGGGTCATTATAATCAACTATTACGTCATTCTCAGTAATTTCAACATTGTTAGATTGTTCATCCTCTGACCAAACAGAAGCATGTCTCTCATAACTTGCAAAGTTATTTCTAGGTTTAACTTTGTTCTTGTATTCCTGTATGTCCCTCTCAAGCTTTCTACTTTTCCTTTGGAAGACATTACTAATACTTCGATCAATCTTTCTTAACATATCATAATACCATCTCTGGTTTTCATCTATAGAGAAAAGTAGGTCCTTTATAATTTTGTCATTCAGCTTATCTCTAACTTTACTTAGAGTCAATCTCTCTTTCATTTTCCTTCACCATTACCTTTAAAATATCTAAACCACAATTATTAAAAATGTTTAACAACTCTAAATGGAAGTCACTTCCTTCTATAACCTTGTTAGGAAACTTGCACACTCTTAGTCCTTTTGGGACTATTTCTAACCTAAGGCACTCTTTTAAGTAGATATTTTCTAGCTCTAAATTTTTAAACTTAAACAACATTTCATCCAACTTTTTCATATTTAACTCATAGGTTAAATTAATGTCCTTATCATTCATCACAATTGCTTTTTTATCATTGAAATTAAACTGTTTATGTATCACATTATGAAAGTCAATATTGTACCTCTGGGCTTCCTTGCATGTTCTGCCTGCTCCACGCCCAGCTTCCTGATTAGATTGTCCTTCATTTTTCCTTGCCAAAACATTCTGTTTTGGTCTAGTGGCTTGAGGTAGTGCACCCTTGTTAACAACATCCCTTTGATTAAAGCTCGGTGTATTACCCTCACTCGATTCATTAAGGAACACTGTCGGCATATCAAAGTCCATATCTTGTGAACTATCAGCTACAGGAACGTGAGAAATGGCTTCCTCCCTTCTTTTGCTGTAGCCCGAAGCTCCCCCATTCCTCGCTCTACTTCCCTGTTCCGTTCCTTCATCCGGTGATACTCGCGGTAACCTGCTACTTTTCGGCAGTCCAATTGCGCTCTCACCCTTCGGTCTCATTTCCTGGTTGCACGGGAACTCGAACGACGACGTCAGTGTTGGGGAATCCCTCTGTGTAAGCAGATGTCCTTCATGGATGCATCTGCAGTCATAACAACTGGGTTGTCCTGTCGTCAGGCAGCCCTTCGGTCGGCCGGATTCCAAAGTCCGGGTCCGGCTTCGGCTGATATCGCACTTCACCCGACGTCATCTCTGCTGGTCTTCGGGTATAAAGGCATCAGCCGACGCCATTTTCTTCAGTCTTTCTTGCCGCGTGGCCAAGCAGAAGCTGTTCAAGTGCCGGTCGGTCAGATCCAGAGATTACTACTACCGAATACTCCTTCAAGACTTCTAAAGCTAAGTACCCGTTGGGGACTCTTTCTTGCCTCAGCCGATGTCAGAAAAAGTCAATAACTGTTTAACTTGTGGGAAACAAATACCTCATAAAGATTTCCACTCTTACTGTTTGCCTTGTTTAGGCCCAGACCACGACGTAGCAGCCTGTTCGGCCTGTGCTTCTTTCAACCGACGAACGCTTAGACGTCGGTCGGAGTTTGCTGAACAGTTTTTCGGCTCTGATTTTGCGTACATTATGCCGTCGGATCCTCCGACTACCCAAATTGTTAAAAAACGCAAAGAAAAAGACCGACACTCGCGGTCCGCGGTTTCAGCCGAAACCATGGTTAAGCAAACCGCGAGTGTCTCGGTTTCAGCCGAAACCGAGAAAACTGATCAGAGTACAGCCGAATCAATGACTACTACTGAGGTTCCGGTTACTTTACTTGAATCGGCCTCAGAAATTTTACCTACTACAGTGGTTACTAGTGACTTATCAGACACCATCCCTTTGGATGTCTCTACCCCAGCACGTGGTGCTGCTAGGCCTCCTGCAGCCATGTCTATTAAGGCCTTTGCCAGGGCTAAAGCAGCCATATCTACTAAGTCAGTGCCTGTTAAACCCCCCTCAACCAGGCCCACTTCTAGTTCACAAATGCTTACTCTGGCAGAAGATTTAATATCCTTAATTAGGGATCTCAATCTCACCCAGACAGGGCCTCTCAGCCCCAGAAAGAGACCTAGAGCAGAGCCCCTCGAGCCTGTGTCCTCTGATGATTCTGCGGAAGACTCAGATATTACAGACCAGCCAGAGGCTCCTTTCTCCAATTTTGAGGACTCTGATGCTGAAGAATCCATTCCAGCTGCTTCTCCACCAGAAGAATTCTCCTTTGGGAAACCTTACATGCCATGAGAGAACAATTCCAATGGCAGGAACAGGATTTTTCAGACTCCAGAAAAGACTTAGGACTTTTCTGCACCTACCACAACACAGGCCCTTAGCTATACCTCCTGTCCTCTCTGTTGTGGACGATGCATTTAATGATGTTTGCACTGCACCAGATTCTTTACCTCCAGCACCTGCCAAACCAGATAGATTTTACAGGGTGCCAGACACTCATCATCACCTATACAAGGCCCCACTTGCAGACCCGAAACTATATCCCAGGGCCCTAAGGCAGTAGCCTCGACCACAGCAAAAAAACCCTATTCCTTCTGAAAGGGAAGCCAGGTCTTTAGACAGATGGGGCAAAAAGGTTTACACCTCTGCTACTCTCTCAGCTAGAGCTTTAAACTGTCAGTTTCACATGATACAATACCAAGAGTTTATGCTTGATCAGTTAACTAAAAAGCTATCCTCTGATGACTCTATAGATAAGAAAATCTATTAGAAATGGTAAATAACGTACAACAGGTTAGTAACCATTCCTTAAAATGTGGCTATGATGCACTGGAGGCTTCATTTAGATCAGCCATGACTGGCACAGTGATAAGAAGACATGCATGGCTGAAGGAACAAGTTTTACGGATCATGTTAAAGCTAAGTTATTAGATGCTCCTATGGATAAGACCAGTTTGTTTGGTACACCTGCCCAGCAGGTAATGAAGAAAATGGAAGAAAAGGCAAAATCTGTACAAACGGTTAAAGATTTCTTGCAGGTTCAGCCCCAAGGTTTAGCAGGAACTGGCCTGCCAAAATTGGTCCTTTCCTGACTCCACAAGATCCCAAAGGGGCAGGAATAGACGTTCCAGAGGCAGAAATCAATCCAGAGGGGTGCCTACAGAGGACGACAGTGGCAAGGTAATAACAGAGCCACAGGCACAGCCACTACCACTACAACAGGGCAATCACAGTGACTTGATTCTAACTCCGCCTACCAGGGAACAAATAGCAGCACCCTTAGGCGGAAAATTAACCTTATTTTCAAAGAACTGGCACTATATCACAAAAGACAAGTGGATTTTGCAAACCATAGACCAAGGTTACCGGTTCCACTTCCACACTATACCAGTCAAAAGAGGAATGCCAAACCTACCTCCAAATCAAAAAACAGAAGCTCTACAGCAGATAATGCAATTAACAAAGATGAGAGCTGTGGAAAGAGTACCAATAACGGAACAAGGCAAAGGATTCTACTCCAGACTATTCCTAGTTCCAAGAAAGGAGAAAAGTTGGAGACCTATTCTCGATCTGTCCACCTTAAACACATACATCATTGTCCCAAAATTCAAGATGCTGACCCTACAGCAACTTCTTCCCATGCTGGGCAAGGAGTGTTGGCTGGTAACTCTAGATCTCAAGGAGGCATACCTGCACGTCCCCATTCGACCAATTTGCAGAAGATACCTCAGATTTCTTGCAGGATCAGAGCACTATCAATTTTCAGCATTGCCCTTTGGCTTATCTACTGCCCAGAGTATTCACAAAATGCCTGGCATCAGTAATCGCCCACTGCAGACTACAGGGAATCCAAATTTATCCATACCTGGACGACTGCCTGCTACAAGGGGACAACAAAAGCAAGCTGACAACAGATTTACAAAGGGTCATTTACTTGCTACAAGCACTGGGATACACAGTCAATTTGCAAAAATCAAGGCTGATTCCATCCCAAACAAGGACATTCTTGGGCGGAATTGGACACAGTAAAACAAATGGCATTCCTAACTGCAGAAAACAAAAAGATCTCCCTCTTTACTTCTTGGCACTAACAAACCACAGCAAGCTAACAGCAAGAAAAGTTCTGCAGGCCTTGGGCTTCATGGCATCATGCATAATCTTGATTCCACATGCCAGACTACATATGAGAAAACTACAGTGGTACCTAAAGAATTTATGGTCCCAACACAGGCACAGCCTAGAAGCAGAAATTCCACTAATTCCATGCCTAAAACAGGAGTTCCTATGGTGGGCTCAAGCATGCCAGTCAAACCCAGGCTTACCCTTTCACAAATATCAAGCAAGCCAAACCATCACAACAGACGCCTCAGACCTAGGATGGGGGGCTCACATGCTGGACAAATGCGTGCAAGGATTGTGGACGGGACCAGCTTCACCTGCACATCAACCTAAAAGAAATGCTGGCAGTAAAACTGGCAATCCAAAATTCAGACCATTTCTCAAAGAAGGCCATTTGATGATAAGGACAGACAACACCACAGTCATGTGGTACATCAACAAACAGGGAGGCACTCATTCATACCCCTCATGAGAATGACTTTGGACCTTTGGAACCTGGCACTCAGCTACAACATCCAGTTACAGGCAATGTTTGTACCGGAAAGGAGAACACTCTAGCAGACATGTTAAGCAGAACCACCTCGGGGGCTCACGAATGGATGCTACACCCGGACATCTTCAAGACCATCAAAGAAATGGGGAATGCCACAGATAGATCTATTCGCTTCCTCTCAACCACCAGCTCAAAAATTCTGCACAAGGACATTCCATCCACTTGCATCGAAAGTGGATTCGCTCTCCTTCAGCTGGAAAGGCCTGACAGCATATGCATTCCCACCTCTTCCCTTGATACACAAGGTATTACTAAAAATCAAGGAGGAACGTCGAAGGATAATCCTGATAGCTCCAAACTGGCCAAGACAACACTGGTACCCATTGCTGAGGAGCATGTCTCGGGACAAAATGTGGTCAATACCCCTGATGCCTTTGATGTTAACTCAGAGCAACTACAGCATCATGCATCCAAACCTAAAAACGTTGCAGCTGACTGCATGGCACATCACATAGCAGCAGCTATTCCAGATCTCTCCCAAAGGGTTAAAGACATTATCCTTGAAGCCCGCAGACCTTCAACAAGAAGGAACTATGCAGGGAAATGGAAAAGGTTTGTCATTTGGAGTGCTGAAAGAGGGAAGGATGTGTCGAATATAGATATGGCTAACATTCTGGAGTACTTGGCAGAGCTTCTACAGACAGGCCTGTCCTATTCCTCCATCAAGATACATGCATCAGCTATTTCAGCAGAATACAGCTTTGATCCACCTGTCTTCTCACATCCTCTACTCAGGCAGTTCCTCAGAGGGATCAAGAATGTAAAACCTCCTAGGAAACCACCATTGCCAGCTTGGGATCTGAACTTTGTGCTAGAAAAGTTGACACTCGCACCTTTTGAACCAGCAGCAACAGCAGACCTACTGCATCTTTCATGGAAAACTGCTTTCCTACTGGCAATAACCTCAGCAAGGAGGGTTTCTGAACTTCAGGCCCTAATGGCAGTACAACCCTTCCTAATCTTCCATCAAGACAGAGTGTCCATGAGGACTAATCCTACATTTATGCCTAAGGTGGTATCCAGAGTGTCCTTAAACCAGGCAATCCACCTACCTACCTTCTTCCCCAACCCACAAAACAGAGGGGAAAGAATGCTGCATACCTTGGATGTACACAGACAGCTACGCTACTACCTGGACAGAACAAAAAGTAACAGAAAAACTGACCAGCGTTTTGTAGCCTATGCAACAGGAAGGGAAGGAAAAGCAATTTCCAAACAGACAATCTCCAAATGGATAGGAAATTGCATACGATTCTGTTACTCCTTCCATGGAAAACCAATTCCACAGAACATACGACCTCATTCTACAAGAGCAACAGCCACTACCACAGCCTTCTTACGAGGAGTGGCAACCAAGGACATTATTGAGGCGGCTACTTGGACCTCCGTGCATACATTTGCCAAGCATTATAATTTACCTCTGTATTCGGATCCCGAGCAGGGTTTGCCACTGCTGTACTGCAAGGGATCCTAACCACACCATAATCTATTCTTCCTCCTCCCTAGTTGGCTATGGTATTCTACCCAGTTGTTATGACTGCAGATGCATCCATGAAGGACATAGTACAGTTTTGTACCTACCATAAATGTAGATGTCCGAACTGGATAGCATCTGCAGTCAGGATTACCCTCCCTCCTTCCCCTCTGTGGTACTCCTAGGGTATTTACCCTCCTAATAGCTAGCTGGTGGGGGGGAGTCTCTTATGGTGTATTTGTTTGTATATATGTACATACATGCTTATTTTTGTGTTTGCCTTCTATCCTTTGGGAAACATTGGCATTTTTACCCAAAATTTAGCCTTCCAAGAGGGCAACTGGCATCTGGGGCAAGAAACACTGAAGAAAATGGCGTCGGCTGATGCCTTTATACCCGAAGACCAGCAGAGATGACGTCGGGTGAAGTGCGACATCAGCCGAAGCCGGACCCGGACTTTGGAATCCGGCCGACCGAAGGGCTGCCTGACGACAGGACAACCCAGTTGTTATGACTGCAGATGCTATCCAGTTCGAACATCTACATTTATGGTAGGTACAAAACTGTACTTTCTATCAGCTGCGTAAGCTGGTCGGAAAGTTTGTCTAGCTTGTTCTGCTGCATATCATTATCCACCGAACTCTTCTGGCTCTGCTCACTCTCCTCCATATCCAAGCAAGAACACAAAAACCAACAAATGGAAAATAGTGCCCAAATGACCAATAACACTGTAACAGCACTATGAGGAAATAAAGCTGCAGTTGCTGGTTCGAAGATTTAATGATGCAACACATAAAACATTAAACGCTTGAGACATTCCACAGTACGTTTTCGTTTCCACCTCACTTCATCAGACAACAAAAGGCCCTTAGGCACTTGCTCTTATATATTATCCTCACTAATTGACAATCATACAATAAAACAATTAAACAAAGTTAACTACTTCAAGCCAACACTCATATTTGACAACTAAACAGCTTGTTAAGCTTATAACAGAACTTTACATGCAAACTAACATCATATTTAATACATTATTAGCTAAACAACATACATCATCCTAACACATACTAAATTCTATAAAAAACTTATATATTACAATTTAAAAATGTAATTAATTTAATTCTGATCTCAACAATATAAACATAAATATTTAAATTCATAATGCATTAGTGACATCTACTGGTCAAAGTTTAACATTTAAAAACCTAGGCTTTTATCTACAAAATCTGTATTTGTATAAAAAAGGCATTACCTGTATAAGATTCTACATTTGTATTCTTAGAAGTGACTCCATTCATAAAATCACTAATTTCTCATAAGAAACTTCTTAAAAATATACACAATTAAAAACAATAAATATTCAAGTATTTGTTTTGAAATATAAATATATATTATACATACTGTACAAAAATTCATTACAAAAATGCCTAAAACAGTTAATGTTGTTAAGAATTGGTGAATGTAATTATAAATTAATATAATTATAGATGAATATAATTATAGAAGAGGTAAATATATATTAAAATCTAAAATATTGAAAACTTTTAAACACCATCTACAGCTTTGCTGCCCTCATTTTTAACACAGGGTTTATAGAGATGACATCATTTAAACCCGGAGGTTTGTTAGCTTCCAAGTGTAATTGCCAAAGTAACTCTTTGTATTCAATTGAAGTTTCCCATTGTCCTCCCCTTATATCTTTTTCAACAACTTCTAAAACAAAGAAATTATAAACTGCTTGGGGACAATCCATTTTATGTCTATATAGAGCATTCTTAGAGTTATTTGTTCTCATTTCATAATAGTGCTCGTAAATCCTTCTTTTTAGTTTTCTTTCGGATTTTCCAACATAAAATGCTTCACATATTTTACATAAAGCTAAATAAATAATACCATTTGTGTCACAGTTTGCAAAGTACTTGCTCTCTATTAAAATATCCCTGCTTTTAATGTAAATGGTGTTAGATGTACATATATACGTACACTGTGAGCACCTCCCACATTTAAAAGTGCCCACTTTCATTCTCTTGGTCCTTTTCTGTCCTTTTTGACCTAATATAGATTTTAGATTTCTACCTCTACGGTAGGTGCATTTCAATGGTTCATTAAAAAGGAGGCTCAAATCTGATAGTTCCCCAAATTTCTGCCATTCTTCTTCTAGCATCTTTCTAATATGTACTGCCTGTCCACAATAATCCATAATAAAATTATTTGTTTTTCCTGGATCCTGCAGCAACCTTTTGGGTGTTTCCCCCATACTTTGGCTACCTAAGATTGGTTTAAATCTTCCCCTTCTCTCATCCCTTACTTCCTTCTCTATACTTCTTATCAGAGTTGGTGGGTATCCTCTTTCAATGAACATTTGATAAAGTGTATCACATTCTTCTGCAAAATCTACTTCTCTTGATGTCATTCTACTTGCCCTCACGTACTGTCCCTTAACTATCCCCTTCTTCTGATGGTAGGGATGTGCACTACTAAAGGACAAGTAGGAGTTGGAATACGTTTTCTTTCTAAATATTTTAGAAAAAAAACCCTTTTCACTTTTACCAACATTGATATCTAAAAATTTTAATTCATTTTTGTCACTTTGAAATGTGAATTTCAGGAAGCCAGTAGATTCAGAAATATACTTATAGAACACTTGGAATTCATCCTCAGTGCCAACCCATAGGAAACAGATATCATCCAAAAAAACGCCTATACAGCTTCCAACATGGACTAAACTTTGAATTAATGATAAATTCATTTTCCCAAGCTGATAATATGATATTAGCATATGTAGGGGCACACCTGGCCCCCATTGCTACCCCCTGGATTTGTTTGAAAAATTCACCTTCAAAATGGATGAAGCTGTTGGAAAGTACTACATCCATTAAGGTAAGTATTAACTGAAAATCATTGTTATCAAATTTTCCATAATTCACCAAGGCCTCTTCAAACAGCTTCAAACCATCATCATGGGGTATAGAGGAAAATAAATCCACAATATCAATAGTATAGAAAATTATATTCTCATCAAAAACTTCCTCTGTAAGCTGTTGTAGTAATTCCCATGAGTCTTTCACAATCCCATTGCCTGAATTGGAGACTGGTTTTAATTTTGTATCCAACCACTTAGCTATTGGTGCTGTAACTGAATTTTCTGAGGCTACTATGGGACGCATGGGTGGACTCATAATATTTTTGTGCACCTTGGGGACACCAAATATCGACGGTACCCTTGGCTTTTCTACATGCATATAAAGATATGTTGAATAATCGATTGAACCTTCTACTAATAAATCATGTAGTACTATGTCCACTTTCTTATTCCCTATATTGATCTCATTAAGGGATGCTCTAATGTATCTTTCTTCGTTTTCAAGTATTTGCATCATTTTTTCTTCATACCATAAATGGTCCATGACCACTGTACCACCCCCTTTGTCTGGTTTTGAAATTCTAATGTTTTTGTCACTACTCAGATTTTTCAGCAACAAATTCTCTTCCTTTGATAAATTGAATACTATTTTATTTCTACTTAATTCATTCCGAATTCTTTTTTCCATTAGAGTTTCAAAATTCTTTAATTGTGTATGCAAAGGGGGGTTAAAGGTACTACGCCTCTTAAACCTTTCACAATCTTGTATATTTGATGACTGTCCATTGTATAAAATTTCAAAATTTTTCTTCCTTAGGAAAAGCTTTAAATCTATTGGAACTTTCCTAATATCTGCCTTTCTATTAGGGACAAATTTTAAGCCTTTGGAAAACAAGTTGAAATGAATGTCCTATTCATTTATAATTATATTCACCAATTCTTAACAACATTAACTGTTTTAGGCATTTTTGTAATGAATTTTTGTACAGTATGTATAATATATATTTATATTTCAAAACAAATACTTGAATATTTATTGTTTTTAATTTTGTATATTTTTAAGAAGTTTCTTATGAGAAATTAGTGATTTTATGAATGGAGTCACTTCTAAGAATACAAATGTAGAATCTTATACAGGTAATGCCTTTTTTATACAAATACAGATTTTGTAGATAAAAGCCTAGGTTTTTAAATGTTAAACTTTGACCAGTAGATGTCACTAATGCATTATGAATTTAAATATTTATGTTTATATTGTTGAGATCAGAATTAAATTAATTACATTTTTAAATTGTAATATATAAGTTTTTTATAGAATTTAGTATGTGTTAGGATGATGTATGTTGTTTAGCTAATAATGTATTAAATATGATGTTAGTTTGCATGTAAAGTTCTGTTATAAGCTTAACAAGCTGTTTAGTTGTCAAATATGAGTGTTGGCTTGAAGTAGTTAACTTTGTTTAATTGTTTTATTGTATGATTGTCGATTAGTGAGGATAATATATAAGAGCAAGTGCCTGAGGGCCTTTTGTTGTCTGATGAAGTGAGGTGGAAACGAAAACGTACTGTGGAGTGTCTCAAGCGTTTATGTTTTATGTGTTGCATCATTAAATCTTCGAACCAGCAACTGCAGCTTTATTTCCTCATAGTGCTGTTACAGTCTTCTTGGAATCTAGCCTGGCTCCTGACACTTTACCTTCAGCTCCCAGAAAACCTGACCGGTATTACAGAGTTCCTGACTCTCAGAAGTTCCTCTTTAAGAATCCTACTGCGGATCCTGAGACCATTTCACAGGGGCCCAAAGACATTTAAGGCTACTACTGCCAAAAACCCTATCCCCTCTGAAAGAGATTCCAGGGCCCTGAACAGATTGGGTAAGAAGGTATACACTTCTGCAACTTTGGCCATTGGGGCTTAAACTGCCTGTTTCATATGTTAAAGTATCAGCAGCATATTATTGGATTGCTTAAACAGAAAATGATGATGATTCCTGACTGTACTGAAAATAAAGAATTAGAAGATTTAATGCATTTTGCTGAACAAGTTGGAAAACCATATTTTGCAATGTGGTTTTGATTCATCAGAGGCATCTTGCAGGGCTGCTGTCACTGGGTCTTTACTTAAAAGGCATGCTTGGCTTAAGGAGCAATCTTTGCCAGATCATGTTAAAGCTAAATTACTGGATGCTCCTTTAAGCCAAGACCGCCTGTTTGGCAACAAAGCAGAAGTACTTAAAAAGATGGAGGAAAAAGCTAAATCTATGCAAACTGTTATTTCTTGCAAGTACATCCTCCCAGATTTAGTAGGCACTGGCCTAAGAATTGGTCCTTCCCTGCCTCTTCCAGGCCTTCTCGTTCCAAACCAGCAGAACACCCAGGCTTCAGTCCCAAGGTACTCACAGGCCTAAGCAGTGTGTGTGTGGGGGGGGGGGGGTGGCTCCCACTTCCAAAGCGGAAGTAGTACGGCATCCCCGTATGGTAAACTGTCACAATGACTTAACTTTAAACCTTCCAAGCCCTGCTCAGCTGACACTTCTTTTGCGGGGAAAGATCGCCCTGCATGCAAAAAACTGAGAACTCCTTACCCAAGACAAATGGGTTTTAAATATAGATGTTATGTGATCCTATCTCGCCTACATTCTGACTGATGGGTTCGGAGCCGATCCCTCGGCTCCGACTCGCCACGCTTATGCCAAAGAGCGAAGTCTCTTATTGGCTGAGCTTACTATATCCCAGGATGCACCACTACCAGTCCCCCAGATCTCGTTTGCCGCTAACTAGCAAAGACGTGGTCTCGAGCTGGCTGAGCTAAGTAGTGTTTTTCACTAACTTTTTCTGTCAGGAATTTCCTAATTCTTCAACAAAAGCTGTTTTAACAGCTATATCGTACTTTTGTGTATGAGTGGTTATTTTTTTTGTGGAAAATTTGTGTGGTGGTTGCGTGTTTGTTCTGACTAGAGGCCCCTTTTGAATTGAAGGGCCTTTCCCTGTCAGTCAATTGTCTTTCGAGTCCTTAAGGGTTCTTGGATCCCTTTAGTTGATTTTTCTGTTGTTGTGACAGTCTTTGTGTAAAAAAAAAAAAAAAGTAAAGTAAGTGTTTTTTCTGTGTTAGTTAGAGTTACTAAATTGTTGCCATAATGTCTCAGGCTCCTAGGCCTTCGGGCTTTAAGAAGTGCACTAAGTGCAGTTTTAAAATGTCAATCACAGATGACCACTCTCTCTGTGTGTATTGTTTGGGCGCCAAACATTTGCAGGAGTCCTGCAGCGTGTGTCACGCGTTTTCCTCGAGGGCCCTCCAAGAGAGGAAAAATAAACTTATTTTGAAAGGCCTTATTAAACCCTCATTTGAAGAGGCATTAGCTTCCTCTCCTTCTCCTGCTAAAAAGAAAAGGGCGTCTGCTCCGACCAGTCCGTCGGAACCGACCGCCAAAAGACATAGGCAGGCTTCTCCTTCGGCTCCACAGACTTCGGAGCCGAGGGTGGAACGGTCTGCCTCAATGCCTCCAGCCTCGACTCATCTGGGTTCGGAGCCTACGGCTGGGGCATCGAGAGGCGGGTCACCTTCATCGGCTCCACTGATCTCGGAGCCGATGAAGGTTGTCCGCTCAGACACTTCCTCCTCGGCGCCGAAGCCCTCTTCGGCACCGATGGAAATTGGTTTGTACACTTCTTCGGCGCCGATAATTGTCGAGTCGATTCGGAGCCGGTCCCCTAGTCCCTTGGAGCCGTTGGAGAGGCCTACTCGGACCCATTCGGTCTCTTCCAGGTCATCAAGGATGTCAGATTCGGACATAGGGTGCTCCAAAGACTGTTCCAGTCCCCAGTCTTTCAGAAATTTGTTTCGGCTCCGACCCACTTGGCTTCGGAGCCGATAGCCCATTCCATTGCCATTCCTCCTCCGACCGCTTCGGCTCCGTCGGGTCCTAGGGTCGGCTCTGACCCTTACTCCAACCCCGGCCTTGGGTCCGAGTTTAGCACACGGACTTCTTCGGCCGGACCCGGGGGTGACGTTTCGGGACCAATGCTGTCGGTTCCTAGCCTCCCTCTCGGTGCTTCGGCCGCGGGACTTCCGTCTGCTATCATGGCTCCGGAGACCGGACCCTCCCAGGATTCTGGGGGTCCGGCCTTCGGAGCTATGAGGAGTGCCTTGGCCAAGTCTTCTTCGGCCATCTCTACGGCTTTACCGGCACCTTCCCTGGGCATGGAGACTGGGTCTTTGGCAGTTCCCCTGTCTCTAGGCAGCGGAGCCCCGGGGCCTGAGGTTACCCCACTGGGGGTTCCCTCCTGCTGAGGGTCTTCGGAGTTGTCTTCGGAGGAGCCCCCAAGGAAGAGAACGTGCAAGAGGAAGCACGTGGACTCCCCCGAGTCTCTTACATCGGACACTGATCTTGATGATGCGGAGGGGTCCCCGAAGTCGCCCTCGGATGATGTCTCATTTGCAGACATTCTAGAGCTCCTAAGCAACGAGGCGGCTGGAATTCCAAACCCTCCTCTGATGAGTCGGTGTTCCTCAAGGCCTTGGGCTCAGCCCTCCGCCTCCTGGGTGTCTCCGCCCTTGACCAGCTCCTGGATTTGGTTTGTCGGAGGGCATGGGAACATCCAGATACTGTGGAACCAGTGCCTTCTCGCCCTAACAAATTTTTGTCTGCCCCACCCGAGAAGGAGTTCTTAAAGGCGTGGCTGTAGATGCCATGGTGGTGGCATCTGCTACCCAGCAGGACGTGGCAGAGGCTTCAACGTCCGTCCATCCCCTAATAAGGAGTCTAGGAGCATGGACTGCACGGAAGCGCACCCTGACTTCAGCGGCCTTTATTCTGAGGTCCCTGAATTATTTGGCACATTTCACCAGACTACAGAGGGATCTGGTCAAGGAGCTCTCAGACTCCTCTCAGGTAACCTATCTGAGCAGCTAGCCCAGTCGGTTAGCTCTCAGTTGGCTATCCTCACCTCGATTTCTAACTCGTCCATGAGGCTCATTTCATATGCCGAAGGCGGGCAGAGCGGCAGGCACAGGCGTGGCTCACGGAGACAAGCCTGGCTCCTTGTGTCATTTTGCGGAGGCCTTCAAGTCTTCCTTTGCCGACGCTCCCTTTGATGGGTCCTCTTTGTTTGGACCCAAGGTAAAAGACACTCTTACCCGCTGTGAGCAAGAGGGAAAGACTTTATCTGCCGTAGGAGCACGTTATTCCACTCCCTTCGGCCTTATCCCAAGGCTAAAGAGGAGGGAAGATGTGGTTCCGGAAATCACAGAAATTCTTTCCTCAACAGCAGGAAGATTCCCCTCCCAGAGGCAGAGGACGGGGAAATTTTTCTGGGAGACGCCGTCCCAGAGGCCCCCGCAACACTGGAGACCGCGAGTCCTTTCGTGGCTCTTCAGCCTCCCACACTCCATGAGGGATTGCCCGGCTGTGCTGCTCCGGAGCCAGTCGGGTGCCATTTTGCCAAGCACCTAAAAGCCTGGGAGTCTATTACTCAGGACAGATGGGTGCTTCGGATTATTGCCGGAGGTTACACCATTCCCTTCACACACTCACCCCCACCGTCCAAAAAAATCCCGGACCCACCACCCAGTCAAAGGGAAATTGCAGCCGTAGAAGCTTCAAAGCTGCTAGAAAAGGAGTCATCCAACCGGTCCCCATAGACCAGATCGGATCCGAAATTACTCAAGGTTCTTTTAGTGCCAAAAGACAGGGGACCTGAGACCCATTTTGGATCTCAGCAAACTAAACCAGTCCGTCATGAAGTCCAAATTCGAATGGTCACTTTACAATCCATTCTCCCATTGTTGGAGAAAGATGTTTGGATGTGCTCCATAGATCTCAAGGACGCCTATTATCACATACCGATACATCAGGCGTCCAGGAGGTATCTGCGCTTCAGCCTGGGAGACAGTCATTTCCAATTTTGTGCACTGCCCTTTGGTCTCACCACAGCCCCCAGGGTGTTCACCAAGTGTTTGGCAGTAATGACTGCTCACCTGAGGAGTCTCGGATTCCAAGTGTTTCCCTATCTGGACGACTGGCTCCTGACTGCCACCACCAGGCATCTACTACTAGAGAACCTACAAGCCACCATCTCCTGGGTGCTTCCTGGGAATTACATTCAACTGGAGAAAGTCTGTCTTGCTGCCTTCTCAGCGCATAAGATTCATAGGAGCAGAGATAGACTAAAAATTAATGCGAATCTTCCTTCCTACCAAAAGGATACAAACATTACAAGGTCAAGTCCGAGCCCTGCTTCTAAGATCCAAAGCCCCAGCCAGGATGGTCCTGCAACTTTTAGGTTCAATGTCTGCCACGGTTCTCCTAGTTCCTCTGGCAAGATTGCACATGAGGATTCTTCAGTGGCTGTTATCGACACAATGGTCTTTTCAGGATCTCCCCCTCAATCATCACATACTGATTACAGAAACGTGCAAACGGGACCTCCGCTGGTGGCTTCTGCCATCCAATCTGAATCAGGGAAGACCTTTTGTTATACCCCTCCGTGGCCACCTTGACAACGGATGCCTCCCAGACGGGTAGGGGGCATTGTCTGGGCAGGTCAGTTCAGGGTTCTTGGCTTCCAAACAAACATTTCTCCATATCAATGTGTTGGAAATGAGGGCTGTACTTCTGTCCCTACAAGCCCTCCACAAGTTTCTCCCTCAAGGCATTATCGCTATCCACACAGACAACATGTCGGTGGTCTGGTATCTAAACAAACAAGGAGGGACCAGATCTTACCCCCTTTGCAGAGAGGCCATGAGGGTGTGGGAATGGGCAGTGGCTACCAACCGCTTCCTGGTAGCGACCCACATTCCAGGAAAATCCAATGTATGGGCAGACAGACTGAGCAGGACTATTCTCTCTCCTCACGAGTGGTCCCTGAACGAAACAGTAGCAGCTCAGATTTTCAAAAGATGGGGGATTCCGTGCTGCGACCTGTTTGCAACACCACAAAACACGAAGTGCAAAGGTTCTTTTCCTTGACCCAGCGTCAAGGGAGGCAGCTACGGATGCTCTAGTCCAACCTTGGCCAACAGGACTGCTTTATGCTTTCCCTCCGGTTCCACTCCTCCCAAAGTCATCCAGAAAGCTTCCCAATTGGGGTCCACAATGATTCTAATTGCTCCGTACTGGCCTCGTCAAGTATGGTTCCCCTACCTACAGAAATATACTCTGGACGGTCCTTGGGTTTTGGATCTAACTCCGGACCTTCTGGTTCATCAGTCGGGACAACAGCACCAGTCCCTTCACACTTTGAAATTAACAGCTTGGCTCCTCCACTTCCGACTTTAGTCAGAAATCACACCTTGGACCCGGAAGTTATTCACATTTTATCTTCAGCCCACAAACCCACCACTAAGAAATTGTATCACAGTAAGTGGAAGAGGTTTGCTATCTGGGCTCAACTCAGAGGCTTAGACCCTATTACTGCCCCAATACCAGAGGTCTTGAAATTTTAACATCCTTGTTTAATCAAGGATCTTCAGTCTCTACTATTAAAGTCCAACTAGCAGCTATCTCCAAATTTCACGAATCCATAGACCCACCGTTGATGAGCAGCAGATTATGTAAAACTTTCATGAAAGGTGCTGTGCTTTTAAGACCCCAGTTTTTCATCCTGCGCCTCCGTGGGATCTTGATTTGGTACTGTGCCTTAACATCTTCCCTTTGAACCGCTGCTACATGTGAGTTGAAATATCTGCCTTGGAAAACTGCCTTCTTAATTGCAATTACCTCTGCAAGAAGAGTTTCAGAACTTCAAGCCCTATCTATCAAACCACCGTACTTGATTTTTCACAAGGATAGAGTATCACTTAGGCCTAATCCATCTTTTGTTCCAAAAGTTTGTTCTAATCTCTGTCTCCAACAATCTCTAGAGCTACCAGTTTTCTTTCCAAAATTTTCAAACAAAGGAATACACCTTGCATACATTGGATGTTCACAGGCAGTTGCGCTTCTATCTAGACAGGACTCAACAAATTGAAAAACAGATCAATTGTTTGTGTCCTTTTCAGATAATAAACTGGGTAAAACCATCACTAAAGCTACTATTGCCAAATGGATTAGAGATTGCATAACTCAGGCTTATTCCTCTTCAAATAAGCAACTTACAACATCTGTCAAAGCTCACTCTACTAGAGCTATGGCTACCTCTATTGCATTTCATTCCAAGCTCGCTATTTCTGAGATTTGTGCTGCGGCTACTTGGTCCAACCCGCACACTTTCATTTCCCACTATAAATTGGATGTGGCATCTAAAGGGCGAGCATCATTTGGTTCCACGGTACTCAGGAGTGTTTTCCAGTGAGCCACCCAGGATTTAGGTGCTAGGGACGCTGTCCCATCAGTCAGAATGTAGGCGAGATAGGATCACATAACATCTTTTAGTTATGTACTCACCATAACTTCAGATGTTTGGGATCCATCTCGCCACATTCCTAATACCCACCCTCCTTCCCCCTGCCTTGGAGATCAGAAGAGATTGAACGGTTTGAGTTCTACTGTTTTTATCTTGTATCATCTGTCGATGTTATATAAGCAGTGCATGCGTGTGTGCATGTATGCGGACAAACTAGATCTGGGGGACTGTTAGTGGTGCATCCTGGGATATAGTAAGCTCAGCCAATAAGAGACTTCGCTCTTTGGCATAAGCGTGCCGAGTCGGAGCCGAGGGATCGGCTCCGAACCCATCAGTCAGAATGTAGGCGAGATGGATCCCAAACATCTGAAGTTATGGTGAGTACATAACTAAAAGTTTCTCAAGGATACAGATTCCACTTCCACTCCTTTCCAACCCCAAACAGTTGGCCAGACGTACCCCCAAATCAGTGGGCAGAGGCTCAAAAGCAAGTTCTCTCTCTTCTAAGCATTAGGGCTATTCAGCCTGTCCGAGAAGAAGAATGGGGACAAGACTTCCGACTTTTCCTGGTACCCAGAAAAGACAATTCCTGGTGTCCTATCTTGGACCTGTCTATCCTAAACACTTTTTTGGTAATCCCAAAATTCAAAATGCTAACTCTTCTTCAGCTGCTTCCTATGCTAGGCAAAAATGCCTAGTTGGCAACACTACGTTTAAAGGAAGCCTACCTGCACATCCCAATAAGGGAATCTTGCAGAAGATACTGACGCTTCAGAGCAGGCTACATGCACCATCAGTTCTCTGCACTGCCCTTTGGCTTATCTGCTGTGCCCAGGGTATTCACAAAATGTCTAGCTCCAGTCATTGCATTTTGCAGGCAAAGAAATATTAAAATATACCCATACAAAAAGCCAGGACATATTAAATCATCTGGCATTTGTAAAGAAATTACTTCTCTGGGGTACACTATAAACAAAAAGAAATCTCATCTAGTACCCTGCCAATAAATTGTATTCCTGGGAGCAAGCTTGAAGACAACTTCCCAGATGGCATACATCATGCCAGAGAAACAAGTTCATTTGACAGCCTACTTCAAATTACTGGCCACAAAGACACAGCTATCTGCAAGGAAAATACTGCAAGCCCTGGGGTTCATCGCCTCTTGCATTCTAATAATTCCATATGCAAGACTGCATTTGAGGAAACTACAATGGTATCTGAAAAGCCTATGGTGCCAACATTCTCAGGACCTAGAATCAATGATTCCTATCATACTTTGTCTAAAGACAGAGTTTTTTTAGTGGGCCAAAGGCCTGCCACCAAAACAAGGGACTGCCATTCACTCTACCCCCTGCTGCCCAAACCCTAACAACAGACGTACTCACTTGGCAGGGCAGTGCATTCAGGGCAAATGGAACCAGAGTCAAATGCACCTGCATTTCAATCAAAAAGAAATGTTAGCTGTGCAGAATGCTCTGACAACCTTCAAGGACCACATCCTTCCAGGGCAATTATTGGTAAAGACTTGACAACACCACTGTTATGTGATACATAAACAAGCAGGGGGGAACCCATTCGTACGCCCTGTGCAGACTAGCCATGCCTCTGTAGAACGCAGCCTTGAGCTACCAAGTGCAGCTATAAGCTCAAATCCTGCCAGGCAAGCTAAATACACTGGCAGACGACCTAAGCAGAAATCTCATGGACCCACACGAATGGAAACTGGAACCAAAGATATTCAACATTTTGAGAATCAAATTGGGGGAGCCCAGAGATAGACCTGTTTGCCTCCTCTCAGAACTACCAGTTGGACAAATTCTGCACAAGGACTCCCCACAGACGAGCTTGGAAAGTTGATGCCCTGCCCTGTCGTTTAGCTGGAAAAACCTATCAGTTTATGCCTTTTCCCCCTCTGCCTCTCCTCTCCAAAGTGCTACTAATGATCAAACAGGACAAACCAAGGACACTACTTATTGCACCAGACTGACCACGCCAACACTGATACCCCCTCTTGCGCAGTGTGTCACTTCTGGAACCATGGCACCTGCCTCAAACACCTTCCCTGCTATTCCAGCAGGAGGGCCAGATTCTGCACCCACAGCTTCAAACCCTGAACCTTGCAGCCTGGCTAATTACATGACCACTCCTTTCCCATCCCTCAGTAAGCAAGTGATGGATGTCATGTCATTCCGGAGGCAAGGAGGCCTAGTACTAGAAAATCCTATGCTGAAAAATGGAAAAGATTCTGTTCCTGGAACCAAACACAGGGGATGGACACAACTGTGCCCAATTTACCACTCATTCTTCAATACTTAACTGAGATGCTTCACAAGGGCCTTTCCTTTTCTTCCATCAAAATTCATGCCCCGCCATCTCAGCTCATTGTAATAGAGCCACCCCTCTTCTCTCATCCACTGCTGAAGCATTTCCTCAGAGGGGCCAAAAATTTAAGACCACCCAGGAGAGCCCCTACTCCAGCCTGGGACCTTAACTTTGTATTGGAAAAACTCACTCTACCTCCCTTTGAGCCAGCTGCAAATGCAGAGTTGAAATTCCTGTCTTGGAAAACAGCCTTCCTCCTAGCCATCACTTCATCAAGAAGGGTGTCTGAATTACAGGCCCTCATGGCAGTGGAACCTTTCATCATCTTTCATGCGGGCAGGGTGTCCCTCAGGACCAATCCTTCCTTTATGCCCAAGGTGGTATCCAGTGTGGCCCTTAATCAGTCCATTCAGTTGCCAACCTTTTTTTCTAATCCACAGAACAAAGGGGAACGAATACTGCTTTCCTTGGATGTGCACAGACAACTTAGATTTTACTTGGACAGGAAGAAACCTCTCAGGAAATCTGAACAGCTGCTGGTTACATTTGCTGCAGGGGCAAAGGAGAAGGCCATTTCAAAGCAAACCATTTCTAAGTGGATAGGCCATTGCATTCATTTCTGCTATAAGCATCATGGAAAACCTACCCCACAGTGGATAAGACCACATTCAACCAGGGCTGCATCTACCTGTACAGCCTTTCTCAGAGGTGTTCCTACCAGGGACATCCTAGAAGCTTGCTACCTGGAGTTCTGTGCATACCTTCACCAAGCATTACTACTTGCCAATTTTTTCTAAATCCAGAGCAGGTTTTGCCACTGCAATCTTGCAGGGCCTTATAGCTGGTCCAAATGCTATATAACTGCCTCCTCCCTTCCTTAGCTTTGAGAATCTACTCAAATGTAATGACTGCAACAGTGAAACACAAAGAACATAGTACAGTTGTGTACACTTACCATAAATGTAGATGTTAGAGTGTATTCACTGTTGCAGTCCTAGTTATGCTCCCTCCAGCTCTCTGACTCCTATTGACTATACCTCTATTCTTGCTTGCTATGTTTAAAGCTTTCTGGTGTATTTGCTTTTTGTTGGAGGTTTAACCTTGTGTATAATTGTTTCCCATTATGGGGGCACCTGACATCTGGGGCAAGAAAAACTGATGTAATGGCGTCGGCTGCATGTTTTATACCCCTAACTACCTGACGTCGTGGAAGATGAGATGACAACCGATGCAGGACCCAAGACTTTGATAATCTGGCCGACTGAAGGCTACTGCAAGCAGGTAACCCAAATGTAATGACTGCAACAGTGAATACACTTCAGCATGTACATTTGTGGTAAGTGTACACAGCTGTACTTTCCTTCTGAGCCGCAGCTGTCAACGGCCACCCCCCCCCCCCCCAGGACTCCAAGAGCACAAGGCCCAGGAAACCCTTGTCCAGGGTATTTCCCTTTGAGTCTTCTTCGGATGCTCCCTCTGAAGAACCCCCTCAGAAACAGTAAGAGGAAAAACATGGACTCCCCAGAGGAGTTTGTCATGTAAGATATGGACTACAATGATGGGGAAGGATCCCCATGGTCACCCCCTGACTATGGAGACATCCTGGCAATCTTGAAACATAGGGGTGACTGGAAGCCCTCCAATCCTTCCTCGGAGGAGTCCGTATTCCTGTAGGTCTTTTGCTCTCAGCCCTATACTTCTTGGGTGACCCCCCCCCCGCTTCCCCGATAAGTTGGTTAAGCTCATCATGCAGCAGGCGTGGAAGAATGGAAGAACCCGGACACCGTTGAGGCCATCCCCAGGAGATCAGAAAAGGTACTCTCTCCTCCGGATGATCAACCCCATTGGTCTCGAGGTTTGCCAGTGGACACTATGGTGGTGGCGGCAGACACGAAAAAGGACCTTGCGTAAGAGAGTTCTACTGTCCACCCGCCCAACAAAGTCTTGGGCAGTGGACAGGTTAGGGAAGCTAGATTTTGTGTTAGCGACCTTTGCAATCAGGTCTCTGAACTTTTTGGCACATTTTACGAGGCTGCAGAGAGATCTTATTTCTGAACTCTCCGGGACCCTCGCGAGCCAAGTTTCGGATGGAGCACATGATAAAGTTGCTTCCCAACTTGCCACCCTACAGTCAGTATCCACTTCGTCCATGAGGTTGCTGTCCCACGCAACCAAAGAGTGGCTAGAGTTGCTGGTGCAGGCATAGTCATGAGACGCCATGCCTGGATGCGCATTTGTGACCTCGCAGACTCCAACTCCTCCTTTGTAAATGCCACTATTGAACCATCAGCTCTGTTTGGTGGTAAGGTCAAAGATACATTAGCCAGGTGCGAGCAAGACGGAAAGACCTTGTCTGCCGTGGGCCTATGTTTTTCCAAACCTCTGCATTCCTTCTTCAGGAACCAGAGAACTGGGAAGATGTGGCACAAGAAGTCTCAAGGTCCTTTCCGTGATGCATGTGGTGAGGTCTCCCCCAGAGGTAGAGGGGGTTCCAGTATTTTAAGACTCTCCTTTCGGGGCAGAGGAGGGGGTCCCCAGAACCAGGGCTCCAGAGATTCCTTCTCGGGTAGACCATATCAGCTCTCCTGAAGCACTGCTTGATTGCTTTCCTCTAGAAGCAGTCAGAGCGCGTTTTTCTCTGCACCAAGCTGCCTGGCTCTCTATTACAAACGATCAGTGGGTGCAGAGAATCATTACCAGAGGCTACCACATTCCCCTAATATCTTATCCAAGACCTCCGAAATCCCTTCCCGATGTTCCACCCAGTCAAAGGGAGGAGGCAGCTTCCTAAATACAAAAGGTATATCAAAAACGAGCCTTCCAGCGGGTCCCCCCAGACCAGTGAGGATCAGGGTTCTACTCAAGATTCTTTTTGGTGCCAAAGAAGACAGGGGACTGGAGGCCCATTCTGGAACTCGGCCAACTAAACAAATCAGTAGTTCAGACCAAGTTCCACATGTTCATAATTCAATCCATCATTCCCTTTCTGCGTGAGGGTGTGGGGATGTGCTCATTAGATCTCCAGGATGCGTATTACCATATCAAGATGGACAAGCACTCCAAGAACCTCCTTCACTTCCGGTTGGGAGCCAATCCCTACCAGTTCAGAACCCTGCCTTTCTGTCTCTCGACGGCCCTCAGAGTGTTCACGAAATGCCTAGCAGTGGTAATAGCTCATCTGAGAATTCAGGGATTCCAGGTGTTTCCATACCTAGACGATTAGCTCCTCTCCGCCCCCACCAAGCATCTACTGGTCAGGGCCCTCCACTACACCTTAGTTCTAGCCGAGATGCTGGGCTTCACCATACACTGGGAGAAATCCAACCTTCAGCCCTCAGAACAATTGGAATTCATAGGGGCAATATTCAACACCCAGTCAAGTCTGACCTCTCTCCCTCTTCACAGGCTCCAGAGATTAAGGGCACAAGTTCAAGTGATTCTCTGTTGAAGAAAGGTGTCTGCAAGGGAAGTTCTCCAGGCTCTGGGGTCTATGGCTGCAGCCATTCCTATTGTTTCCCTAGCCAGATTGCACATGAGATTACTACAATGGATCCTTCAGGCCTAGTGTATACCCAATCGGCAGGCCTAGAGTATACCCAATCTTCACCACTTGAGCTCACAGATTCTCATTACCAACACTTGCAAACTTGCAAACAAGATCTCCTCTGTTGGATGAGTATAGATGAAACTCTTTGGTGTCGCCCCTTCCAGGCTCCCCAGCCCAGCACCATGGTGACCACGGATGCTTCCCTGATGGGGTGAGGGGACAACTTCCAGGGAAAGTCAGTCCAAGGCATGTGGTCCAATGTAGAGGTCAACTTGCATATCAGTGCCCTGGAGTTAAGAGCGGTGCTATTAGCGTTGCAAGCTCTCCATCTGGAACAATTGCTGTCCAGTCGGACAACATGTCTGTGGTCTGGTACGTAAACAAACAGGGAGGGACCAAATCTTACCCCTTATGTCACGAAACCAGGAGAATCTGGCAGTGGGTGATAGCTTCCAACTGCAAGTCATATCCCGGGGAGCTCCAACGTGATTGTGGACAGGCAAAACAGATGCATCCTCCGTCCTCACAAGTGGTCTCTCAATCCGAGTGTGGTGGCTGAAATTTTCTGCCGTTGTGGCCAGCCATGCTGCAACCTTTACACCTCCCCCTCAAACACAAGATGCAGCAGCTAGTTTGCCCTCTTTCCCCCTCACGGGGAGTCACGAGAGACGCTTTGATCCACGATTGGCCCACGGGTCTCCTTTATGCTTATCCTCTGATTCCCCTTGTTCTAAGGAAAGCTATTCAGTTGAGAAGCAAAGTGATCCTCATTGCCCTATTCTAGCCTCGTCAAATATGGTTTCCCTTCCTCCAACCTCATCTGCTACAACCTCCTTGGATCCTAGACACTCGTCAGGACCTCATATCTCACCCATAAGGGCCGACTCCCCCCAGTCTGTCCACTCTCAAGCTGACAACTTGGTTTCTCCACTTCTGTTAGTTGCCAGGCAGGAAACCCTCTCTTCTCCCATCTGTGATAGCTTGGCCTCTCATAAACCATCCACCAGAAAACTTTACAGGGAGAAATGGAAAAGATTCTCTATTTGGTCACATAATCAGAAGCTAGATCCGTTCTCAGCCCCCGTAGCCACTATTCTTCATTACCTGGCTGAACTGTTTGACAGTGGGCCGTCAGCTTCCACTATTCTAGTCCATCTAGCAGCTGTTTCCAACTTCCATAATGGTTCACATGGAGTCCCACTTATTTCCTCTCGCCTTTGCAAGACTTTCCTCAAGGGTATTTTCTACTGCAGGCCTCCCATCAGGCAGCTGGTGGAGGCATGGAATCTCTCCTTGGTTCTGCAATCACTTTCTCTGCCCCCTTTTGAGCCTGCTGCAACATGTGATCTAAAATTCCTGTCATGGAAATCCTTATTTCTGGTGGCTGTCACTTCAGCTAGATGAATTTCTGAATTGCAAACATTATGCATCAGGAGCCCTTATCTGGTCTTTCATAAGGACAGAGTATCACTTCGTACTAACCCATCCTTTCTCCCCAAAGTGTTTTCTGACTTTTCGCTTAACCAGTGCATTAAGCTCTTTGTATTCTTCCCAAATTATTCAAACAAGGGAGAATACTGCCTACGTTCCTTGGATGATCATAGACAATTACATTTCTATCTGGATAGAACTAAATCCTTTCACAGGTCGGACTAGCTTTTCATTTCCTTTGCGGGTCCTAGAGTGGGAGGTGCAGTATCGAATGTTGCTTTGTCTAAATGGCTCAGGGATTGCATTGCCTTCTCATATTCGCTTACGGATGGATCTAAGCCTGGCCAGATCAAAGCTCACTCAACTAGGGCTATTGCAGCATCGGTTGCCTTCCACTGTAGGGCCTCCATGGATGACATTTATGCAGCTACCATTTGAGCTAAGCCCCATACCTTTATCAAGCATTGCAAATTGGATCTAATCTCCAGGGGTAGAGCGGCCTTTGGTTCAATGGTTATCAGGAATGTTCTTCCATAAGGGCCACCCAGGTTCTCCAAGTAGCTGGGGACTCCATCCTATCAGTGATGAATAGGAAGAAGATTAACAACTTCAGATAAAGAAGTTGTTTTACCATAATGTTCCATCTGAGTTGTTGATGATCTTCCAGTCATCACACCCTCCCAGTGACCCCCCCCCCCCCAAAGGCTCCTGGTGGATGATCTGGGTCTTTGTCATGTCTTAGGGTTTCTGCGCTGAGATGGCCTCTGACTTGTTTCTTCTATATACTGCATGCAAACTCGATCTGAGGTAACCGAGTGAAGGGCATTTTCGGTAGCAGCTTAGTTAGAGAATTTTTGGTGCACGCAAGCTTGGTATAAGGCTGACTCAGTTCCGAGGGCTCAGATCCAAACCCATCAGTGATGACTGGAAGAAGATCAACAACTCAGATGGAGCGTTATGGTAAGACATAATTGTATCCAATACGCAGATGATTCCACATTAATATGCTCTGCTACTTCTCAGGCAAACCTACAGTACCTAACCTAAAACGTGTTTAATACAGCCGAAAAAATGGCTACTGTACCGATGTCTCATCTTGTACCCCAAAACAGCAAAACTGATACTTTTCACTCCCACCCGTAGGGCCCCCCCTCTTAGTTTTAATGTTACATCAATCAATGGTACTATTATATCTCCTGATACTACTACTAAACTACTTGGGGTACTGATAGATAACAACCTTACCTATGATTCCTATATTAACGCTACTATAAAAACAGTCAACAAAAAATTGGGTTCTCTCTACAGGATAAACCCTTTCTGACCCCATTACCCAGGACCACTATTGCCTGTAGCCACTTAATCTCTACCCTTCTTTATGCTTCCCCTCTATATACTAAACTAAGTAAAAGCAACTTGAACAAGCTGGCTATGTCCTATAACAATATTGCCAGATTTGCAACAGGATCTACGTACAGAACCCATCATTGTAACAATCTTCAACAGCTAGGATGGTTAGAGTTGCCAAATCTACTACTATTCAACCAACTAACAGTTGCCCACAAAATCCTATATCAACCTACTAACACTCCTATACTTACAAACCTCATCACCCCCTATAATAACCTCAAGACCCCTACGCTCATCAAATAAACTACTGGTACAAATAAGTAAAACTAACAATTTGGCTGGTGATTCTCTGTTCTCCAACACAGTTAGTAAAACCTGGAATTTCCTCCCCAGTGACCTAACCTCCCTTTCCTTAATAAACCTATTTAAATGCAAACTGAAGCCATACTTTAAATCACAATGGTTATGCCCCTGTGCTAACCCTGATTAACTACCTCGCATATCGCTGCTTATTAATCTCCATACCTGTATAAGCTAGTTACTATGAACAATAAAGAGAGTGTGAACTAACTGTTTAAAGTGTTATTAGAAATTTCTTTGTATGTCTAACCATAGCTGATAAGTACTAAGACTCTAAGTAGAATCACAAGGAACTGCAAAAATCTGTTTTGTACCTGTATTTGTAAAATGTCATTTATTGTAAATATTACTGTGTGTTGTGGAGCTTTTCTCCCCGGGCTTCCACTGAAAATAGACATATATCCAGTTGGCCTACCCTGTCAAAAATGTAAAATAAAAATAAATAAAACTTTTTAAATACCCCTCTAAGGGCTGCTATGATTGGGTCTCAGAAAAACATTTACTTCGCTCTTAATTGTTTTTGATGCCTCATATTTTCTATTGATGAAACTTTACAGACTCACTTAAATTAGTATTTTTCTCCAGTTGAATTTCTTGCTGCATATACTGCAGCGCTCATTAAGAGCTTTACTGGCTTTCAAAGCTGGTAAAACACTTTGCTTTTTTATTTCTTTTTCTTTTGTAACTAATAGTACGTGGAGTAGTTTAAACTACTTGCACTACAGAGTTATGATCTGGTCTCACCGATTATAATTAATTGATGCCCTTGTATTCTGCTGTTGCAGTATTCTTAACTTGAAGGATTAGTCCAATGTCTCTCCAGTATATCAAAGCCTTTTACTACCTACAGTACACCGTATGTGGCATGTGTGCTCGTTGTGTACTTGGGGCATAAAAGCTGCGTCCAGATGTACCATCCTCAGAACTTCTCTGCTGCCAAGTCCGAATGCCATTTTTGATAGTCTGTCTGCTCACCCTAGTTGTTTGCTGGTGTATCAAGCTATTCAGATAAGTGGCCCATTGGAGTTTTTTTTTTCTTATTTACTGCTTTTTGCTGTGATTTTTTTCATGTCATCCAGAAAAGCAAGTGCCAGTGTGGGAGACAAATTCCACATAAAGATGGTCACAGTCAGTGCTTGTTTTGTTTAGGGCCAACTCATGATCGCAAAACTTGTACCATTTGTCAGGCCTTTGTGCCTAAGACTTTACACAGTCATCTGTCTTCGCTTGCTATTTATTTAGAAAATCATTGTGTCAAACTTTTAGGTAAAGACTCCATGGAGAGAACTTCCATGCCTGATGTTGAGTCTTCACTGAAAAGAAAGGTAAAAAAACCAAGGCTGGACTCTTCCGTTGCACGTCCTACATTGGATGTCACTTTTGAGACTTGTGAAGGCCTGGAGGTTCACCCAGCTCTGGGGTCGGATTCTTTGGCTGGGACTGCTTTGGAGAGACCCCCATGGATCTGATAACAAGCATGTCGTCGGAGACATTGTAAATTTCCATTTCAGACTGTCAGGGGAACCAAGACTTATTACTGAAGGCCTGGTCCCCCCAAATTCTAGTGAGAGAGGAAGTTTTGATGACAGTAAGAATGTAGGCTGACCTTGGGCTCTTCCACTTTTCATAAGGCAGATGTCCAGTTAAAGAAAAAGCAAAAGACAAAGCATGTCTGTCCTTCCAGGAACCCTCCAAGTGAGTGGCAGAATGTCACCCAGGGCTTATTTAATGCTATTATGGCTCTAAAGCCTCCTTCAGGGTTCTCTGTTCCTGCTCCTCCTTGGACGTCTTCCCCTCACAAGGGGGCAAGGGAGCAGGAGTCCTCTGATGAAAGTTTTCTCAGATGAGGAATCTTTGGCCTATTACACCCAAATTCCATAACCTCTTGAGTATGCTTCTCCTGAAGAGGAATCTACTGGTCCAGAATCCCCTATTGAGAAGATTACTTTATGGAAACTATTGCTAAGATGAGGGAGTATTTCAAGTGGGACAGTTCCCAAGTTCCAGATGTGCAAAAAAGATATGAGCTCCTACAAATGGATCTCCTTTGGAATCTGCTATTCCTCCAGTTTTACCTACTTTACTGGATGCTTTCTCAGTATTTCAGGCTCCTGATTCTCAGCCCCCTGCCCCCAAGAAGCCTGACTGTTTCTACAAAGTGCCTGATGATTGCAAATTTCTTTGCAAGTGCCGTCTGCTGACCCATCAGTGGTCTCTGTGGTTTCAGGTAAGCCTTCTGAATTACTGCCTGCCACTAAACTTCTTCCCTCTGTTAAGGAAAGCAGGACAATGAAAAGACTATGAAAGAAGATTTGCACTTCTGCCAGCCTTGCCTTTCTGATACTAATTACCAAACTCATATAACCAGATATGTTTTGGCCCTCCTGTCCCAACCTACTCAAGGTATTTCTGATCTTCCAGATTCTGAGGGGAAAATGTCATCCTTGTCTTTGTTATGGGGAATTTTTGTGGGTAGCTCGCCATACTGTTAAGTGCAGCTGTGATGCAGCAGAAGCTTCATCTAGGACGGCTGCTTCAGGTTCTGTACAGTAAACTGTCAATTAGCTGGAACTCAAGCAACCAGAATAAAAAAAAAAACTAAGAAATAAAGTACAATTTTCATGTGTTGTACTTTGCCCCCCGTCCCCCTCCCATGCAGAAACTTCTTTCCGTTTTTAGAGCTGGAGTCTTAAAAAGGAAGATAGGGAATAAATCTCCTCTCTCCCCAACTTAAGAACAAGTCAAACCAAACAAATAGGGTACAGTATTAGTCAAGCCTATTTTTAATAGTAACTCTCAAGCACTACAGTTATCCAGCATCTGCCAATCCCCATAGGTGCTGGTTAACCAAGAGTTTACTGTATTGAGGAGTTATCCATGACTAAAGGCTTCAACCACTGCCAGATGACGTAAAAGCTAAGTTGATGGATGCTACTTGAGACAACAGTGGCTTGTTGGTACTGCTATTGCTGACATGTTCTTGTCTTTACAGGAGAAAGGCAAGAAGTTACAGGACTTGAAACATCTTTTGGTTTCACCTGCGCCTAAGTTTGAAAGGAATTACCCATCCAAGCAAACTTTCATTTAGAGACAGACTTGTCATCCTCCTAAAGGTTAGAAAGGCGGAAGAAGGCCTTCTCCACCAAAGACTGTTCAGACTTTTTCTGCACAGAAGCAGGCCTTTCCAGACTGACCAGGTAATATCGACTTACGACTCCTCTCTGCCTCATTCCTCTCTTGCTTTGTCTGTCTCTCTAGCTCTCTGTCCCAATTGGGGTCAGGCATTACCCAAGACTAATAGGATCTTTCAGTAATTCAAAAAGGGTATTTCATGGTTTGGAAATACCTAACCCCCTTCATGGCCATAACTCAACCATCTCAGGAACAGTTAATTTTTTTTCCTCAGAGGTATTTCTAGAATTGTTAAATCAATGAACTATTCAACAGGTCCCACTGGATCAAAGGGGAAAACGATTTTATTCAAGAATGTTTCTAGTTCCCAGAAAGGAGGGTTCTTTGAGTCCCATTCTGGATCTTTCTCATCTAAATACTTTTCTGAAAATTCCTTCTTTTTGCATGCTCTTTCTACAGACTTTACTTCTTCCTCAGGCTTTCATGGCCTCTCTAGATATCAAGAATGCTTACCTTCACATTCCTATTCATCCCCTTTTCAGGAAATGTGTACATTGTTCTGTTGCTTCCTGGCATTTTCAGATGTTCTTCGCGTTTCACTGTTGCAGTCATTACATTTGGGTAATCTGTTGGCAGGTTGCCCTCAGTCAGCCTGAATTAAAGTCTTGGGTCCTGCATCTGTTGTTGCCTCCTCTTCCGTGACGTCAGGTCGTCAGGGGTATAAAACCTGCAGCAGACGCCATTTTCTTTAGTCTTTCTTGCCGTGTGGTGCCCGAAGCAGAAGCATTTCGCAAGTGCCGGTCGGCTGACTACTGAAATATTCGAGTTTGAGTTTCAGAACCGAAGTCTTCACTAAAGGTAAGTAACTTTTTTTCTTGCTTTTTACCGATGTCAGAAAAAGTTAATAATTGTATTAATTGTGGGAAGCAAATACCTCGTAAAGACTTCCATTTATACTGTATTCCTTGCCTAGGCCCTGATCACAACGTGCCTGACTGTCGGTTTTGTGCTAGATTTAACCAACGCAATATTAAGCGTTGGTATATTTTTGCATCAAAGTATTTTAGAAACAGATTTAACTACCCAGAAATGTCATCGGATAGCAGTCCCGACTACCAGAGTAAATAAAAAACGCAAAGAAAAGGACAGAGAAAGGCAGTCGAGATTCAAAACAGATGACAAAGCTTCTCCTAAGCCAGTCGCTGGTTTGCCGGTACTCATTGAGGCGGTTTTGCAGCCCCTGATACCCGCTACCTTTGAGTTGCAGGCCTCTACCGACACCCATGTGGAGTCCGGCATGCCGCAAGATATTGGACTGATGGATGTATCTCCCTCGGATGGGTCCATAGCCGCTGAGCGGGCACCGGCTTCTGAGGGTGTATTCAGACCTCAACATTTGTATATCAAACCGACGACAGCTGCAAAACCAAAGACTTCTAAAACTAAAAAAAATGACGCATGAGCCATATGCACAGGCCTTTATGCCTAAAAAACAGATTATCAAAATGGCTTAAGACTTATTACCTTGATCAGGGGTACCCATCCCCCTCCTGATAAGAGGCCTAGGGAAGACGCTGATTATGAATCTTCAGATCAGGTTTCTATTTCTTCTTCTTCCTCTTCTGATCAGGAATTATCTATACCTCCCTATGGGGATTCTGATGCTGAGGAGTCTATTCCATCTGCATCTCCTCCTGAGGATTATTCATTTGGAGACACCTTGTATACTTTGAGGGAGCATTTTCAGTGGGAGAGTCAAGACTTCTCAGAATCAAAAAAGAGGCTCAGGGATTTCCTTCTTCTTTCTCAGCACAGGCCTTTAGCCATTCTCCCTGTTTTAGACATTGTGGATGATGTGTTTTCGGAGTCAAGCTTGACCCTGACTCCTTACCTCTGGCTCCCAGTAAGCCTGACAGATATTACAGGGTCCCTGACTCAGCTAAATTTTTATTTAGAAACCCTGCTGCTGATCCTGAAACTATTTCACAGGGTCCAAAGGGAGTTAAGCCCTCAAAAGCAAAAAATCCTACCGCCTCTGACAGAGATTCAGGGGCACTGGACAGATGGGGAAAAAAGGTTTATACATCTGCAACCTTGGCAATCAGGGCCTTAAACTGTCAATTTCATATGCTTAAGTACCAGCAACATGTTATGGGACTGCTGAAACAGAAAATGATGATTTCAGAATGTGCAGAAAATAAAGAATTGCAGGAATTATTGCATGCAGCTGAACAAGTTGGAAAGCATACTTTGCAATGTGGTTTTGATTCCTTAGAGGCCTCCTTACTGGATCTGTGATTAGGAGGCATGACTGGTTAAAGGAGCAACATTTGCCAGATCATGTTGAAGCTAAATTGCTTGACGCACCTTTACAGCATGATTCTCTGTTTGGTATTAAGGCAGAAGAGGTTTTAAAGAAAATGAAAGACAAAGCTAAGTCTATGCAAACTGTTAGACGTCTTAACAAGTGCAACAACCAAGGTTCAATAGACACTGGCCTACAATAAATTGGTCCTTTCCTGTATCAGACAGAGCTCAAAGGGGCAAATCCAGACGACCTAAGGGTTCCAGATACCAAGCGCAAGATTCATACAGGTCAAAGCAGTGGTGCACTTCCACCTCCAAATCTGGAGGAGATAAAGCGCAAACCTACAGAAAGCAATCCCAATGTCTTCCCTCTGCCTACACCAAGCACTTATCTTTTGGCAGCACCCAGAGGGGGAAAATTAGCACTTTTTGCTCAAAATTGGCAATTAAGAACCCCAGGACAAGTGGGTACTAAACATCGTATCACAGGGATACAGATTCCATTTCCACACAATGCCAATGGCAAATGGTTGGCCAGATCTGCCAAAAAATCAATGGGCAGAGGCACAGAAACAGGTTATGTCCCTCATGGGTATGGGAGCCATTCAGACAGTACCAGAACAGGAAAAAGGACAAGGTTTTTATTCGAGACATGTTCATCGTGTTACCCTGCTGCAGTCATCACACTAGGGTTATCCTGTCGTCAGGCGGTCCCGCAGTCGGCCTGAATTCCAAAGTCTTGGTCCGGCGTCGGTTGCTGTCGCTTCTTCCCTGACGTCAGAGCGCCAGGGGTATATATGATGCATCCGACGCCATTTTCTTCAGTCTTTCTTGCCGCGCGGTGCCCAAAGCAGAAGCAGTTCGCAAGTGCCGGTTGGCCGACTCCTGAGATTTTTGAAGTTGAATTTCAGATCTGAAGTCTTCAATAAAGCTAAGTACCCCATTGGGGAAACTTTTCTTGCCTCAGACCGATGTCAGAAAAAGTTAACAATTGTATTTCTTGTGGGAAGCAAATACCTCATAAGGATTTTCATTCTTATTGTATACCTTGCCTAGTCCCAGACCACGACGTCACTGGTTGTCGGTTTTGTGCTAGGTTCAATAAGCGTACTATAAAAGAACGCTTTGATTTCGCACGACACTACGGTACAAAATTTAACTACACAATGTCATCGGAGCAACCGACTACTGGCGTGCACAAAAAACACATGGAATAGGGACAGGCAGCCTAGACCCAAGCCAGACTCCGAGGCCTTGGCTGGGCCGGTCTCCGGTTCACCGGTTTTCAGTGAGGCTCCTACGCAGCCCCTGGCTACCACAGAACTGGAACCCAAGACCGCTTCGGATGCTTTGGCAGAGAGTGCTAGGCCGATGCAGCCATTTACTTTAGGCCCTACTGACGACATTGCAGAAAGAAATGTCAGTTCTGCCGAAACACCTTCGGTTTCTGAAGGTGTTTTCAGACCGACGCTCACTATAAAAACATATCCTAAGCTTAAGACCCCTATTAAACCAAAAAAGACTGCACTTCAGTCTCCAGTTCAAGGCCCCATGCCTAAGAAACAGATGCTTAAAATGGCTGAAGATTTGATCTCTTTAATCAGGGGTTCCCAACCCCCCTCCCCCGACAAAAGGCCTAGACAAGAGGAAGATTATGCTTCCTCTGATCAAGTGTCTATTTCCTCAGGCTCTTCTGAGGAACAAGATTACTCCTTTCCCCCTTATGAAGATTCTGATGCTGAGAATTCCATTCCCTCAGCTTCTCCCCCTGAAGACTACTCCTTTGGGGAAACTTTGCACACTGAGGGAACATTTTCACTGGGAAGGTCAGGACTACTCTGACTCAAAAAAAAAGGCTCAGAGAGTTTCTTTTACTCCCCCAGCACAGACCTCTTGCTATCCCCCCAGTTTTAGACATTGTGGATGATGTTTACTTAGAATCTAGTTTAAATCCAGATTCTCTGCCTCCTGCTCCAGCCAAACCTGACAGATACTACAGAGTGCCTGATTCCCACAAACTCCTTTATAAAAGCCCTGTTGCTGATCGAGACCATCTCCCAGGGTCCCAAAGGGGCTTGGGCTTCTATGGCAAAAAATCATGTACCCTCTGAAAGGGACTCCAGAGCACTAGACAGGTGGGGGAAAAAGGTTTACACTTCAGTCACTCTTGCTATGAGAGCATTAAATTGTCAATTTCACATGCTAAAATACCAGCAATTTCTAATGTCTCAAATAAGACAAAAAATGAGCACGCTCCCTCAACAGCCTGAATTGAAAGAAATGCAGGATCTGTTGCATGCAGCTGAACAGGTGGGAAAACATACTTTACAATGTGGATTTGATTCTTTGGAAGCTTCCTGCAGAGCAGCTGTTACTGGATCTGTTATACGTAGACATGCTTGGTTAAAGGAACAAACTCTGCCTGATCATGTTAAAGCAAAGCTTCTAGATGCTCCCTTACAGCAGGATGTCCTATTTGGAGTTAAAGCAGAAGAAGTCTTAAAGAAAATGGAGGATAAGGCAAAATCTATGCAGACAGTCAAAGATTTTCTACAGGTTCAGCCCCCTCGCTTCAGCAGAAATTGGCCAACAAAAAATTGGTCCTTTCCAGCTACTGACAGACCACAGAGGGGTAAATACAGACGCCCAAGAGGCAGAGGACAACCACAAACCCACTACAAACCTCGACAATGGGGCACTGCAACACAGAAGGAAGGAGAAGACAGGCCCCAAACTGCTAGAAGGCAAACTCAGTGACTTAAACCTCATATGGCCAAGCAAGACTCTCTTGGGCAGCTCCCTTGGGAGGAAAATTAGCACTTTTTCAGACAACTGGTACATCGTCACAAACGACAAATGGGTCCCAGACATAATTTCACAAGGGTACAGATTCCATTTCCACACCTTGCCAATGAAAATAGGAATGCCAAACCTGCCACAAAATCAATGGGCAGAGGCACAAAAACAAATTACAGCTCTCATGGACATGAGAGCCATTCAACTGGTACCTACACGGGAGCAAGGCCAAGGATTTTACTCTACTCTTTCTAGTCCCCAGAAAGGACAATGCCTGGAGACCAATTCTGGACCTTTCAATTCTAAACACCTTCTTACAAGTACCCAAATTCAAGATGCTAACACTCTACAGCAGCTTCTTCCCATGTTGGGCAAGAAAGCATGGCTAGTAACGTTGGACCTCAAGGAGGCATACCTGCATGTCCCTATCAGACAAAATTGCAGAAGTTACCTCCGTTTCATTGCAGGTTCAACCCACTACCAATTCTCTGCACTGCCCTTTGGCTTATCCACTGCACCCAGGGTTTTCACAAAATGCCTGGCACCAGTAATTGCATACTGCAGACAGAGAGGAATTCAAATATACCCATACCTGGATGACTGCCTCATCCAAGCAGAAAGCAAGGACGTCCTCTTACAACATCTGGCTTTTGTAAAACATCATCTAAGTTGCCTAGGGTACACAGTAAACAAAAAGAAATCAAAACTAGTACCCTCAGAAAATATGACATTCCTGGGTGCCAGCTTGAATACAACGGCCCAGAAGGCTTATCTGACGCAAGACAAACGACTACAACTGACTCAATATTTCAAAACAATGGCAACAAAGACCCAACTCCCTGCAAGAAAAATTCTGCAGGCCTTGGGCTTCATGGCATCTTGCATACTACTAATGCCATTTGCAAAGCTGCATATGAGGAAATCACAGTGGTACCTAAAAAGCGTATGGTCTCAACACAGCCACAGCTTGGACACAATATCTCTCATTCCCTGCCTTCAACAAGAGTTTCTATGGTGGTCACAGGCATGTCACCTCAACAAGGGTCAGCCTTTCACCTTGCCCCCAGCCAGGCAAACTGACAACAGATGCATCGGACTATGCCTGGGGGGCACACGTGGCAGGACAGTGCGTTCAAGGCATATGGACTGCAGATCAAAGGAAATCTGCACATCAGTCAAAAAGAGATGCTAGCTGTATAGAATGCTCTGACAGCCTTCAAGAACCTCTTACATCCAGGACAGCTTACAATAAGGATGGACAACACCACAGTAATGTGGTACATAAGCAAACAAGGGGGTACACACTCCTACCCTCTATGCAGGCAAGCAATGACCTTGTGGAACACAGCACTGGCTTATCAAGTTCAGCTACAAGCTCAATTCCTGCCAGGAAAACAGAACACCTTGGCAGATGACCTCAGCAGAAACATCATGGATCCCCACGAGTGGAAACTGGATCCACAAGTATTTGCAATGATGACTCAAAAATGGGGCCACCCAATCATAGATCTGTTTGCCAGCCCCCAAAACTATCAGCTAACAAAATTTTGTACAAGGATTCTTCACCATCAAGCTTGGAAAGTGGTCACACTCTCATTCAGTTGGAAAAACCTGACAGTATATGCCTTCCCTCCATTGCCCCTTCTCTCAAAGGTGCTTCTGAAAGTCAGAAAGGAGAGACTACGAATGATACTCATAGCCCCAGACTGGCCACGCCAGCACTGGTACCCACTATTAAGGAATATGGCCCAGGGCCCACCTTGGATTTTACCACAAATTGCTCATTTGCTCACACAGCAAGACAATCAGATTCTACACAGCCAGCTCAAAACCTTAAATTTGGCTGCATGGCAAATCACCTAAGCAACCAGCCAGCTCCTCTTCCTCAAGCAGTTATGGATGTTATTCTGGAGGCTAGGAGGCCCAGCACCAGGAAGGCCTACTCGGACAAATAGAAAAGGTTTTGCGCCTGGAACCAAGCTAAAGGCCAACATATCCTACAGCCTCACATGCCTCAGATTCTACAGTATATAACTGAGATGTTGCATAAAGGACTGACTTTTTCATCTATTAAAATCCACTCCTCAGCTATTTCAGCGCAATACAACACGGATCCACCCTTATTTTCACATCCACTTCTAAGGCAGTTCCTCAGACGGACAAAAAACATTAGACCCCCCCAGGAGAGCACCTTCACCAACCTGGGACCTCAACTTTGTTCTGGAAAAACTTACGCTACCTCCTTTTGAACCAGCTTTCTCTGCTGATCTGCAGTTTATATCATGGAAGACTGCCCTGCTGCTAGCAATAACTTCAGCCAGAAGAGTCTCAGAGCTTCAGGCACTAATGGCAGTGGAACCTTTCCTCCTTTTCCATCAAGACAGTTTCTCTACGAACTAATCCTTCCTTCATGCTTAAGGTGGTATCCAGTGTGGCTTTAAATCAAACCATCCACTTACCCACCTTCTTTCCAAATCCACAGAACAAAGGAGAAAGACTCCTGCATTCCTTGGACATTCACAGGCAACTTCGTTACTACTTGTGTAAAGCTAAGGTTTTCAGAAAATCTGACCAGCTCTTTGTATCCTATGCTGCAGCTTCACAAGGGAAGGCTATATCAGAACAGACCATTTCCAAATGGATAGGACATTGCATTCATTTTTGCTATACCCACTATGGAAAACCAGATGTCCTTCAAGGATGCATCTGCAGTCCTTACGTATGGGTTGTCCTGCCTCAGGCAGCCCTTCAGTCGGCCAGATTCCAAAGTCTGGGTCCGGCGTTGGCTGATGTCGCCCTTTCCCCGACGTCAGAGCGCCTGGGGTATAAAAGCGTCAGCAGACGCCATCTTCATCAGTCTTTCTTGCCTCGTGGTGCCCGAAGCAGAAGCAGTTCGCAAGTGCCGGTCGGCCAGCTCCTGTAACTTCAGCTAACCGAAGACTTCAAAAGCTTAGTACTCCGTTGGGGACTCTTTCTTGCCTCAGCCGATGTCAGATCAAACGCTTAAAGTTAATAATTGCTTAACTTGTGGGAAACAAATACCTCATAAGGATTTCCATTCTTACTGCCTCCCCTGCCTAGGCCCAGACCACGATGTCTCGACCTGTACTGGCTGTGCCTCCTTCAATCGACGCACTCTTAGGCGTCGGGCGGAGTTTGCAGAGGAATTTTTTGGGGCTAGTTACTGTTATAATATGCCGTAGGAGTCTCCGACTTCACATTTAACCAAAAAACGGAAGGACAAGGACCGACGCACGCGGACCGTGGTTTCGGCTGAAACCACCCCTAGGTCTACCGCGAGTGTCTCTGTCTCGGCTGAAACAGAGTCCTTGATACTTCCGACCGGCGATACCACATTACCGACAACCTCGGCCCCGGAGGCCTCTTCTGAGTCGGTAATAGAATTTCCCTCAGAAACCAGTGTTCTGGAAACTTCCGACACCATTTCCCTGGACAAAACTACGCCAGCACGTGGAGCAGCCAGGCCTCCTGCATCCATGTCCATTAAGGCATTCACAAGGGCTAAAGCTGCCAAACAGCCTAAAACTCTGCCTCCCAAGGTTATTCCTCAGGGATCCACTACAGGTTCACAGATTTTCAGTTTAGCTGAGGACCTTATTTCCTTAATTAGGGGCTCTCAACCACACCCGGACAGGGGCTCCCAACCTCCTCTAGACAAAAGGCCCAGGGTTGAGCCCACTGATCCCCAGTCCTCTGATGAGGCCTCAGATGGCTCTGCTCTATCAGACTACCAGGAGGAGGCCTTCCCGGCCTACGAGGATTCTGATGCAGAGGAATCTATTCCCTCGGCCTCCCCTCCTGAAGAGCTGTCCTTTGGGGAGACCCTTCACTCCATGAGAGAGCACTTTAAATGGCAGGGCCAAGAATTCTCTGATTCCAGGAAGAGATTAAGGACTTTTTTTGCATTTACCTCAGCATAGACCGTTGGCTATTCCTCCTGTTTTGAATGTCATTGATGATGTGTACTCTGAGTCTAGTGTTACCCCTGACTCCCTTCCTCCGGCTCCTGTCAAACCCGATAGGTACTACAGGGTTCCGGACTCGCATCATTTCCTTTACAAGGCCCACTCTGACCCAGAAACTATCTCCCAGGGCCCTAAAGGGGTTGCAACTGCCACTACTAAAAATCCACTCGCCTCTGAAAGGGAGTCCAGGGCTTTAGAGAGATGGGGTAAAAAAGTGTATACTTCCACTCTTTCTATGAGGGCATTAAATTGTCAATTCCATATGATACAGTACCAAGAGTATTTATTAGATGAATTGCATAAAAAACTGTCTTCACCTGAACCCCTAGATCGCAAGTCACTTCAGGATCTGGTACATAACTCCCAACAGGTTAGCAACCATTTCTTGCAGTGTGGTTATGATGCATTGGAAGCTTCATGTAGGTCAGCAATGACAGGTGCAGTCATACGTAGGCATGCTTGGCTGAAGGAACAAACTCTGCCAGATCATGTTAAGGCAAAGCTTCTGGATGCGCCACTGGAAAAGCAAAAGTTATTTGGCTCCACTGCCCAGGAGGTCTTAAAGAAATTTGAGGAAAAGGCTAAATCTGTACAAACAGTCAAAGATTTCCTCCAGGTCCAGCCACCAAGATTCAGCAGAAATTGGCCTTCTAAGAATTGGTCCTTTCCAGACACAGAGAGATTTCAAAGAGGCAAGAACAGGCGTGCCAGAGGCAGAGGGCAAGCTAGAGACTCCTACAGAGGATGTCAATGGCAGCCTCCTAACCAGAGAGGTAGTGCAGGACCTACAACTGCTGCACAAGGACAGACTCAATGACTTAACCTTGACCCCGCCAACCAGGGCTCAATTGGAAGCACGTTTGGGCGGAAAGCTATCTTTATTCTCAAAGAATTGGCACAGTATTACAAGAGACAAATGGACACTGCAAATAATAGACAAAGGATACAGGTTCCATTTACATACATTACCAAAATGAAAAGGCATGCCAAACCTGCCACCGAATCAAAGGGCAGAGGCTTTAAAACAAATATCCAACCTACTACAAATGAAAGCTATAGAAAAGGTTCCTCTCACAGAACAAGGCCAAGGATTTTATTCCAGACTATTCCTTGTCCCAAGAAAAGAAAAACAATGGAGGCCTATTCTCGACTTGTCCGCACTGAATACTTATCTCATTGTGCCAAAATTCAAAATGCTGACCCTACAGCAACTCCTTCCCATGCTGGGCAAGGGGTCTTGGCTGGTAACTCTGGACCTCAAGGAGGCATACCTGCATGTCCCTATCAGACAAAGTTGCAGAAGACACCTCAGATTTCTTGCAGGTTCAGAGCATTATCAATTCTCAGCATTGCCCTTTGGCTTATCTACTGCGCCCAGAGTATTCACGAAATGCCTGGCATCAGTAATTGCACACTGCAGACTTCAGGGGATTCAAATATACCCATATCTGGACGACTGCCTTGTACAAGCGGACAGCCAACAAACTTTGGTAAAACACTTGAATTATGCCATCCGCCTACTTCAGGCCTTGGGATACACAGTCAACATTCACAAATCAAGACTTGTTCCATCCCAAAGAATAACTTTTCTAGGTGCGAAACTAGATACAACCACCCAAATGGCTTTTCTCACAGAAGAAAAACAAAGACAACTACCGGATTATTTCGAAAATCTGACGAAACAAACTCAGCTGACTGCAAGGAAAATTCTGCAGGCCCTGAGTTACATGGCATCCTGCATTATTCTGATTCCACAAGCAAGGCTGCATATGAGGAAACTACAATGGTACCTAAGGAGTTTATGGTCTCAGCACAGTCACAGCCTAGAAGCTTTGATACCACTCATTCCATCCCTACAAAAGGAATTCTTGTGGTGGGCTCAAGCAAGCCAGTCAAACAGGGGTCTGCCCTTCAGCAAACCAATAACCAGCCAAACCATTACAACGGACGCTTCAGACCATGGATGGGGAGCACACGTAGAGGGCAGATGCATTCAAGGACTATGGTTACAGAAAGAATTGTGCATGCACATAAACCAAAAGGAAATGCTGGCAGTGATACATGCAATCGGGGCCTTCAAACACTTTCTGCATCAAGGCCACCTACTAAGGACAGACAATACCACAGTTATGTGGTACATAAACAAGCAAGGAGGTACCCATTCCTACCCTCTTTGCAGGCTGGCAATGAATCTTTGGGAACTTTCCCTAAAACTCAATATAGAGCTGCAATCCCAGTTTGTGCCAGGAAAGACAATATACTGGCGGACAGCCTAAGCAGAAATATCATGGATCCACACGAATGGATGCTGCACCCAGACATCTTCCTTCAGATAACACAATCATGGGGGAGGCCAGACATAGATCTTTTTGCCTCCCACCACAACCATCAGCTGAAGAAATTCTGCTCAAGGACATACCACCCACAAGCATGGAAAGTGGACGCCCTCTCTTTCAGCTGGAAGGCTCTAACAGTGTATGCATTTCCTCCTCTTCCATTAATGACCAAGGTCTTACTGAAGATCAGGACAGAGCAGCCAAAAGTGATTCTGATAGCTCCGGACTGGCCAAGACAACACTGGTACCCACTGTTAAGGAGCATGTCACGCACGAAACCGTGGCCTCTACCACAATGGCCACTTCTGACAGCACAATTACAAAACTCTGCACTCCAGCCTGAAAACCTTGCAGCTGACAGCCTGGAGAATACCTTGACTCCTCACCAGGATAAGCTATCCAAGAGAGTGAAGGATATCATCATGGAAGCTCGCCGGCCTTCCACAAGAAAGGCATACTCAGCAAAATGGAAAAGATTTTGCACTTGGAACACCACAAAGGGCCTAGATGCGACAGTGATGAACATGGCACATATCCTGGAATACTTGGCAGAAATGCTCCACAATGGCCTTTCTTACTCTTCCATAAAAATTCATGCTTCAGCAATTTCGGCAGAATATAATACTGATCCACCTGTCTTCTCTCATCCTCTCCTAAGGCAGTTTCTAAGAGGAATTAAAAACCTCTATCCTCCAAGGATACCACCAGTGCCAACTTGGGACCTTAACTTCATGTTGGAAAAATTAACTCTACCTCCCTTTGAACCAGCAGCATCTTCAGAACTACAGTTCCTGTCTTGGAAGACTGCCTTCCTTCTGGCCATAACCTCAGCAAGAAGAGTATCTGAATTGCAGGCCCTCATGGCAGTTCAACCATTCCTTATTTTTCATCAGGACAGAGTTTCATTGAGAACCAATCCTTCATTCATGCCTAAGGTGGTATCCAGGGTCTCATTGAACCAAGTTATTCACCTGCCTACTTTCTTCCGAAATCCACAAAATAAAGGAGAGAAACTTCTGCATACTTTGGACATCCACAGACAGTTGCGATACTACTTGGACAGAACTAAAACTTACAGAAAAACTGACCAACTCTTTGTAGCATATGCTGCTGGTGTACAAGGAAAAGCAATTTCTAAATGGACAATTTTAAAATGGATAGGAAATTGCATTCGGTTCTGTTACTCCTTTCATGGAAAAGCTGTGCCAGCTAACATTAGGCCTCATTCCACCAGAGGAACAGCAGCCACTTCCACAGCCTTCTTAAGAGGGGTGGCTACCAAGGACATTTTAGAGGTTGCTACATGGAGCTCCGTGCGTACATTTTCCAAGCATTACAACTTACCCTTATATTCCAGATCCAGAGCAGGCTTTGCTACGGCAGTCCTGCAGGGCATTTTAGCTACACCATCCTTTTCTTACATCCTACAACCCCCAGCTTGTCTATGGTATTCTACCCATATGTAAGGACTGCAGATGCATCCTTGAAGGACATAGTACAGTTTTGTACCTACCATAAATGTAGATGTCCGATAGGTATGCATCTGCAGTCAGGGTTACCCTCCCTCCTTCCCCTCTGTGGCATTTCTTGGGTACTTATCCCCCTTACAGCTAGCTGGGGTTATCTATTATGGTGTATTTGTTTTATATTACTATGCATGTTTGGAATTTTTTGCATCTCTCCAAATTTAGCCTTTCTTAGAGGGCACCTGGCATCTGGGGCAAGAAAAACTGAGGAAGATGGCGTCGGCTGACGCTTTTATACCCCAGACGCTCTGACGGGGAAAGGGCGACATCAGCCGATGCCGGACCCAGACTTTGGAATCCGGCCGACCGAAGGGCTGCCTGAGGCAGGACAACCCATATGTAAGGACTGCAGATGCATACCTATCGGACATCTACATTTATGGTAGTTACAAAACTGTACTTTCCTGCTACCATAAGGCCCCCCTCTACTAGGGCAGCAGCTACATCTACAGCATTCCTCAGGGGGGGTGCCAACCAAGGATATTTTGGAAGCTGCAACTTGGAGTTCAGTACAGACCTTCAACAAACACTACCACTTACCACTTTACTCTAAGACTAGAGCTGGCTTCGCCACTGCAGTTCTGCAGGGCTTTCTAGCCTCCTCTAACCCTCTCTGACTCCTCCTCCCATCCTTAGCTTTTTGATTCCACCCAAGTGTGATGACTGCAGCAGGGTAACACAATGAACATAGTACAGTTTTGTACCTACCGTAAATGTCGATGTTTGAGTGTACACCCTGCTGCAGTACAGGTTACCCTCCCTCCATCCCCTCTGACCTTACTAACTAAATCTTTACGATACCTTTCTGATGTATTTGCTTACAACTGGAGGGATGTTGTGTTTGTGCTAAATTTTTTTTTTAGATTGGTACTAATTACTGGCCACCTTTTTGGGGGCACCTGACATCTGGGGCAAGAAAAACTGAAGAAAATGGCGTTGGATGCATCATATATACCCCTGGCGCTCTGACGTCAGGGAAGAAGCGACCGCAACCGACACAGGACCAAGACTTTGGAATTCAGGCCGACTGCGGGACCGCCTGACGACAGGATAACCCTAGTGTGATGACTGCAGCAGGGTGTACACTCGAACATCTACATTTATGGTAGGTACAAAACTGTACTTTCTTGCTACCCAGAAAGGACAAGACCTCGCTGCCAGTACTGGATTTATCGATTTTGAACACATACCTGGACATTCCAAAATTCAAAATGCTGACTTTGCAGCAGCTTCTGCCCATGCTGGGCAAGAATGCTTGGCTGGTGACTAGACCTAAAAGAGGTATACCTGCATGTTCCTATAAGACAATCGTGCAGAAGATACCTCAGATTCAAGGCTGGCTTAATGCATTACCAATTCTCTGCACTGCCCTTTGGCTTATCTACTGCGCCCAGGGTCTTTACAAAGTGCCTGGCACCAGTAATTGCATTTTGCAGACAAAGAAGTATACAGATATATCCTTACTTGGACGACTGTCTCATTCAAGCAGAGAACAAGGACACTTTTCTTCGGCACCTGGCATTTGTGAAAAGGCTTCTAACATGCCTAGGGTACACAATAAACGAAAATAAATCACAACTGGTACCCTCTCAAAAGATAACATTCGTGGGTGCAAGCTTGAATACAACTGCCCAGGTGGCTTACCTCACGCCAGACAAGCAAAGGCAACTGACTACTTACTTCAAACTGATGGCAACAAAAACCCAGTCTTCTGCAAGACAAATTCTGCAGGCTGTTGGCTTCATGGCATCCTGAATCCTACTAATTCCATATGCAAGAGTACATATGAGGAAACTTCAATGGTACCTAAAAAGTTTATGGAGTCAAAATTCACTCAGTCTGGAAACAATGATTCCTCTTGTTCCCTACCTGCAGCAGGAGTTTCTATGGTGGGCAAAGGCATGTCACCAAAACATGGGACAGCCCTTCACTCTAACCCCTGCCAGCCAAACCTTAACAGACGCATCAGATTATGCCTGGGAGACCCACATGGCAGGAAGATGCATTCCAGGGCATATGGACACCAAACAAATACATCTACATATCAACCAGAAAGAGATGCTAGCTGTTCAAAATGCCGTAACAGCCTTGAAGGACTTCAGCCTGGACAACTACTGATAAAGACGGACAACACCACAATCATGTGGTATATAAACAAGGAAGGGGGCACACACTCATACCTCCTTTGCAGATTAGCCATGGCACTGTGGAACACAGCTTTGACCTACCAAATACATTTTCAAGCTCAATTCCTGCCAGGAAAACAAAACACTTTGGCAGATGATTTAAGCAGAAACCTTATGGATCCTTACGAGTGGAAACTAAATCTACAAGTCTTCAGCATGATAACAGAGAAATGGGGAAGCTAAGACATCGATCTATTTGCCTCTCCTCAAAATTATCAGTTGAAAAGATTCTGCACAAGGAATTATCACAGACAAGCATGGAAAGTGGACGCCCTATCCTTCAGTTGGAAAAACCTATCTGTTACGCCTTTCCTCCTCTGCCTCTTCTACCCAAGGTCCTCCTAAAAGTCAGACGAGAAGCCAAAGATGATATTAATTTCTCCGGACTGGCCCCGCCAGTACTAGTACCTAGTCCTAAGGAACTTGTCCCAATACCCAGCTTGGACTTTGCCTCAAAGACCACAACTACTGGCCTAGCAAAACAATCAGATCCTGCACAATCAAATGCAGACTCTAAACCTGGCAGCATGGCTAATCATGTAGTCATACAAACAACGTCCGTCAGTAAAGCTGTGATGGATTTCTTCTTGGAACCCAGAAGGCCTAGTACTAAAAAATCTTATGCTGACAAATGGAAGAAATTCTGTGCTTGGAATCCAGCACAAGGAACTGATATAGCAGAACCAAATATTCCTCAGATATTACAGTACTTAACTGAGATGCTTGATAAAGGCCTATCTTTCTCATCAATCAAAATCCATGCCTCTGCCATTTCGGCTCATTACAATACAGAGCCACCAATCTTTTCTCATCCTTTACTAAAGCAGTATCTTAGAGGAGCCAAAAATTTAAGGCCTCCTAGAAGATCACCATTACCTGCATGGGACATCAGTTGTGTTGGAAAAGCTCACTCTGCCTCCATTTGAACCAGCTGCTACTGCTGATATAAAGTTCTTATCATGCAAAACAGCTCTGCTGCTAGCAATTACTTCAGCAAGAAAAGTTTCAGAGCTGCAGGCCCTCATGGCTATAGAGCCTTTTATCATATTTTACCCAGACAGGGTGTCCATGTGGACAAATCCTACTTTTATCCCTAAGGTGGTTTCCAGTGTGGCTCATAACCAAACAATTCATCTGTCAACTTTTTGTCCAAATCCGCAGAACAAAGGGGAGAGAATTCTGCATTCCTTGGACGTGCACAGACAGCTAAGATTCTACTTGAGCAGGACTAAAAGCTCTAAGAAAAACTGAGCAATTACTGGTGTCATATGCTGTAGGATCAGAAGGAAAGGCTAGTTCAAAGCAGGCAATTTCAAAGTGGATAAGCCACTGCATCCGTTTCTGCTACTTACACCATGGTAAACCTGTGCCCAAGGGCATTAGGTCTCATTTCACCAGAGCTGCAACTACTTCAGCAGCCTTTCTCAGAGGAGTACCAACCAAAGACATTTTAGAGGCTGCTACTTGTTCTGTTCACACCTTTACAAAGCATTACCATTTGCCTAAGTCCAGGGCAGGCTTTGCCACTGCAGTGCTGCAGGGCCTTCTAGCCGCACCTAATGCTGTTTAGCTCCTGCCTCCCTACCATAACTTTGGGATTCTACCCAAATGTAATGACTGCAACAGTGAAACACGAAGAACATAGTACAGTTGTGTACACTTACCATAAATGTAGAAGTTCGAGTGTATTCACTTTTGCAATCCAGATGACCCTCCCGCCATCCCCCTGTCATTCTGAGGTTTACCTTTCCTTCTCTATCTTCTACAATCTATGTGGTGTATTTGCTTGTAGATGAAGGTAAAGTTTATATTGATGCATGTGTGTATGAATATATATATATATATATATATATATATATATATATATATATATATATATATATATAATTTTGCTACCTTTTTGGGGGCACCTGACATCGAGGGCAAGAAAAACTAAAGAAGATGGCGTCGTCTTCATGTATTATACCCCTGACGACCTGGACATGGAAGAGAAGACAGCGACCGACGCAGGACCCAAGACTTTGGAATTCAGGCCGACTGAGGGCAACCTGCCAGCAGATTACCCAAATGTAATGACTGCAACAGTGAATATACTCGAACATCTACATTTATGGTAAGTGTACGCAACTGTACTTTTCCCTCCCTCCATCCCCCTTATTCTCTTGCTCCTTTTTATTACCATTCTTCCTTGTTGTTCTCCTTTCCTTAGAAGGGACATATTGGTATTTATTTTCCACTGGTGGGGTTTTTCCACCAGAAGTTGGCTGCCTACTTTGGGGGCTTCTGACAGGTTAGGACAAGAAAAACTGATGTAATGGTATAGGCTGCCTTACTTTATATTACTGACAACGTGACGTCAGTCCTCAAGCAACAGCACCCGACGCAGAAATATTAAGTGTCTGGTATTCGGGCCGGCCGATGGCTACCCTGGCAGGGATAAGCCAAATGTGATGACTGCAACCGTGAATACACTCGAGCATCTACATTTTATAGTAAGTGCACACAACTGTACTTTCTCTGCTTTGCCCTTCGGCATTTCTACTGCCCTGAGGGTATTCAACAAATGCCTAGCTCCTGTGATTGCTTTTTGCAGGCTTCAAGGTATCCAAGTTTCCCCTTACATGGATGATCTCCTCTATCAAGCATCCGCTCCAGACACCTTACTGCAAAACCTCCACTTCACAATATCTCTTTTGCAAAGTCTGGGGTTCACTATGAACTATGAAAAGTCATCCAACACTTTCTCAGGATCATGTCTTCCTAGAATGCAGGATTCAGACGGTACCTATGTTGGCATTCCTGCCTCTACCAAAGGCTTTAACTCTATCTTCTTTTAAAATCTTTTTCCTCTGACCTCTGTCGCAGCTAGAAAGTTTCTGAGAATTATGGGATTTATGGCATCCAACATCTGTATATTACCTTTAACCACACTCCACATGAGAATATTTAATTGGTTCTTGAAATCAGTCTGGCAGCAGCATGTGCATCCCCTAGAATTTGCAGATGTTCTTCATGTTTCACTATTGCAGTCATCACATTTAGGTTATCCCTGCCAGAGTAGCCGTCAGTCGGCCTGAATACTAGAGGCTTAGTATTTCTGCTTCAGTTGCAGTCACTCCAGGACTGACGTCCGGTCATCAGTAGTATAAAATAAGGCAGCCAACGCCATTACGTCAGTCTTTCTTGCTTAGGAGCCCGAAGCAGAAGCAGTTCACACGAGTGCCGGTCGGCCGCTTCCTGAGTTTTCCTTTTCCGAATTGAAGTTGAAGTCTTCTAAAGCTAAGTACCCCATTGGGGAATCTTTTTTTTTTTTTTTGCTCTAACCGATGTCAGAAAAAGTTAACAATCATCTCGCCTGAGGAAAGTAAATACCACACCGCAACTTTCATTCTTATTGCTTCACTTGCTTAGGCCCAGACAACGACGTCTCCCACTGTTGCTTTTGTGCTTTGTTCAATGACAGAACTATATGATGTCCTTCATGGATGCATCTGCAGTCATAACAAGTGGGTTGTCCTGTCGTCAGGCAGCCCTGCAGTCGGCCGGATTCCAAAGTCCGGTCCGCTTCGCTGATGTCGACTCCACCCGCCGCCAACTCTGCTGGCCTTCGGGTATAAAAGCATCAGCCGACGCCTTTTTCCCCAGACTTTCTTGCCGCTGCTCAAGCAGAAGCTGTTCGCAAGTGCCGGTCGGTCGGATCCAGAGATTACTTCACCGAATACTACAAGACTTCTAAAGCTAAGTACCCTGGGGACTCTTTCTTGCCTCAGCCGATGTCAGAAAAGTTAACAATTGTTTAACCTGTGGGAAACAAATACCTCATAAAGATTTCCACTCTTACTGTCTGCCTTGTTTAGGCCCAGCCCACGACGTAGCAGCCTGTTCGCCTGTGCTCCTTCAACCGACACGCTTAGGCGGGTCGGAGTTTGCAGAACAGTTTTTCGGTTCTGTTTTTGCGACATTATGCCGCCGGATCCTCCGACTACCCAATCTACCAAAACGCAAAGATAAAGACCGACATCAGCGGTCCGGTTTCGCCGAAACCACGGTAAAGCAAACATGAGTGTCTCGGTTTCGCTGAAACCGAGAAAACTGATCAAAATACAGCTGAACCTATTCTACAACTGAGGCCCCTACTACAACTCTTGAATCGACCTCAGAAATTTTACCCACCACGGTGGTTGACTTATCAGACACCATCCCTTGGATGTCTCTACCCCAGCACGTGGTGCTGCTAGGCCTCCAGCAGTCATGTCCATTAAGGCCTTCGCCAGGGCTCAAGCAGCCAAGACTACTAAAACAGTGCCTGTTAAACCCCCCACATCCAGGCCCTCTTCTAGTTCTCAAATGCTTTCTTTGGCAGAAGATTTAATTTCTTTAATTAGAGGATCTCAATCTCACCCAGACAGGGCCTCTCAGCCCCAGAGAAGAGACCTAGGGCAGAGCCCCCTGAGCCAGTGTCTTCTGATGATTCTGCTAATGAATCAGACATAACTGACCAGCCAGAGGCTCCCTTCTCCAATTTTGAAGATTCTGATGCTGAAGAATCCATTCCTGCTGCTTCCCCACCAGAAGAATTCTCCTTTGGGGAAACCTTGCATGCCATGCGAGAACAGTTCCAATGGCAGCAACAGGATTTTTCAGATTCCAGAAAAGACTTAGAACTTTTCTGCACCTCCCACAGCACAGGCCCTTAGCTATACCTCCTGTTCTCTCTGTGGTGGATGATGCTTTCAATGATGTTTGCTCCGCTCCAGATTCTTTACCCCCAGCCCCTGCCAAACCAGATAGATTTTACAGGGTGCCAGATACTCATCACCACCTTTACAAGGCCCCACTTGCAGACCCAGAAACTATATCCCAGGGTCCCAAGGCAGTAGCCGACCACAGCTAAAAACCCTATTCCTTCTGAAAGGGAAGCAAGGTCATTAGACAGATGGGGTAAAAAGGTCTACACTTCAGCTACTCTCTCAGCAAGAGCTTTAAACTGTCAGTTTCACATGATACAATACCAAGAGTTTATGCTTGATCAGTTAACTAAAAAACTAACCACTGATGAATCTCTTGATAAGAAATATGTATTAGAGATGGTAAATAACATACAACAGGTTAGCAACCATTCCTTAAAATGTGGCTATGATGCACTGGAGGCTTCATTTAGATCAGCCATGACAGGCACAGTGATAAGAAGGCATGCATGGCTAAAGGAACAAGTTTTACCGGATCATGTTAAAGCTAAGTTGCTAGATGCTCCTATGGACAAGACAAGTTTGTTTGGTACACCTGCCCAGCAGGTTATGAAGAAAATGGAAGAAAAGGCAAAATCTGTTCAAACTGTTAAAGATTTCTTGCAGGTTCAACCCCCAAGGTTTAGCAGGAACTGGCCTGCCAAAATTGGTCCTTTCCTGACTCCACAAAATTTCAAAGGGCAGGAATAGACGCTCCAGAGGCAGAAACCAATCCAGAGGAGGTGCCTACAGAGGACGACAGTGGCAAGGTAACAACAGAGGCACAGACACAGCCACTGCCACTACATCAGCACAACCACAGTGACTTAATCCTAAATCCGCCTACCAGGGAACAAATAGCAGCTCCTCTAGGCGGAAAGTTAACCCTATTTTCAAAGAACTGGCACTACATAACAAAAGACAAGTGGATTTTACAAACCATAAATCAAGGTTACCGGTTTCACTTCCACACTTTACCAGTCAAAAGAGGAATGCCAAATCTACCTCCAAATCAAAAAACAGAGGCTCTACGCCAGATAATGGAGTTAGCAAACATGAGAGCTGTGGAAAGAGTGCCAACAGCAGAACAAGGAAAGGGTTCTATTCCAGACTATTCCTAGTTCCAAGAAAGGAAAAAGTTGGAGACCAATTCTCGACCTGTCCACCTTAAATACATACATCATTGTCCCAAAATTCAAAATGCTGACCCTACAGCAACTTCTTCCCATGCTGGGCAAGGAGTCTTGGCTGGTAACTCTAGATCTCAAGGAGGCATACCTGCACGCCCCCATTCGACCAATCTGCAGAAGATACCACAGATTTCTTGCAGGACCACAGCACTATCAATTCTCAGCATTGCCCTTTGGCTTATCTACTGCGACCAGAGTATTCACAAAATGCCTAGCATCAGTAATCGCCCATTGCAGACTACAGGGAATTCAAATTTACCCATACCTGGACGACTGCCTGCTACAAGGGACAACAAAAGCAAGCTGACAACAGATTTACAAAGGGTCATTTACTTGCTACAAGGACTGGGATACACAGTCAATTTACAAAAGTCAAGGCTGATACCATCCCAAACAAGGACATTCTTGGGCTGAATTGGACACAGTACAACAAATGGCATTCCTGACTACAGAAAAACAAAAGGAACTTCCTCTTTACTTCTTGGCACTAACAAAACTGAACAAGTTAACAGCAAGAAAAGTTCTGCAGGCCTTGGGCTTCATGGCATCATGCATAATCTTGGTCCCATTTGCCAGACTACATATGAGGAAACTACAGTGGTACCTAAAGAATTTATGGTCCCAGCACAGACACAGTCTAGAAACAGAAATTCCACTAATTCCATGCTTAAAACAGGAGTTCCTATGGTGGGCTCAGGCATGCCAGTCAAACCCAGGCCTACCCTTTCGCAGATGTCAACCAAGCCAGACCATCACAACAGACGCTTCAGACCTAGGATGGGGGGCCCACATGCTGGACAAATGCGTGCAAGGATTGTGGACACAGGATCAACTTCATCTGCACATCAATCTAAAAGAAATGCTGGCAGTAAAACTGGCAATCCAAAAGTTCAAACCATTTCTCAAAGAGGGCCAGTTGATGATAAGGACAGACAACACCACAGTCATGTGGTACATCAACAAACAGGGAGGCACTCATTCATACCCCCTATGCAGAATGACCTTGGAGCTGTGGACCCTGGCACTCAGCTACAACATTCAGTTACAGGCAATATTTGTACCGGGAAAAGACAATACTCTAGCAGACATATTAAGCAGAACCACTAAGGAAGCCCACGAATGGAAGCTGCACCGGACATCTTCAAGACCATCTCAAAGAAATGGGGAATGCCACAGATAGACCTATTCGCATCACCTCTCAATCACCAGCTCAAAAAGTTCTGCACAAGGACATTCCACCCACTAGCATGGAAGGTGGACTCACTCTCCTTCAACTGGAAAGGCCTAACAGCATATGCATTCCCACCTCTTCCTTTGATACACAAGGTACTACTAAAAATCAAGGAAGAACGTCCAAAGATAATCCTGATAGCTCCAAACTGGCCAAGACAACACTGGTACCCACTACTGAAGAGCATGTCTCGGAACAATATGTGGCCAATACCCCTGATGCCTTTGATGTTAACTCAGAACAACTACAGCATCATACATCCAAACCTAAAAACGCTGCAACTGACTGCATGGAACATCACATAGCAGCAGCTAACCCAGAACTTTCCCAAAGAGTTAAAGACATTATTCTGGAATCACGCAGACCTTCAACAAGAAGGAACTATGCTGGAAAATGGAAAAGGTTTGTCATTTGGAGTAATGGAAAGAGGAAAAGATGTGTCAAACATAGATATGCCTAACATTCTGGAGTATCTGGCCGAACTTCTTCATTCAGGCCTGTCCTACTCCTCCATCAAGATACATGCATCAGCTATTTCAGCAGAATACAGCTTTGATCCACCTGTTTTTTCTCACCCTTTGCTCAGGCAGTTCCTCAGAGGAATCAAGAATGTAAAACCTCCAAGGAAACCACCATTACCAGCTTGGGATTTAAACTTTGTGCTAGAAAAGCTGACACTATCACCCTTTGAACCAGCAGCAACAGCAGACCTACAACACCTGTCATGGAAAACTGCTTTCCTACTGGCAATTACTTCAGCAAGGAGGGTTTCAGAACTACAGGCCTTAATGGCAGTGCAACCCTTCCTAATCTTCCACCAAGATAGAGTGTCCATGAGGACTAATCCTACATTTATGCCCAAGGTGGTATCCAGAGTGTCTTTAAACCAGGCAATCCACCTACCTACCTTCTTTCCCAACCCACAAAACAGAGGGGAAAGAATACTGCATACCTTGCATGTACATAGACAGCTACGCTACTACTTGGACAGAACAAAAAATAGCAGAAAGACTGACCAACTTTTCGTAGCCTATGCAACAGGAAGGGAAGGAAAAGCTATTTCCAAACAGACAATCTCCAAATGGATAGGAAATTGCATACGATACTGTTACTCCTTCCATGGAAAACCAATTCCACAGAACATAAGACCTCATTCTACAAGGGCAACAGCCACTACCACAGCCTTCTTACGAGGAGTGGCAACCAAAGACATTATTGAGGCGGCTACTTGGACCTCCGTGCATACATTTGCCAAGCATTATAATTTGCCTCTATATTCCAGATCCCGAGCAGGGTTTGCCACTGCTGTACTGCAAGGGATCCTAAACACACCATAATCTACTTTTATCCTCCTCCCTAGTTGGCTATGGTATTCTACCCATTGTTATGACTGCAGATGCATCCATGAAGGACATAGTACAGTTTTGTACCTACCATAAATGTAGATGTCCTAACTGGATAGCATCTGCAGTCAGGATTACCCTCCTCCTTCCCTCTGTGGTACTCCTAGGTGTTTACCCTCCTAATAGCTAGCTGTTGGGGAGTCTTTATGGTGTATTTGTTTGTATATATGTACATATATGCTTATTGTTGTGTTTACCTCTATCTATTTGGAAACATTGGCATCTATCCAAATTTTAGCCTGCAAGAGGGCTACTGGCATCTGGGGCAAGAAACACTGAGGAAAATGGCGTCGGCTGATGCTTTTATACCCGAAGGCCAGCAGAGATGACGCCGGGTGGAGGCGACATCAGAAGCCGGACCCGGACTTTGGAATCCGGCCGACTGCAGGGCTGCCTGACGACAGGACAACCCACTTGTTATGACTGCAGATGCTATCCAGTTCGGACATCTACATTTATGGTAGGTACAAAACTGTACTTTGTTGGGCCGTTATTCTAGCTAGATATTGTCGCTGTCAGTGCTCTAATTCCGATTTGGCTTCTATAAGCCATCTGACAGCAGATGATCTGAGAAAACCGTAAGGATAAAGACAGAGACAGACCACACCGGTCCAAACCTACTGACGACGCTTGAGTTAAGGTAGTAGTCAGTTCTCCTGTCCTCAGTGAGGTGCTTTCGCAGCCCCTGATGCCCCTTTTTGTGGATTCACAGGCTGCTACCGAGACCCTTTCGGAGTCCGGTATACCACAAAACTCTTCTTCGACTAAGAATCCTGCAGTTGTCTCTACCTTGGATGAGTCCTGAGCCGCTGAGCAGGCACCGGCTTCTGAGGAAGTACTTCGCACTACAGATTCCCGACAAAAAAACAACTATTTCTTCCAAGGCCACCGTTCTTTCGTAAACTACCGAGTTTCTAAGGCCCATGGTACGAACCACACCCAAGAAACAGACGACCCAATCTCAGGCACCTGCTTCCTTGCCTTAGTCTCAAATGCTTAAAATGGCGGAAGACCTTATCATGCTGATCTGGAGAAGCCAAGCTACCACTTCCAAAAGAAAGAGATCTTTCCCCATTAATTTTGTCTGAACAGTAGTCTGATGATTCTCTTATGCATGTGAATATGGACATATGCAACCCTTTTCTGCTTATGAGAATTCTGATGCCTAGGAAGCCATTCCTTCATCCTCTCCACCCAAGGACTTTTCCTTTGGGGGGCACCTTTCATACCTTAAGGGAGCATTTCCAGTGTAAATGTCAGGACTACCCTCAGTCTAAAAAGAGACTCCGAGAATTCTTACATCTTCCACAGCAAAGACCCCTGGCCATTACCCCAGTCCTGGATGTTGTGGACGATGTTTTCCTGGAATCCACTTTGACTCCTGACACCCTCCCTCCTCCTCCCAGAAAACCTGACACGTAGTTCAGAGTCCCTGATTCGCGCAAATTTCTTTTCAGAAATCCTACTGCTGACTGTGAGGTAATTTCTCAAGGGCCTGAAGGAATTAAAGCAACCTTTAAGAATCCCACCCCCTCAGATAGGGATTCCCGAGCATCTAGACAGATTGGGTAAAAAAGTATACACCTCTGCTACTTTTGCTGTCAGAGCACTAAATTGCCAGTTCCATATGCTAAAATTTCAGCAACATACCATGGAACCCCTCAAACAAAAAGTGTATTTCCTGCTTGTGCAGAATTGAAAGAGTTACAAAAGTTAATGCATTCTGCAATTCAAGTAGTTAAGCACACCCTATATTGTGGTTTTGATGGCATATCAGCTATTTGCAGGGCGGCAGTCACCGGTTCTTTCCTTAGAAGGCATGCTTGGGTTAAGGAACAGCCCTTGCCCTCCCATGTCAAATCTAAATTGCTGGATGCACCCTTGCACAAAGACAACTTATTTGTCACCAAGGCAGAGGAGGTCTTAAAAAAATGGAAGAATAAGCTAAATCTTTGCAGACAGTTAAGGATTTCTTACAGGTCCAGCCACCCAGATGCAGCAGAAATTGCCCCTTCAAGCACTGGTCCTTTCCTGCTCCCACCAGGTCATTTCAGCCCAGACAGCAGCCACAAGGAATGCAGAGATCAAAACAGTGGAGTTCCTCCACTTCAAAACCAGGGTGTTCTAAGCCACCCCCTCATGGTAAGAACTCACAATGACTCTTCTACCCTACCCCCTCCCTCTGCCCACCTGCATTTGCCCATAGGAGGAAAACTCTGCTTTCACACAAGCACCTGGTCTACCATTACCAACGACCTCTGAGTCCTCAGCAATGTCTCAGGGATACAGATTTTCTTTCCACACACTTCCAACCCCAAAAAGGTTCCCACATCTATGTCCAAATTAGTGAGCAGAGGTGAAAAAGCAAGTCCTTTCCCTGATGTTCTTCGTTCCACATTGCTGCAGTCCTTACTATTGGGTAGTCCGCTGTCCAGTCGGCCCGAATACCAGAGAGAGGCTGACGCCGGTCAGGGCGCATTAGACTGACGCCAGTACGCCAGGGTACTAATGCGCATGACCGACGTCATATCCTCAGTCTTTTTTGCCGCATGGTCCGATGCAGAAGCAGTTTTGCGAGTGCAGGTTGGCGTTCTGAAATATTTCCGAAACCGGAGTTTCAGACCGAATCAGAGTTGGCTAAGTACTCGCTAGAACATTTTGTTTTTCTTGCCTCAGTATTTAACCGGATGTCAGAAAAAGTGAATAACTGTATTTCTTGTGGGAAACAGATACCTCATAGGGATTACCATACCTTGTGTATACCTTGTTTAGGGCCTGAGCACGACGTTGTTGGATGCCGCTCTTGTGCTAGGTTTAACAAACGCACTATTAAGAGGAGGTTAGACTGTGCCAGGTTAGTGTTTGGGAAGCGTTGCAATTATAAAATGCCGTCGGATGCTCCGACGCCGCCCAAGAAGCGCAAGGACAAAACAGCGAAGCCTAGGGTTGATGAACCGCTGTCCCGGACGCCGGTTCTTGAGGAGGCCCAGTGGAGCCAGAGGTATTGCCAGGAGTTTCTTTGGAGTCTCAGGCAGAGACTTTACTGTTACAGGATGTGCCTTCTCAGGAGGTAGGCCAGGCTGAGGGGGCTTCTCAGGTAACTGTTCTTCCCTCTCTTCCCAAGGTAGTTAGAGCCTCTCCTTCTGTTGCCAAAACTTCTTTGAGAGGTAGGCCAAGTTCAGCTTCAGAGGGTGCTTCTCCTAGCACTTCAGGTACTGTGCCTAAGAAACATATGCTTAAAATGGCAGAAGATTTGATTACTATGATTAGAGGTTCTATGCCCCTCCTGATAAGAGGCCTAGGGTGGAACCTGAGTTTCAGTGTTTGGATCAGTATTCAGAGGCTTCAGAGTCTTCATGGAAGATTTGCAGGAGTTTCCACCTTATTCTGATTCTGATGTGGATGATTCCACTCCTACAGCTTCTCCTCCTGAGGATTTCTCATTTTCAGAGACTCTGCATTCCATGAGAGAACACTTTAAATGGGAAGGCCAAGATTACTCTGATTCCAGGAAAAGGCTTAGGGAATTCTTATTTTTACCCCAACATAGGCCCTTAGCTATACCTCCTGTGTTGAATGTGGTGGAAGATGTTTTGCAGAGGCTTCCCTGAACCCTGACTCTTTGCCTCCTGCTCCTGTTAAACCTGATAGGTACTATAGGGTGCCAAGCTCATAAGTATTTGTTTAAGAGTCCTAGGGCGGATCCAGAAACTGTTTCTCAGGGGCCTAAAGGTGTTAAGGCCTCTGTGGTTAAAAAATCCTGTTCCCACTGATAAAGAGGCAAGGGCTTTGGATAGGTGGGGAAAGAAAGTGTATACTTCTTCCACTCTAGCCATGAGAGCTTGAATTGTCAGTTTCACATGCTAAAATATCAAAATTATCTCCTTTCACAATTGAAATCTAAGGTGGATGCTTTAGGAAGGTATTGAGTGTAAAGAGTTGCTGGATTTAGTTCATGTGTCTGAACAAGTAGGTAAGCATTCTTTGCAATGTGGTTTTGATGTTGTACAGGCCTCTTCGAGGGTGGCTGCTACTAGTTCTGTTCTTCGCAGGCATGCCTGGTTGAGGGATCAGAATTTAGCTGAGCATGTTAAGACAAGGATTTTGGATGCTCCTTTACAGTCTGATGTGTTGTTTGGTTCGCCTGTGGAAGCAGTTTTAAAGAAAATGGAGGACAAAGCTAAGTCTATGCAAACTGTTAAAGATTTTTGCAGGTGCAGCCACCAAGTTTAGTAGAAATTGGCCTGCTAAGGGGTGGACATATCCTGCTTATGACTCCCAGTCTAGGGGTAGGTCTAGACGTGGTAGGGGCAGAGCTCAAGGTTCTTTTAGGCCTAGAACAGGGAGTTCACCTGCTCAGACTTCTGGTGAGGGCAGGGGTCAGTCCTTTCAGAACAGACCCAATGACCTGCCTTTTCAGCTGCCAGAAGATTCTCGCCTGGCAGCTCCTTTGGGAGGAAGACTGTCTCTTTCAAAGAAAATTGGGATTTAATTACTCAAGACAGATGGGTGTTGGATATCATTCACCACGGTTACAGGTTTTATTTCCATACATTGCCCCCTTTCAAAGGCATGCCAGACGTTCCTCCTCCACAAAGAAAAGAGGCTCACAAGCAAATTTCTCAGTTACTCCAGATGGGGCCATTCAGCCAGTCCCTGTATCAGAAAGGGGCCTAGGATTTTATTCTCGCCTGTTCCTAGTACCAAAGAAGGGGAACACGTGGAGACCAATTTTGGATTTATCTCTCCTCAACACTTATCTGGACATTCCAAAGTTCAAGATGTTGACGTTACAACAGCTTTTACCTCTGCTGGGCAAAGATCACTGGATGGTAACCTTAGATCTCAAGGAGGCTTATCTTCATGTGCCTATAAGGCTAAGTTGCAGGAAGTATCTGCGGTTTCGAGCTGGAAATTTTCATTATCAGTTCTCTGCATTGCCCTTTGGCTTATCTACTGCCCAGAGTATTCACAAAGGTTCTGGCTCCAGTGATAGCTTACTTCAGGCTACAAGGAATTCAAATCTATCCTTACTTGGACGACTGCCTGATTCTGGCTCAAGAGAAAGAAGACCTTCTACAGCATCTGGAATATGTTATAGCAGTGCTAAGATGCCTAGGGTATTCTGTGAACGAAATAAAGTCCAGTCTAGTACCCTCTCAAGACATGTGCTTTCTGGGTGTGAGACTGAATACAGCAGCCCAGATGGCCTTTTTAACCCCGGACAAACAAAAGAGTCTATCACTTTACTTCCATCAACTATCTCATCAGTCCGTGCTGACTGCAAGGACAGTCCTTCAAGCATTAGGGTTCATGGCATCTTGTATTCTGGTGCTTCCCAATGCCAAACTGCATATGAGGAAGCTACAATGGTATCTCAAAATGTATGGACACAGCACTGCCAGGATTTGGACACTGTCATTCAAATAATACCTTGCCTTCAAAAAAAGAATTTTTGTGGTGGGCTCAGGAATGTCACCTAAACAAGGGACTCTCTGTGACCCGCCAGAGGCGAGTCAGATTTTAACGACAGATGCCTCGGACATTGCTTGGGGAGCTCATCTAAATGGAAAGTGGATACAAGACAAGTGGCCTGCCAGACTACAGCATCTACATATCAACATGAAGGAGATGTTAGCAGTCCAGTTTGCATTAATGGCTTTCAAGGAGTTACTTCTTCCAGGGCAGGTGTTGATTCTAACAGACAACACAACTGTCATGTGGTACATCAACAAACAAGGGGAACACATTCTTACCCATTGTGCAGGCAAGCAATGATTTTATGGGAGACTGCGCCAGCTTGCAACTAACTCTTCAGGCAAGGTTTCTGCCGAGCACAGAACTCCTTAGCAGATGTGTTAAGCAGACAAATCATGGATCCCCACGAGTGGAAACTGGATCTTCATGTATTTCAAAGGTTGACAGTGTCCTGGGGAACTCCAGACATAGATCTGTTCGCTTCTCCACTAAACCACCAGCTGCCAAAGTTTTGCACAAAGAGGTTACATCACACAGCTTGGAAAGTGGATGCTCTCTTTCAGTTGGGAAAATCTTCATGTGTATGAGTTTCCACCTCTTCCTCTTCTTCCAAAGGTGGTTCTAAAGGTCAGACAAGACAAGCCAAGGATGATTTTAATAGCTCCAGATTGGCCTCGGCAGCACTGGTACCCATTACTGAGGAGTCTAGTAAAGAAGCCTCCATGGCCTTTACCCTTGATTCCGCACCTGTTGTCTCAGAGAGAAGGCCACCTGCTCAATGTCAAGCTTCTCTCTTCATCTAACAGCATGGCATATTCTGTTTTGAGAGACAGCCGGTCTCAACTTCCTCAACAAGTTTTAAATGTGATTATGGAAGCTAGAAGACCTAGTACAAGGAAAGTGTACGCAGAAAAATGGAAGAGATTTTTATTTTGGAGTGCAGCAAGGAATTTGGATATTTCTGAGCCTAATTTGAGTGTGGCTCTTCAATATCTTACTGAGTTATTGGACAAAGGTTTGTCCTTCTCTTCCATTAAGATTCATGCTGCAGCAATTTCAGCTCACTATGATTGTGACCCACCATTGTTTTCGCATCCTTTGTTCAAGCAGTTTCTCAGAGGGGCAAAGAATATAAGACCCCACGAGAGCTCCTACTCCTGCTTGGGATCTCAATTTTGTGTTGGAAAAACTTACTCTACAACCTTTTGAGCCTGCGGTACTGCTGATTTGAAATATTTGTCATGGAAGACTGCTTTTTGTTGGCTATTACTTCTGCAAGAAGGGTTTCTGAGTTGCAGGCCCTTATGGCAGTAGAGCCCTTTCTGATTTTCCATAAGGATAGGTATCATTACGCACTAATCCTTCCTTTATGCCTAAGGTGGTTTCTAGTGTGGCTTTAAACCAAACTATTCATTTGCCCACTTTCTATGCAGATCCCCAAAATAAAGGGGAAAAGATTTTGCACACTTTAGATGTACATAGGCAGTTGCGTTATTATTTAAGCAGGACTAAGGACTTCAGGCAGTCTCAGCAGTTGTTTGTTTCTTTTGCTTTGAGTTCTCAGGGCAAGCCTGTGTCTACAAACTATTTCTAAGTGGATTGGGTTTTGCATTTCATTTTGTTATTCCCATCATGGCAAGGAGATTCCAGCTGGGATTAGGCCTCATTCCACTAGGGCTACTGCCACTTCAACAGCATTTCTAAGGGGTGGCAACTAAGGATATTTTGGAGGCAGCTACATGGAGTTCAGTGCATACTTTCTCTAAGCATTATCACCTTCCTCTCTACTCTAAGTCTAGGGCTGGTTTTGCCACAGCTATTTTGCAAGGCATGTTGTCAGCTCCTGCTTCTTTATGATTTGCCAGCCTCCCTTACCTCTGCTTTGGGATTCTACCCAATAGTAAGGACTGCAGCAATGTGGAACGAAGAACATAGTACAGTTTTGTACCTACCATAAATGTAGATGTTCGAGGATCCACATTGCTGCAGTCCAATTACCCTCCCTCCTTCCCCTCTGTGTTTAGGGGTGGTTGTGTAGGTGAGGTTATATGTTGATATTTTTGTATATATTTTTGTACATATTTTTGGTGCAGGTATTTTGGGCCTTGTCTTTTTAGGGTCTTCTGACATCTGGGGCAAGAAAAGACTGAGGATATGACGTCGGTCATGCGCATTAGTACCCTGACGTACTGACGTCAGTCTAATGCGCCCTGACCGACGTCAGCCATATACTCTGGTATTCGGGCCGACTGGACAGTGGACTACCCAATAGTAAGGACTGCAGCAATGTGGATCCTCGAACATCTACATTTATGGTAGGTACAAAACTGTACTTTCTCTGAGGGCAGTAGAGCACTTTGCTGCAGAACAGATAGGCCAAGGTTTCTACTCCAGACTTTTTCTAGTACCCAGAAAAGAGGGCACCTGGCGCTCCATCCTCGGTCTATCCATTCTAAACACCTTCCTGGTGATAACAAAATTCAGAATGCTCACCCTCCAGCAACTGCTACCCATGCTCTCCAGGGATGCTTGGCTAGCCTCCCTAGACCTAAAAGAGGCCTACCTCCGTATTCCTATCAGAGAATCATGCAGGAAATATCTACGTTTCAGGGCAGGGTCTCTTCACTTTCAGTTTTCTGCACTTCCCTTTGGCTTATCTACTGGTCCCATCGATTTCTCAAAATGTCTGGCTCCCACCATTGCCTTTTGCAGTCCAAGGAATATCCAAATTTACCCATACTTAGACGAATGCCTAATTCAGGCAGTCAGGAAAAGTTGCTCAAGCAGCTGGCCTTTGTACGTCCCTACTGACCTCCGTAGGGTACACTATCAATGAAAAGAAATCCAAACTAATATCCACCCAAAGGATTATATTCCTGGGAGCAAGCCTGGACACAGCATCCCAGATGGCATTCCTTACACCAGAAAAGCAAACTAACCTGACAGCGTACTTCTCTCAACTAGCAACCAGACCCCAGTTATATGCAAGGAAAATCCTGCAAGCTCTGGGATTCATGGCACCTTTCATTCTACTCATTTCATATGCCAGACTGCATACGAAGAAACTTCAGTGGTACCTAAAATACCTTTGGTGTCAACACTCTCAAGACCTGGAAACTCATACCAATGATAGCTTCCCGAAAGAAAGCTTTTCTTTGGTGCGCAGCAGCATGCTACCACAAGAAGGGACTACCTTTCTGACCACCCCCTCACCACCCAGACCCTCACCACAGACGCATCAGACTATGCCTGAGGTGCACACTTGGACGGTAGGTGCATAAAGGTCCAATGGACCACAAAACAAATCCATCTGCACATCAACCAAAAAGACATGTTAGCTGTCCAGCACGCATTGACATCTTTCAGGCCACTACTCTCCCCAGGGGTGTCCTGATCAAAACAGACAACACCACTCTGATGTGGTATATCAACAAGCAGGGAGGGACTCTCTCCTACCATCTGTGCAGGCTGGCCATGACTCTTTGGCACACAGTCTCTGCCATGCAACTCCACCTGTTAGCACAATTCCTGCCAGGCTCTCTAAACTCTGTGGCAGACCACTTAAGCAGAAATCTTCTGGACCCACATGAGTGGCAACTAGACTAAAGAACCTTCACCCCAATAACTCAGAAATGGGGCACACCGAAGGTTGACCTCTTTGCCTCCCACACCAACCATCAGCTCAGCAAGTTCTGCATCAGGGAGCATCATTGCATGGCTTGGAATGTGGATGCCATAGCCTTCCCCTGGGTCAGTCTACTGGTCTGTGCATTTCCCTTTCTACCTCTCATCACCAGGGTACTGCTCAAAATAAGGGAGGAAAAACCAAGGAGAATTCTGATTGCTCCAGACTGGCCTCACCAGCACTGGTACTCACTGCTGCACAACCTGTTTCCATTGCCACCATGGCATCTCCGTCAGTCCCCAACCCTCCTGACCCAGAGGGAAGAAGAATTCACGCATCCCCAATTGCAGACCCTCAGTTTGGCAGCCTGGCTTATTCCCTGACCACTGATCAGTTTGCCAACCTCAGTAAACAGGTTCTAGATGTACGTGAGGCTAGACACCTTAGCACTAGAAAGTCTAATGCTGACAAATGGAAAAGGTTCTGCACCTGGATTCAGGCTAAAGGAGCTGATACGGCACAGCCCTCCCTACCTTTCATCCTGGATTACCTAGCTGACCTGCTACACAGTGGTCTCTCCTTTCCCTCTATTAAAATTTATGCCATTACTTTCTCTGCTCATTTCCACACTGAGCAACCCCCCCTTTTCTCACACCCTCTGATCAAACAATTCCTAAGAGGGGCTAGCAACTTGAGGCCACCCAGAAGGGCACCTACCCCAGCTTGGGAACTTAACTTTGTGTTGGAAAAACTCACCCTGCCCCCCTTTGAACCAGCATCTTCAGCAGAGTTAAACTTTCTCTCCTGGAAGATGGCTTTTCTTCTGGCCATCACTTCAGCCAGAAGAGTCTCCGAGCTACAAGCACTCATGGCTGTAGAGCCCGTCATCATCTTCCATGCTGACAGGGCGTCCCTCAGGGCTAACCCATCCTTCATGCTCAAAGTGGTGTCCAGTGTGGCTCTCAACCAATCCATTAATTTGCCCACCTTTTTCCCTAACCCACAAAACAAGTGGGAAAGGATCTTGCACTCTCTAGATGTGCACAGACAGCTCAGATTATGTCTAGGCAGGACTAAGTAATTCAGAAAGTCTGATCAGTTACTGGTTACTGGATGTCCTTCAAGGATGCATCTGCAGTCCTTACATATGGGTTGTCCTGCCTCAGGCAGCCCTTCGGTTGGCCGGATTCCAAAGTCTGGGTCCGGTGCCATCTTCCTCGGTCTTTCTTGCCGCGTGATGCCCGAAGCAGAAGCAGTTCACAAGTGCCGGTCGGCCAGCTCCTGTAACTTCAGCTACCGAAAACTTCAAAAGCTAAGTACCCCGTTGGGGTCTCTTTCTTGCCTCAGCCGATGTCAGATCAAACGCTTAAAGTTAATAATTGCTTAACTTGTGGGAAACAAATACCTCATAAGGATTTCCATTCTTACTGCCTCCCGTGCCTAGGCCCAGACCACGACATCTCGGCCTGTACTGCCTGTGCCTCCTTCAATCGACGCACTCTTAGGCGTCGGGCGGAGTTTGCAGAGGAATTTTTTGGGGCTAGTTACTGTTATAATATGCCGTCGGAGACTCCGACTTCATACTTAACCAAAAAACGGAAGGACAAGGACCGACACGCGGACCGTGGTTTCGGCTGAAACCACCCCTAGGCCTACCGCGAGTGTCTCGGTCTTGCCTGAAACAGAGTCCCTGGTACTTCCGACCGGCGATACCGCATTACCGACAACCTCGGCCCCGGAGGCCTCTTCTGAGTCGGTAATAGAATTTCCCCTCAGAAACCGGTGTTCTGGAAACTTCCGACACCATTTCCCTGGACAAAACTACGCCAGCACATGGAGCAGCCAGGCCTCCTGCATCCATGTCCATTAAGGCATTCACAAGGGCTAAAGCTGCCAAACAGCCTAAAACTCTGCCTCCCAGGGTTATTCCTCAGGGATCCACTACTGGTTCACAGATTTTAAGTTTAGTTGAGGACCTTATTTCCTTAATTAGGGGCTCTCAACCACACCCGGGCAGGGGCTCCCAACCTCCTCTAGACAAAAGGCCCAGGGTTGAGCCCACTGATCCCCAGTCCTCTGATGAGGCCTCAGATGGCTCTGCTTTATCAGACTACCAGGAGGAGGCCTTCACGGCCTACGAGGATTCTGATGCAGAGGAATCTATTCCCTCGGCCTCCCCTCCTGAAGAGCTGTCCTTTGGGGAGACCCTTCATTCCATGAGAGAGCATTTTAAATGGCAGGGCCAAGATTTCTCTGATTCCAGAAAGAGATTACGGACTTTTTTGCATTTACCTCAGCATAGACCTTTGGCTATTCCTCCTGTTTTGAATGTCATTGATGATGTGTACTCTGAGTCTAGTATTACCCCAGACTCCCTTCCTCCGGCTCCTGTCAAACCCGATAGGTACTACAGGGTTCCGGACTCGTATCATTTCCTTTACAAGGCCCACTCTGACCCAGAAACTATCTCCCAGGGCCCTAAAGGGGTTGCAACTGCCACTACTAAAAATCCACTCGCCTCTGAAAGGGAGTCCAGGGCTTTAGAGAGATTGGGTAAAAAAGTGTATACTTCTTCCACTCTTTCTATGAGGGCATTAAATTGTCAATTCCATATGATACAGTACCAAGAGTATTTGTTAGATGAATTGCATAAAAAACTGTCTTCACCTGAACCCCTAGATCGCAAGTCACTTCAGGATCTGGTACGTAACTCCCAACAGGTTAGCAACCATTTCTTGCAGTGTGGTTATGATGCATTGGAAGCTTCATGTAGGTCAGCAATGACAGGTGCAGTCATACGTAGGCATGCTTGGCTAAAGGAACAAACTCTGCCAGATCATGTTAAAGCAAAGCTTCTGGATGCGCCACTGGAAAAGCAAAAGTTATTTGGCTCCACTGCCCAGGAGGTCTTAAAGAAATTTGAGGAAAAGGCAAAATCTGTACAAACAGTCAAAGATTTCCTCCAGGTCCAGCCACCAAGATTCAGCAGAAATTGGCCTTCTAAGAATTGGTCCTTTCCAGTCACAGAGAGATTTCAAAGAGGCAAGAACAGGCGTGCCAGAGGCAGAGGGCAAGCTAGAGGCTCCTACAGAGGACGTCAATGGCAGCCTCCTAACCAGAGAGGTAGCGCAGGACCTACAACTGCTGCACAAGGACAGACTCAATGACTTAACCTTGACCCCGCCAACCAGGGCTCAATTGGAAGCACGTTTGGGCGGAAAGCTATCTTTATTCTCAAAGAATTGGTACAGTATTACAAGAGACAAATGGACACTGCAAATAATAGACAAAGGATACAGGTTCCATTTTCATACATTACCAAAAAGAAAAGGCATGCCAGATCTGCCACCGAATCAAAGGGCAGAGGCTTTAAAACAAATTTCCAACCTATTACAAATGAAAGCTATAGAAAAGGTTCCTCTCGCTGAACAAGGCCAAGGATTCTATTCCAGACTATTCCTTGTCCCAAGAAAAGAAAAACAATGGAGGCCTATTCTCGACTTGTCCACACTGAATACTTATCTCATTGTGCCAAAATTCAAAATGCTGACCCTACAGCAACTCCTTCCCATGCTGGGCAAGGGGTCTTGGCGGGTAACTCTGGACCTCAAGGAGGCATACCTGCATGTCCCTATCAGACAAATTTGCAGAAGCCACCTCAGATTTCTTGCAGGTTCAGAGCATTATCAATTCTCAGCATTGCCCTTTGGCTTATCTACTGCGCCCAGAGTATTCACGAAATGCCTGGCATCAGTAATTGCACACTGCAGACTTCAGGGGATTCAAATATACCCATATCTGGACGACTGCCTTATACAAGCGGACAGCCAACAAACTTTGGTAAAACACTTGAATTATGCCATCCGCCTACTTCAGGCCTTGGGATACACAGTCAACATTCACTAATCGACTTGTTCCATCCCAAAGAATAACTTTTCTAGGTGCGAAACTAGATACAACCACCCAAATGGCTTTTCTCACAGAAGAAAAACAAAGACAACTACCGGATTATTTCGAAAATCTGACGAAACAAACTCAGCTGACTGCAAGGAAAATCCTGCAGGCCTTGGGTTACATGGCATCCTGCATTCTTCTGATTCCACAAGCAAGGCTGCATATGAGGAAACTACAATGGTACCTAAGGAGTTTATGGTCTCAGCACAGTCACAGCCTATAGAAGCTTTGATACCACTCATTCCATCCCTACAAAAATAATTCTTGTGGTGGGCTCAAGCAAGCCAGTCAAACAGGGGTCTGCCCTTCAGCAAGCCGATAACCAGCCAAACCATTACAACGGACACTTCAGACCATGGATGGGGAGCACACATGGAGGGCAGATGCATTCAAGGACTATGGTCACAGAAAGAATTGCGCATGCACATAAACCAAAAGGAAATGCTGGCAGTGATGCATGCAATCGAGGCCTTCAAACACTTTCTACATCAAGGCCACCTACTAATAAGGACAGACAATACCACGGTTATGTGGTATATAAACAAGCAAGGAGGTACCCATTCCTACCCTCTTTGCAGGCTGGCAATGAATCTTTGGAAACTTTCCCTAAAACTCAATATAGAGCTGCAATCCCAGTTTGTGCCAGGAAAAGACAATATACTGGCGGACCAGCCTAAGCAGAAATATCATGGATCCACATGAATGGATGCTGCACCCAGACATCTTCCTTCAGATAACACAATCATGGGGGAGGCCGGACGTAGATCTTTTTGCCTCCCACCACAACCATCAGCTGAAGAAATTCTGCTCAAGGACATACCACCCACAAGCATGGAAAGTGGACGCCCTCACTTTCAGCTGGAATGCTCTAACAGTGTATGCATTTCTTCCTCTTCCATTAATGACCAAGGTCTTACTGAAGATCAGGACAGAGCAGCCAAAAGTGATCCTGATAGCTCCGGACTGGCCAAGACAACACTGGTACCCACTGTTAAGGAGCATGTCACGCACGAAACCGTGGCCTCTACCACAATGGCCACTTCTTCTGACACAGCACAATTACAAAACTCTGCACTCCAGCCTGAAAACCTTGCAGCTGACAGCCTGGAGAGTACCTTGACTCCTCACCAGGATAAGCTATCCAAGAGAGTGAAGGATATCATCATGGAAGCTCGCCGGCCTTCCACAAGAAAGGCATACTCAGCAAAATGGAAAAGATTTCGCACTTGGAACACCACAAAGGGCCTAGATGCGACAGTGATGAACATGGCACATATCCTGGAATACTTGGCAGAAATGCTCCACAATGGCCTTTCTTACTCTTCCATAAAAATTCATGCTTCAGCAATTTCGGCAGAATATAATACTGATCCACCTGTCTTCACTCATCCTCACCTAAGGCAGTTTCTAAGAGGAATTAAAAACCTCAGTCCTCCAAGGAAACCACCAGTGCCAACTTGAGACCTTAACTTCATGTTGGAAAAATTAACTCTACCTCCCTTTGAACCAGCAGCATCTTCAGAACTACAGTTCCTGTCTTGGAAGACTGCCTTCCTTCTGGCCATAACCTCAGCAAGAAGAGTATCTGAATTGCAGGCCCTCATGGCAGTTCAACCATTCCTTATTTTTCATCAGGACAGAGTCTCATTGAGAACCAATCCTTCATTCATGCCTAAGGTGGTATCCAGGGTCTCATTGAACCAAGCTATTCACCTGCCTACTTTCTTCCCAAATCCACAAAATAAAGGAGAGAAACTTCTGCATACTTTGGACATCCACAGACAGTTGCGATATTACTTGGACAGAACTAAAACTTACAGAAAAACTGACCAACTCTTTGTAGCATATGCTGCTGGTGTACAAGGAAAAGCAATTTTTAAACAGACAATTTCAAAATGGATAGGAAATTGCATTCGGTTCTGTTACTCCTTTCATGGAAAAGCTGTGTCAGCTAACATTAGGCCTCATTCCACCAGAGCAACAGCCACCTCCACAGCCTTCTTAAGAGGGTTGGCTACCAAGGACATTTTAGAGGCTGCTACATGGAGCTCCGTGCATACATTTTCCAAGCATTACAACTTACCCTTATATTCCAGATCCAGAGCAGGCTTTGCTACGGCAGTCCTGCAGGGAATTTTAGCTGCACCATCCTTTTCTTAGATCCTACCACCCCCAGCTTGGCTATGGTATTCTACCCATATGTAAGGACTGCAGATGCATCCTTGAAGGACATAGTACAGTTTTGTACCTACCATAAATGTAGATGTCCGATTGTTATGCATCTGCAGTCAGGGTTACCCCTCCCTCCTTCCCCTCTGTGGTATTTCTTGGGTGCTTCTCCCCCTTACAGCTAGCTGAGGTTATCTGTTATGGTGTATTTGTTTTATATTACTGTGCATGTTTGGAATTTTTTTGCATTTCTCCAAATTTAGCCTTTCTTAGAGGGCACCTGGCATCTGGGGCAAGAAAAACTGAGGAAGATGGCGTCGGCTGACGCTTTTATACCCCAGGCGCTCTGACGTCGGGGAAAGGGCGACATCAGCCGACGCCGGACCCATACTTTGGAATCCGGCCGACCGAAGGGCTGCCTGAGGCAGGACAAACCCATATGTATGGATGTAGATGCATACCTATCGGACATCTAGATTTATGGTAGGTACAAAACTGTACTTTAGCTTTGCTGCAGGGGTAGAGGGCAAAGCCATTTCCAAATGGATAGCACACTGCATCCATTTCTGTTACAAGCAACACGGAAAACTTCCCCTCACTCTACCAGAGCAGCCTCCACCTCTGCAGCTTTCCTCAGAGGCTTCTCCACCAGGGACATCATGGAGACTGCCACCTGGACATCTGTTCACACTTTCACCAAGCATTACCACCTACCTGTCTTCTCCAAATCCAGGGCAGGCTTACCACTGCAGTCTTGCAGGGCATCCTAGCCAGCCCCTAGTCTCCTTGACTGCCTCCACCCTTTTCCTCAGCTTTGGGAATTGACCCAAATGTGATGACTGCAACAGTGAAACATGAAGAACAGAACATAGTACAGTTGTGTATACTTACCATAAATGTAGATGTTTGAGTGTATTCACTGTTGCAGTCCTGGATGTTCTTCATCTCACATTGCTGCAGTCCTAACACTTGGGTAGTCCGCTGTCCCTCGGTCGGCCCGAATATCAGAGTATAAGGCTGACGTCGGTCAAGGCGCATTTGACTGACATCAGAACGTCAGGGTACAAATGCGCATGACCGACGTCATATCCTCAGTCTTTTTTGCCGCCTGGTCCGATGCAGAAGCAGTGTTGCAAGTGCCGTTCGGCGTTCTGAAATTTTTCGAATTCGGAGTTTCAGACCGAAGTCAGTGTTGGTTAAGTACCCCGTTGGGGAATATTTTGGTTTTTTCTTGCCTCAGTGGTTTACCGGATGTCAGAAAAAGTGAATAACTGTATTTCTTGTGGGAAACAGATACCGCATAGGGATTACCATAATTTGTGTATACCTTGTTTAGGACCTGAGCACGACGTTGTTGGATGCCGCTTTTGTGCTAGGTTTAATAAACGCACTATAAAGTGGAGGTTGGATTGTGCAAGGTTGGTCTTTGGGAAGCGGTGCAATTACAAAATGCCGTCGGATGCTCCGACGCCGGCTTCCTCAAAGAAGCGCAAGGACAAGGCAGTTAAACCTAGGTTAGAGGAGTCGTCCGAACCGGACGCCAGTTCTTTAGCGGTGTCAGTGGAACCGGTGGTTCCGACGGAGGCCTCTCTGGAGACCCAGGGAGAAACTTTGATTTTACAGGATGTGGCCTCCCAGGAGGCAGGGCAGGCTGTAGGGGCTTCTCTAGTTACTGTACTCCCCTCCCTTCCTAAGGGGTCTGGGCCCTCTCTTTCTGCTTCCAAGGCTTCTCCTAGAGGCAGGTCTAGTTTAGCTTCTGTGGGTGTCACTCCCAGTTCTTCAGGTGCTGTGCCCAAGAAGCACATGCTCAAAATGGCGGAGGATTTAATTACTTTAATTAGAGGCTCTATGCCCCCTCCTGATAAGAGGCCTAGGATGGAACCTGTGTTGGGGGATTATGAACAGGCTTCGGATGTGTCTGAGTCTTCGGCTGAAGACTTGCAGGAGTATTCTCATTATTCTGATTCTGATGTGGATGATTCTACTCCTTCTGCTTCTCCTCCTGAGGATTTTTCTTTTTCAGAGACCCTTCACTCCATGAGAGAGCATTTTAAATGGGAAGGTCAGGATTTCTCTGATTCCAGGAAAAGGCTTGGGGAATTTTTGTTTTTACCCCAGCATAGGCCTTTAGCTATACCTCCTGTTCTGAATGTGGTGGAAGATGTGTTTGCAGAGGCTTCTCTTAATCCTGATTCTTTGCCTCCTGCTCCTGTTAAACCGGATAGGTATTACAGGGTGCCTGAAGCTCATAAGTATCTTTTAAGAGTCCTAGGGCAGACCCAGAAACTGTTAGCCAGGGGCCTAAGGGTGTTAAGGCTTCTGTTGTCAAGAATCCGGTTCCTGCAGATAAAGAGGCCAGGGCCTTGGATAGATGGGGAAAGAAAGTTTATACTTCTTCCACTCTAGCCATGAGAGCTTTGAATTGCCAGTTTCACATGTTGAAATATCAAAATTATCTCCTTTCTCAGTTGAAATCTAAGGTTGATGCTCTGGCGGAAGGTATTGACTGTAAAGAGTTACAAGATTTAGTGCATGTTTCTGAACAGGTGGGTAAGCATTCTTTGCAATGTGGTTTTGATGCTGTACAGGCCTCGTCTAGGGTGGCTGCCACTGGGTCAGTTCTTCGCAGGCATGCCTGGCTGAGGGATCAAAATTTATCTGACCATGTTAAAACTAGGATTTTGGATGCCCCTTTGCAATCTGATGTCTTGTTTGGTTCTCCTGTTGAGGCAGTTTTAAAGAAAATGGAAGACAAGGCTAAGTCCATGCAGACTGTTAAAGATTTTTTGCAGGTTCAGCCTCCAAAGTTTATTAGAAATTGGCCTACTAAAGGGTGGACGTATCCTTCTTATGATTCCCAGTCTAGGGGTAGATCTAGACGTGGCAGGGGCAGAGGTCAGGGCTCTTTCAGGCCCAGAACAGGGAGTTCTCCTGCACAGTCTTCGAGTGAGGGCAGGGGTCAGTCCTTTCGTAAACAGACCCAATGACCTACCTTTTCAGCTGCCAGAACCTTCTCGCCTGGCAGCACCTTTGGGAGGAAGGTTGGCACTTTTCAAAGAAAATTGGAGTTTGATTACCCAAGACAAATGGGTACTGGATATCATACATCACGGTTACAGGTTTTATTTCCATACCTTGCCTCCTTTCAAAGGCATGCCAGACATTCCTCCTCAACAAAGAATAGAGGCTCACAAGCAAATTTCACTGCTACTCCAAATAGGGGCCATACAGCCGGTTCCTATGCCAGAAAGGGGCCTAGGATTTTATTCTCGCCTGTTCCTAGTCCCAAAGAAGGGGAACACGTGGAGACCAATTTTGGATTTGTCTATCCTCAACACTTATCTGGACATTCCCAAGTTCAAAATGTTGACGTTGCAGCAGCTTTTACCTCTGCTGGGCAAAGATCATTGGATGGTAACTTTGGATCTCAAGGAGGCTTACCTTCATGTTCCTATCAGACTAAGTTGCAGGAAGTATCTGCGTTTTGAGCTGGGACTTCTCACTATCAGTTCTCTGCATTGCCCTTTGGCTTATCTACTGCCCAGAGTGTTCACGAAAGTTCTGGCTCCAGTGATAGCTTTCTTCAGGCTAAAAGGAATACAGATCTATCCTTATTTGGACGACTGCCTGATTCTGGCTCAAGGAAGGGTAGAGCTTCTTCATCATTTGGAATATGTGATAGCAGTGCTAAGATGCCTGGGGTATTCTGTGAACGAAATAAAGTCCAGTCTAGTACCCTCTCAAGACATGTGCTTTCTGGGTGTGAGACTGAATACAGCATCCCAGATGGCCTTTTTAACCCCGGACAAACAAGAGTCTATCCCTTTACTTCCATCAGCTATCTCATCAGTCCGGGCTGACTGCAAGGACAGTCCTTCAAGCCTTAGGGTTCATGGCATCTTGTATTCTGGTGCTTCCCAATGCCAAACTGCATATGAGGAAGCTACAATGGTATCTCAAAAATGTATGGACACAGCACTGCCAGGATCTGGACACTGTCATTCAAATAATACCTTGCATTCAAAAGGAATTTTTGTGGTGGGCTCAGGAATGTCACCTAAACAAGGGACTCTCTGTGACCCGGCCAGAGGCGAGTCAGATTTTAACAACAGATGCCTCAGATATAGCTTGGGAGCTCATCTAAATGGAAAGTGGATACAAGACAAGTGGCCTGCCAGACTACAACATCTACATATCAACATGAAGGAGATGTTAGCAGTCCAGTTTGCATTAATAGCTTTCAAGGATTTACTTCTTCCAGGGCAGATGTTGATTCTAACAGACAACACAACTGTCATGTGGTACATCAACAAGCAAGGGGGAACACATTCTTATCCTCTATGCAGGCAAGCAATGATTTTGTGGGAGACTGCTCTCAGTTTACAACTAAGTCTTCAGGCAAGGTTTCTGCCAGGAGCACAGAACTCCTTAGCAGATGTGTTAAGCAGACAAATCATGGATCCCCACGAGTGGAAACTGGATCTTCATGTATTTCAGAAATTGACAGTGTCCTGGGGAACTCCAGACATAGATCTGTTCGCTTCTCCACTAAACCACCAGCTGCCAAAGTTTTGCACAAAGCTGTTTCATCCCACAGCTTGGAAAGTGGATGCTCTTTCTTCCAGTTGGAAAAATCTTCATGTGTATGCCTTTCCACCTCTGCCTCTCCTCCCAAAGGTACTTCTGAAGGTCAGACAGGACAAGCCAAGGATGATTTTGATAGCTCCAGATTGGCCTCGACAGCACTGGTATCCACTACTGAGAAGTCTAGTACGGAAGCCTCCATGGCCTTTGCCTTTGATTCCACATCTGTTGTCCCAGGAGGACAGTCATTTGCTCAATGTCAAACTTCACTCTCTTCACCTAACAGCATGGCTTATTCTGTTTTAAACCATAGAGGGTCTCAACTTCCACAACAAGTTTTGAATGTGATTTTGGAAGCTAGAAGGCCTAGTACAAGGAAAGTGTACGCAGATAAATGGAAGAGATTTTTATTTTGGAGTGCAGCTAAGGATTTGGATGTTTCTGAGCCTGATTTAAGTGTGGCTCTTCAATATCTTACTGAGTTATTGGACAAAGGTTTGTCCTTCTCTTCTATTAAGATTCATGCTGCAGCAATTTCAGCTCACTACGATTGTGACCCACCATTGTTTTCTCATCCTTTATTCAAGCAATTTCTTAGACGGGCAAAGAATATAAGACCCCCACGAAGAGCTCCTACTCCTGCTTGGGATCTCAATTTTGTGTTGGAGAAACTCACTCTACAACCTTTTGAGCCTGCAGCTACTGCTGAGTTGAAATATTTGTCATGGAAGACTGCTTTTTTGTTGGCCATTACCTCTGCAAGAAGGGTTTCTGAATTGCAGGCCCTTATGGCAGTTGAGCCTTTCTTAATTTTTCACAAGGATAGGGTATCTTTACGTACTAATCCTTCCTTTATGCCTAAAGTGGTTTCTAGTGTGGCTTTAAACCAAACTATTCATTTGCCTACTTTTATGCAAATCCCCAAACTAAAGGGGAAAAGATTTTGCACACTTTAGATGTTCACAGGCAGTTGCGATATTATTTGGACAGAACTAAAGGGTTCAGACAATCTCAGCAGTTATTAGTTTCTTTTGCTTTGTGCTCTCAGGGCAAGCCCGTGTCAAAACAAACTATTTCTAAGTGGATTGGATTTTGCATTGCTTTCTGTTATTCCCATCATGGCAAAGAGATTCCAGCTGGGATTAGACCTCATTCCACTAGGGCTACTGCCACTTCAACAGCTTTTGAGGGGTGGCTACTAAGGATATTTTGGAGGCAGCCACTTGGAGTTCAGTGCATACCTTCTCTAGGCATTACCACCTTCCATTGTACTCTAAATCCAGGGCTGGTTTTGCCACTGCTGTGTTGCAGGGCATTTTGGCAGCTCCTGCTTCATTATAGTTTAGCCATCCTCCCTTACCTCTGCTTTGGGATTCTACCCAAGTGTTAGGACTGCAGCAATGTGAGATGAAGAACATAGTACAGTTTTGTACCTACCATAAATGTAGATGTTCGAAGATCCACATTGCTGCAGTCAATTTACTCCCTCCTTCCCTCTGTTGTTTGAGGTGGTTGTGTGGGTTGGGTTATCCATCTGAGGTATATTGCATTTTGTATATTGCATTTTGTATATATTGTATATATTATTCATATTTTTGGTGTTAGGCTAGTTGGTTGTTTAGTTGTGGTCTATGGGTTTTGACCTTTCTTTTTAGGGTCTTCTGACATCTGGGGCAAGAAAAGACTGAGGATATGACGTCGGTCATGCGCATTTGTACCCTGACGTTCTGATGTCAGTCAAATGCGCCTTGACCGACGTCAGCCTTATACTCTGATATTCGGGCCGACAGAGGGACAGCGAACTACCCAAGTGTTAGGACTGCAGCAATGTGGATCTTCGAACATCTACATTTATGGTAGGTACAAAACTGTACTTTTCCCTCCTCCATCCCCCTCTTTCTCTGTCTCCTTACAAGGAACTTTTTGGTATTTACTTTCTATTGGTGGTGGTGGGGTTCTTCCACCATATCCTGGCTCCCACTTGGGGACTCCTGATAGGGCAAGAAAAACTGATGTAATGGCATCGGTTGCATTAATTTATACTATTGACGACCTGACGTCAGTCCTGAAGCGACAACAACCGACACAGAAATACTGAGCCTCTGGTATTCGGGCCGGCCGAGGGCTATCCTGGCAGGGATAACCCCAGATGTGATGACTGTAACAGTGAATACACTCGAAAATCAACATTTATGGTAAGTGTACTCAAATGTACTTTTCAGCTCCCTTGCAACATTGCTCTTGGAAGACTGTTTTGTTAGCCTTTAGTTCAGCCAGTCGGGTGCCTGAGCTTCAAGCTCTTATAGCTTGTCCTCCTTTTTTTTTTTTTTTTTTTTTTTTCGTAAGGACAGGGTGTCCTTGCATACTAATCCTTTTATGCCCAAGGTTGTGAATGAGTTGTTACTTGATTTATTCATTTACCAACTTTTTTTGCCTTGTCCGCAGTCCCCTAGAGAGAAGGTGCTACACAGTTTGGACGTGCATAGACAACTCAGATTTTTTTCTGTACAAGACTAAGACTGTCAGGAAATCTGATCTTCCCATGTCTTTGGGATTGGCCGTTTCCAAGCAGAGTATTTCTTCTTAAATTTCTAAACCATTCTGTCTTTGTTACGATTATTGTGGTAAAACTCTTCCTTTCTCATTTGAGGCTAGATCTACTAGGGTTGTGGCTTCCTCTGGTGATCTTTTCAAAGGGTTAGACATTAACTCCATTCTTGAGGCAGCTACCTGGATGTCAGTGCATTCTTTTACCAGACACTAAAAGCTGGATGGGGTTTCCAGAGCTAGAGTTGGTTTTGCTAGGGCCATCCTTCATGACTTTCTAGAGAGCTCTACGGGTCCTTCCTCCTCCCAAGTTTCCTCTCATGTTAAGTATACTTCAACAGTAAAATAGAAAGACATAGTAGTTGTAACACTGACATAGTGTAACACTGACATAGTGACAGTTGTGTAAAATCTTACCATAACAGTAAATGTCCTTCTCTTTGCTGTTGCAGTATTTAATCTCTTCCTCCTTCTCTCCTGCTCCTCTCTCTCTTCTGGATGTACTGTTAATCTCTTTCTTTTGTTTTCCTTAGACTGGAATTCCTACTGGAACATTCAGTTCTGAGGATGGTAAGTCTGGACACCGCTTTTATGCCCTACGTATGCAGGAAGCATATGTACAAGTACCGTAGGTAGTAAAAGGCTTTGGTATACTGGCTGGACCTTGGGCCGCCCTAGGCAGGAATCCCTCATGTTAAGAATACTGCATCAGTGAAGAGAAGGACATCTGTTATGGTAAGATTTTACACAACTATAGTTTGTGTTCTCAATATGGATTCCAAGTTTCACCTCATGAGCTTTGTGCCCGAGGTGAATTTCTTGACATCAGTGTCTCAAACACATTATGTGGTTACGATCAGAGACCCTATTTATAACCCTCTATTTCCTGAATGAAAAAGGTATTATTAAATAGGCTTAACTTTTTTTTCCTGCTTAGTAGAAATTGTTAGTGAACCACATTATGCTTTTATTCTTATTCAGTTGTAGCTGTACTTGGCTGTCTTTCATATCAGTATTTTTTTGCATTTCAGCAGCTGCCAGTTATCACATCTAGCACTATTGTGAGGTGTCGTTCCTGCAGGACGTACATTAACCCGTTTGTGTCATTCCTTGATCAGAAAAGATGGAAGTGTAATATTTGCTACAGAGTAAATGACGGTATGGAATATACTGTTCAAGTAACATTGTTTAGTAGTATAAATAGTATTTAAATTCTTCAAGACAATTAAGTTAGCATGTACTTCTAATGTGTGGTATTTTTGCTTAAAAATGACAAATATTTTGCCGTTGCAGAGTTATTCATCTTTGGCATTTGTGCAGAAAGTATTCTATGCAGAAACTAGGCATAATAGGAAATTTTTGACAGGGAATCATAACATATAATGTTAAGTTGTCTATCTCGCCTTCATTCTTGCTGGTTGGGTTCGGAGCCAATCCTCTGCTCCGACTCGGCCATCTTCCAAAGCTCGAGAGCTGCTTACTGGCTCGAGGCCCCCCTATATCCCATGATGCCTAGCGCTAGATACCCAGATCTCGTTTGCCGCTTCTGCTGCGAGGTTGATGTCCTTCAAGGATGCATCTGCAGTCCTTACAAATGGGTTGTCCTGTCGTCAGGCAGCCCTTCGGTCGGCCGGATTCCAAAGTCTGGGTCTGGCCTCGGCTGGTGTCGCACTTCACCCGACATCATAGCTGCAGTTCTTCGGGTATAAAGGCATCAGCCGACGCCATTTTCCCCAGTCTTTCTTGCCGCGTGGCGCCCGAAGCAGAAGCTGTTCGCAAGTGCCGGTCGGTCAGAACCAGAGATTACTACTACAAGTACCGAAGACTTCTAAAAAGCTAAGTACCCCGTTGGGGACTCTTTCTTGCCTCAGCCGATGTCAGAAAAAGTGAATAACTGTTTAACTTGTGGGAAATAAATACCTCATAAAGATTTCCACTCTTACTGCTTACCTTGCTTAGGCCCAGACCACGACGTAGCAGCTTGTCTAGCCTGTGCTTCTTTCAACCGACGGACACTTAGACGTCGGTCGGAATTTGCTGAAGAGTTTTTCCGCTCCGATTTTGCTTACATTATGCAGTCGGATCCTCCGACTACGCAAATTTCTAAAAAGCGCAAGGAAAAGGACCGACACTCGCGGTCTGCGGTTTCGGCCGAAACCGCGGTTAAGCCAACCGCGAGTGTCTCTTGTTTCGGCTGAAACAGAGTCCACGGTTCTTCCTTCGGCCGAAAGCTTGCCACTTACCAAGGCCTCATCCAGCCTGGCTGAATCTGCTACTGAAATCCCACCTGCTCTTGCAGGTTCACAGGATTTATCTGATACTATCCCTTTGGATATTTCTACCCCTGCACGTGGAGCTGCTAGGCCTCCTGCATCCATGTCGATTAAGGCCTTTGCCAGGGCTAAAGCAGCAAAAACTACAAAATCTGTGCCTGCTAAGACCCCCCCTCACAGGCCTAGCTCTAGTTCACAAATGCTTAGTCTAGCAGAGGATCTCATTTCTTTGATCCGGGGATCCCAACCACATCCAGACAGGGCCTCTCACCCACCTCCAGAGAAGAGGACTCGAGTAGAGCCCCCTGAGCCAGTTTCTTCAGATGGTTCCTCTGATGAATCAGATAATTCAAACCCTCCAGAGGGCCCCTTTTCTCCTTATGAGGACTCTGATGCAGAAGAGTCCATTCCTTCTGCCTCTCCGTCTGAGGAATTTTCTTTAGGGGAAACCTTGCATGCTATGAGGGAACAATTTCAATGGCAGGGCCAGGATTTTTCAGACTCTAGGAAAAGGCTTAGAACCTTTTTGCATTTGCCTCAGCATAGGCCTTTAGCCATTCCTCCAGTCCTTACAGTTGTGGATGATGCTTTTAATGATGCTTGTACTGCTCCTGATTCTCTTCCTCCGGCCCCTGCTAAGCCCGATAGGTACTACAGGGTTCCGGACACACATTATCATTTGTATAAGGCCCCTTTTGCAGATCCCGAAACTCTCTACCAGGGACCCAAGGCTGTAGCAGCTACTTCTACTAAAACCCCTCCCTCTGAAAGGGAATCTAGGGCCTTAGAGATGGGGTAAAAGTTTACACTTCTGCTACTCTTTCAGCTAGGGCCTTGAACTGTCAATTCCACATGATCCAGTATCAGGAATTTATGTTAGACCAATTAACTAAAAAACTGTCCTCGGATGAACCGTTAGACAAAAAATCTGTACAGGAAATGGTACATAACATCCAGCAGGTCAGTAATCATTCCTTAAAATGCGGCTATGATGCACTGGAGGCTTCCTTTAGATCAGCCATGACTGGCACAGTGATCAGAAGACATGCATGGTTAAAAGAGCAGTCCTTACCAGACCATGTTAAATCAAAGCTCCTAGATGCTCCCATGGATAAGCTCAATTTGTTTGGCTCCCCTGCGCAGCAGGTGCTGAAGAAGGTGGAAGAGAAAGCAAAATCTGTCCAGACAGTCAAGGATTTATTGCAGGTCCAGCCTCCAAGGTTTAGCAGGAACTGGCCTTCCAAGAATTGGTCCTTTCCAGACACCTCCAGAGCTCGAGAGGCAGGAATAGGTGCTCAAGAGGCAGGGGTCAATCCAGAGGTGCCTACAGGGGCGTCAGTGGCAGGCTAACAACCAGCGGTACAGCCACAGATCCAGCCACCACCACTTCCACAGGACAATCGCAGTGACTTGGCTCTGGCACCTACGAGGGAACAACTAGAGGCACCCTTAGGCGGGAAGCTAGCCTTATTTTCAGTAAACTGGCATTACATCACAGGAGACGAATGGATTTTACAGACAATAGACCAAGGTTACAGGTTTCACTTCCATACTCTACCAAGGAAGAGAGGAATGCCAAACCTACCTCCAAATCAGAAGACAGAAGCTCTAGAACAAATAACTCACTAAGGATGAGAGCTGTAGAAAGGGTACCATCTATGGAACAAGGGCAAGGATTTTACTCCAGACTCTTCCTGGTACCAAGAAAAGAAAACCAATGGAGACCTATTCTCAACCTGTCCGCTTTAAACACATACCTCATTGTTCCAAAATTCAAAATGCTGACCCTACAGCAGCTTCTTCCCATGCTGGGCAAGGAGTCTTGGCTGGTAACTCTAGATCTCAAGGAGGCATACCTGCACGTCCCCATATGACCAAATTGCAGAAGATACCTCAGATTTCTTGCAGGATCAGAGCATTATCAATTCTCAGCATTGCCCTTTGGCTTTTCTACTGCGCCCAGAGTATTCACTAAATGCCTGGCATCAGTAATTGCTCATTGCAGGCTTCAGGGAATTCAAATTTACCCTTACCTGGACGACTGCCTGTTACAAGCGGACAAAAAAAAAAATTAACAAAAGATTTGGAAAGGGTCATTCATCTACTACAAGCCCTGGGATACACAGTCAATATAAAAAAGTCAAGGCTGATACCATCCCAAAGGATAACCTTCTTGGGTGCGGATCTGGACACATCAAAACAAATGGCATTCCTGACCGTAGAAAAACAGGAGCAACTCCCTTTCTACTTCATGGCATTAACAAAGCAGAACCAGCTAACAGCAAGAAAAGTCCTGCAAGCTCTCGGTTACATGGCATCCTGCATAATATTGATTCCACATGCCAGACTACATATGAGAAAGTTACAGTGGTATCTAAGGAATTTATGGTCTCAGCACAAGCAAAGCCTAGAAACCTAAATTCCAATAATTCCATGCCTGAAACAAGAATTCCAATGGTGGGCTCAGGCCTGCCAATCAAACAAGGGACTGCCCTTCCACAGCACTCAACCAAGCCAGACCATCACAACAGACGCCTCAGACCTCGGTTGGGGGGCACACATGCTGGACAAGTGCATACAAGGCTTATGGACTCAAGACCAGCTGCACCTACACATAAATCAAAAAGGAAATGCTGGCAGTAAAACTGGCAATTCAGGCATTCAGACCATTTCTTCGACAGGGTCAACTGCTGATAAGGACGGACAACACCACAGTTATGTGGTACATCAACAAACAGGGAGGCACACATTCATACCCTCTATGCCGGATGGCAATGGACCTCTGGAATGTGGCACTGAGCTTCAACATTCAGCTACAAGCAATTTTTGTGCCAGGAAAAGAAAATATACTAGCAGACATCCTAAGCAGAACTACCACGGATGCCCACGAATGGATGCTGCATCCGGACATCTTCAAAACCATTACAGGGAAATGGGGACTACCAGAAATAGACTTATTTGCATCCCCACACAATCACCAACTGAAAAATTCTGCACAAGGACGTACCACCCACTTGCTTGGAAAGTGGACTCCTATCTTTCAGTTGGAATAATCTGACAGCATATGCATTCTCACCTCTTCCCTTGATGCACAAGGTGCTATTGAAGATCAAAGAAGACCGTCCAAGGATCATCCTGATAGCTCCAGACTGGCCAAGGCAACATTGGTACCCATTACTGAGGAGTATGTCTCGGGAACAAATATGGCCTCTACCCCTAGTTCCCTTGCTGTTAACACGGAACAACTTCAAAACCCTGCATCCAAACCTGAGAACACTGCAGCTGGCTGCCTGGAACATTGCATAAGACCAAATAACCCAGATTTATCTCAAAGGGTTAAAGACATTATCTTGGAGGCTCGCAGACCATCAACAAGAAAAAATTATTCAGCAAAATGGAAAAGATGTCTCATTTGGAGTACTGCAAAAGGAGAGAATGTGTCACTGGTAAACATAGCTAACATCCTGAAATACTTGGCAGAGCTCTTCCACAACGGCCTGTCCTATTCTTCCATTAAGATTCATGCATCAGCTATTTCAGCAGAATACAACTTGGATCCTCCAGTCTTCTCACATCCCCTGCTCAGACAGTTTCTGAGAGGGATTAAAAATGTAAAGCCACCTAGGAAGCCACCATTGCCAGCATGGGACTTAACTTTGTGCTAGAAAAGTTGACACTCCCTCCTTTCGAGCCAGCAGCAACAGCAGAATTACAGTACTTATCATGGAAAACTGCTTTCCTGCTTGCAATCACTTCAGCAAGAAGGGTATCTGAGCTACAGGCATTAATGGCAGTACAGCCCTTCCTGATCTTCCATCAAGATAGTGTCCATGAGAACTAATCCTACTTTTATGCCAAAGGTGGTCTCCAGGGTATCTTTAAATCAAGCTATCCACCTACCTACATTCTTCCCCAACCCACAGAACAGGGGGGAAAGACTGTTGCATACCTTGGATGTACATAGACAATTACGTTACTACCTGGACAGGACCAAGAGCAATAGAAAAACTGACCAGCTACTGGTAGCATATGCAACAGGAATGGAAGGAAAAGCAATTTCAAAACAGACAATCTCTAAGTGGATAGGAAATTGCATTAGATTTTGTTACTCCTACCATGGGAAGAAAACTCCAGAAAACATCAGGCCTCATTCTACAAGGGCTACAGCCACTACCACAGCTTTTACGAGTGGCTACCAAAGACATTTTAGAGGCTGCTACTTGGAGCTCCGTGCATACATTTGCCAAGCATTATAATTTACCTTTATACTCCAGATCCCGAGCAGGTTTTGCCACTGCTGTTTTGCAAGGGATCTTAACTACACCATAATCTTATTTCTCCTCCTCCCCAGTTTGGCTATGGTATTCTACCCATTTGTAAGGACTGCAGATGCATCCTTGAAGGACATAGTACAGTTTTGTACCTACCATAAATGTAGATGTCCGATAGGCATGCATCTGCAGTCAGGATTACCCACCCTCCTTCCCCTCTGTGGTACTCCTAGGGTATTTGCCCATCTTGTAGCTAGCTGGGCGAATCTATTATGGTGTATTTGTTTGTATATATGTACATACATGCTTATTTTTTGTTTGCTCTCTACTATTTGGAACCATTTGCATTTATCCAAATTTAGCCTCCTAGAGGGCACCTGGCATCTGGGGCAAGAAACACTGAGGAAAATGGCGTCGGCTGATGCCTTTATACCCGAAGAACTGCAGCTATGACGTCGGGTGAAGTGCAACACCAGCCGAGGCCAGACCCAGACTTTGGAATCCGGCCGACCGAAGGGCTGCCTGACGACAGGACAACCCATTTGTAAGGACTGCAGATGCATGCCTATCGGACATCTACATTTATGGTAGGTACAAAACTGTACTTTCTACTGGCTCAGGTCTTATAAAACTTTATTATTATTATTGTATTTTTCTTGGCACAAAACTGTTAAGTTTTTAGTGTAGAATTAGTCGTTAGATAAAACTGTTGTATTGTAGTTAGTTTTCTCCAAATCCTGATTTCTTCTCCTCAAGAAACTCGTTTAAGTTAGAGAGTTTCCCCTCCCCCCTTCTCTTCCTTTCCTTACCTTAGAAAGGTTTTTTCCATTTTAGAGGATAACCTTTCTACCTCCTTAAAAAAAAATATATATATATTTTTTTTTTCATTAGTATTACTGTTAGTGTTTAGTGATAGTTATCTATAGTGTTTGTAGTACTGCTTGTAGTTTTTGGTTGTGGTAGCTGTAGTCTGCAACTTTTAGTGGTTAGTACTTTAACCTTTCTGTGTGTTTCTTGTCCTTGGTTTTCCTCCCGGATGTCCAAGGATCCTAAGCCGTCCGGATTCAAGAAGTGTGACTCATGCTGTCAGAAGATGTCTCTGACAGATGGTCACACTTCTTGTGTTTATTGCCTGGGCACCGTGCACCTGCAGGACTCTTGTTCGATTTGCCATGCTTTCAGTCCAAGAGTCCTGCAGGAGCGCAAAAACAAATTTGTTCCTGATGGGTTTGCTTAAGCCCCAAGATTCACCGGCGAAGACTTAGCCCGTGAAATCTATCAGGCCACCTAAACCTTCCACTCTCAATTCAGAGCTGTCGCTGGGTGAAGCCATACCATCCATCTCGGCTCCTGCTGGAACCGATGTTCATCCCTCCCAGTCAGTTCTGACACGTTCTTGGGAGCCGTCTGAGAGTCGAAAAAGATCCAGGTCTCCTCCTCTGGAGTCTATACGTTCAGCTCCAAAATCGCCTCTGCTCCAGTTGGAGCGTAGTCATCGCTCATCCCACTCTTCTCGGTCCTCAAGACTTTCGGGCCATGACTTGGAAAGAGTGGTCAGTAGGCTGCTAAAATCGCAGACCCTAGCCAAAATGTTGTCCAGTCCCCCTCATCACGTGTCTGCTCCGTCCACGTCTGTAGATATTGCTCCTCTGACTCATCCTATGAACTCGGAGCCGGAGTTCGTTGGGGTTCGAGTCGTGGAACCGTCGGCTCCGATTCCTTCTCCTTCAGTTCCGCCGTCTGCTCTGATCCCTTCCATGGTACCGTCCCTGGCGGGATCTGGGCGCCAAGACTCCCTCGTTCGCTCTGAGGGGGCAAGTGGCGTCGGACCCTTGTCAGACACCGATGTCCTTCAAGAATGCAACTGCAGTCATAACATATGGGTTGTCCTGCCTCAGGCAGCCCTCGGTCGGCCGAATTCCAAAGTCTGGGTCCGGCGTCGGCTGGTGTCGCCTCCTCTCCGACGTCACATCGGCTGGAGTATAAAGGCATCGGCCGACGCCATCTTCTTCAGTCTTTCTTGCCACACGGTGCCCAAAGCAGAAGCAGTTCGCAAGTGCCGGTCGGTCAGCTCCTGTGTTTTCAGTACTGAAGTCATCTAAAAGCTAAGTACCCCGTTGGGGAACATTTATTCTTGCCTCAGCCGATGTCTGAACAAATTGAGAAAGTTAATAATTGTTTGTCTTGTGGTAAACAAATACCTCATAAGGACTTCCATTCTCTCTGCCTTCCTTGCCTGGGCCCAGACCACGACGTCTCGGCCTGTGCTTGCTTTAATAAGTGCACCCTCAGGCGCCAGGCTGAATTCGCTGAGGACTTCTTCGGTGAATCTTTTGCGTATATCATGCCGTCGGATCAACCGACAACCCAATCTGCTAAAAAACGCAAGGACCGGGACCGACCTCCTCGGCCCGCGTCCACTACCGATGCTACTCCCAAACCCTCTGCTAGTGCTCCGGTCCCTTTGGAAGTGGTAAATCTATCGCTCCAGGCCGACGACACAGCGTTAACACGGCCTTCGGTCTCTGAGATCTCTCCGGTGCTGGTTGTTGATTTTCCTCCGGAAACCGAAGTTCTGGATCTACCCGACACCATTTCTGTGGACAAGGTTATGCCTGCACTGGGGCTGCTAGACCTCCTGTATCCATGTCCATCAAGGCCTTTGCACGTGCTAAGGCCGCCAGTCAGGCCAAGGCCCATCCTAAACCTACTGCCCAGGCCCCTTCTGATAAGCAGATCATGTCTCTGGCTGCTGATCTTATTTCCCTTATCAGGGGGGCTCAGCCTCATCCGGACAGGGGTTCTCAGCCACCTGCAGAGAAAAGGCCTAGAACTGAGCAGGCGGACGATCTCTCTTCGGATGAAGCCTCTGGGGATTCCGAACATTCTGATACCCAAGAAGAATCATTCCAGGCCTACGAGGACTCTGATGCTGAGGAATCAATCCCCTCTGCCTCCCCTCCAGATGATTTCTCATTTGGTGAAGTCCTGCATTCCATGAGGGAACATTTTCAATGGCAGGGTCAGGAATTCTCTGACTCCAGGAAAAGGCTTCGCACCTTCCTCAAGCTTCCCCAGCACAGACCTTTGGCTATTCCACCTGTTATGGACGTTTTGGATGATGTTTTCTCTGACTCCAGTGCTAACCCTGATTCCCTTCCTCCGGCTCCTGTCAAGCCGGACAGATATTATAGGGTCCCTGACACTCACAAGCACCTTTTTAAGGTCCACTCTGCGGATCTAGAAACTATTTCACAGGGCCCCAAGGGAGTGGCTACCTCCTCTGCCAAAAACCCACTGCCAGCAGACAGAGAAGCAAGGTCCCTGGAGAGATGGGGTAAAAAAGTATATACCTCTACTACCCTAGCCATGAGGTCACTAAACTGCCCTTTTCACATGTTTCAGTACCAGGATTTTCTCCTGGATGATTTACAGAAAAAGTTAGCCTCTCCTGAGTCTATTGATAAAAAGGCATTGCAGGATCATATACATAACACTCAGCAGGTTAATAACCATTTTCTTCAATGTGGTTATGATGCACTGGAAGCTTCATGTAGGGCAGCTATGACTGGGGCGGTGATACGTAGACATGCTTGGTTAAAGGATCAGTCTTTGCCTGACCATGTTAAAGTAAAGTTACTTGATGCACCTTTGGAAAAACAGAAACTTTTTGGTGCTAATGCACAAGATGTATTGAAATCCATAGAGGAAAAAGCAAAGTCAGTACAGACAGTCAAGGATTTCCTTCAGGTTCAGCCACCCAGATTCAGCAGAAACTGGCCCTCAAAGAATTGGTCCTTCCCCGGCTCAGACAAGTTTCAAAGGGGAAAAAGCAGACGTGCCCGAGGTAGAGGGCAATACCGAGGATCTTACAGGGGCCGCCAATGGCAACCTCCAAATCAAAGAAGTGGCGCAGACAGTTCAGCTGCACCACAAGGACAATCACAATGACTTGACTTTCGTTCCGCCTACAAGGGTTCAAAGAGAAGCACCTTTGGGCGGAAAATTATCCTTAATCTCACAAAACTGGCATATCTTAACCAGGGACAACTGGATTCTGGATTTGATAGACAAAGGTTACAGATTCCACTTCCACACATTACCAATAAGACAAGGCATGCCAAACCTGCCACATCATCAAAGGGCAGAGGCACTCTCTCAAGTTTCCAAGCTGTTAAGTATAAAAGCAATAGAAAGGGTTCCTCCTCAGGAGCAAGGCCAGGGATTTTATTCAAGGCTGTTCCTTGTTCCAAGAAAAGAAAACAAATGGAGGCCCATACTGGACTTGTCATCTCTAAACACTTTTCTCATAGTGCCAAAGTTCAAAATGCTGACGTTGCAGAAACTCCTTCCCCTGCTGGGCAAGGGGTCTTGGCTGGTCACTCTGGACCTCAAGGAGGCATACCTGCATGTCCCAATCAGACAAAGCTGCAGAAGATACCTCAGATTTCTTGCAGGGACAGAGCATTATCAATTCTCAGCATTGCCGTTTGGCTTATCTACTGCGCCCAGAGTGTTCACGAAATGCCTGGCATCAGTAGTGGCACACTGCTGACTGCAGGGGATTCAAATATACCCCTACTTGGACGACTGCCTCATACAAGCAGACAACAAAGAAACCTTAAAAGAAAATTTGGACTGTGTCATGCATCTACTGCAGGCCTTGGGATACACAGTCAACATTCAGAAGTCAAAACTACTGCCATCCCAACAGATTATCTTCTTAGGAGCCATACTGGACACAAAAAAAACAAATGGCCTACCTCACAGAGGAAAAACAGCAGCATTTACCAGAGTATTTCAAAGGCCTAGCAAAACTCTCCCAGCTGACTGCAAGGAAAATCCTGCAGGCCCTGGGGTTCATGGCATCTTGCATCCTTCTGATACCTTTGGCAAGACTTCATATGAGAAAGCTGCAATGGTATTTAAAAAACTTATGGTCTCAACACAGCCAAAGCCTAGAGGACATAATCCCACTTATTCCATGTCTGCAAAAAGAATTTTTTATGGTGGGCTCAAGCCAGTCTGCTAAACAAAGGCATGTCTTTCAACAGACCTCAAGCAGGCCAAATGATTACAACAGACGCCTCAGACCATGGATGGGGGGCGCACATGGAGGGCAGATGCATTCAAGGGCAATGGACCCCAAAGGAAAGACATCTGCATATAAACCAAAAGGAAATGTTGGCAGTGATACATGCAATCGAGACTTTCGAAAAATCACTACAACAAGGGCATTTGCTAATGAGGACAGATAACACCACTGTCATGTGGTACATAAACAAGCAGGGAGGCACTCATTCTTATCCCCTCTGCAGACTAACAATGCTTCTCTGGGAAAAATCCCTGAGCCTGAAGATACATTTACAATCCCAGTTTGTACCAGGCAAGGACAATGTACTGGCGGACAACCTGAGCAGAAATTTCATGGATCCACACGAATGGATGCTGCACCCTCACATTTTCTCTCAACTGACAAACACATGGGGAAGACCGGATGTAGATCTTTTCGCTTCCCACTTAAATCATCACCTGGAAAAGTTCTGCACAAGGACTCACCATCCTCTAGCCTGGAAAACGGATGCTCTCTCCTTCAGCTGGAATTCTCTAAAAATTTACGCATTCCCTCTGCCTCTGCTGACCAAGGTGATACTAAATATCAAAGCAGAACAACCAACAGGTATCTTGATAGCTCCAGACTGGCCAAGGCAACACTGGTACCCATTGCTATTGTCCATAACTCGGACCAAACCATGGCCTCTGACCCTATGGCCCCTGCTCCTAACACAACACAACTACAGGACTGTACATCAAGACCTGAAATCATTACATCTGACAGCCTGGAGGCTAACATGACTTCTCCACCTAACTCTCTTTCAAAATCAGTTCAAGAAATCTTGCTGGAAGCACGCAGACCTTCCACCAGAAAAGCATATTCAGCCAAGTGGAAGAGATTCAGCATCTGGAATGCCAACAGGGGTCAGGACACAGCATTACCGAGTATACCTCAGATTTTAGAATACTTGGCAGAACTACTTCATACTGGACTCTCATACTCTTCAATAAAGATTCATGCCTCAGCAATCTCAGCAAAATACAACTGTGACCTTCCAGTGTTCTCTCATCCTTTGCTAAGACTGTTTCTAAGAGGAATAAAGAATATCAAACCTCCCAGACAACAGCCAGTACCTGCATGGGACCTCAATTATGTGTTGGAAAAATTAACTCTTCCTCCATTTGAGCCAGCAGGAAGTTCAGAAAGGCAATTTCTTTCATGGAAGACGGCCTTCTTATTGGCAGTCACATCTGCAAGAAGAGTTTCGGAGATAAAGGCACTCATGGCAGTGCCTCCCTTCCTCATTTTTCATCAAGACAGAGTTTCTCTAAGAACCAATCCTACATTCATGCCCAAAGTTATTTCCAGGGTGTCTCTAAATCAAGCTATTCACCTGCCTGCATTCTTCACCAATCCTCAAAATAGGGGGGGAAAGTTACTGCATACTTTGGACATACACAGACTACTACGTTACTACTTGGACAGAACTAAGGCCACCAGAAAGTCTGACCAACTTTTTGTAGCCTATGCTGCTGGAGTGCAAGGAAAAGCAATCTCCAAACAAACAATTTCAAAATGGATTGGACATTGCATCAGATTCCGCTATTCTTTCCATGGAAAAGTTGTGCCAGCCAATATTAGGCCACATTCCACCAGAGCTATAGCCACTTCCACAGCTTTCCTAAGAGGAGTGGCAACAAAGGACATTTTAGAGGCTTCTACATGGAGCTCCATGCATACATTTACCAAGCACTACAACCTGCCCCTATATTTCAGATCCCGAGCAGGCTTTGCTTCGGCAGTCCTGCAGGGGATTTTAGCTACACCATCCTTATCATAGTTCCATCCACCCCCAGCTTGGCTATGGTATTCAACCCATATGTTATGACTGCAGTTGCATTCTTGAAGGACATAGTACAGTTTTGTACCTACCATAAATGTAGATGTCCGATAGATATGCAACTGCAGTCGGATTTTTCCCTCCCTCCTACCCCTCTGTATCCTTCTTTTTGGGTCCCTACCCCTTTTTCCCATTAGCTGGGGGTATTCCTATGGTGTATCTGTTTATTACTGTTGTGCATGTTTGGGATTATTTTTATCCATTTACCAAATTTAGCCTTCCTAGGAGGTCACCTGGCCTCTGGGGCAAGAAACACTGAAGAAGATGGCGTCGGCCGATGCCCTTATACTCCAGCCGATGTGACGTCTGAGAGGAGGAGACACCAGCTGACGCCGGACCCAGACTTATGTTATGACTGCAGTTGCATATCTATCGGACATCTACATTTATGGTAGGTACAAAACTGTACTTTCTCCCCCTCGGGGCTTCGGCTCAGGTGATCTCGGCTCCCACATCTGCCTTGGAGCCATCCCCCTCGGTGCAGAGAGGGGTTCTGGTTTCTTCGGGAACGGAGCCCTCTCTGTGTCCGGGCAGGGATGCCTTTGAGGTGATGAGGAGTGTACTGGCCCCCGAGTCAGTCCCACGATCGACCCCATCGGCTCCTCCCCTTAGGGTGCCTGCGTCAGCTTCTGCCCCTCTTCCAGACCCCAAGCGTGGGGATCCAGCGCTCCAGGACACCCCTTTGGGTGTATCTTCATCTTCCGAGGCCTTCCCTGATCGTTCAGAGGAGCCACTTCGTAAGAGGAAATGCAAGAGGAAGCATGATGACTTCCCTGAGTCTGTCACATTAGATACCGACTTAGAGGAGTCTGAAGGGTCCCCAAGATCCCCCTCTGAAGTTGTCTCCTTCTCAGACATCCTTGAGATGCTTGGGCAGAGGGGGAACTGGTCTGCCCTAAGCCCTTCCAAGGATGAGTCGGTATTCCTGGACGCGTTTGGATCCCGACCTTCCACCTCCTGGGTGTCTCCGCCTTTCGATCCACTGATGTCTGTGGTGGCTTGGAAGGCATGGTCAGCTCCAGACACAGTGGAACCGACCCCTAGAAGACCTGCCAAATTCATTACTGCACCACAGGACAAACAGTTCTTGACCAAAGGTGTCCCCGTTGATGCCATGGTGGTAGCGGCGGCCACAAAGGAGTTGGCAGAAACTTCATCTGTCCATCCCCCTAACAAGGAGTCCAGGACGATGGACAGATATGGGAAGCGGATGTTCTCTTCAGCGACCTTTTCCATGAGGTTCCTGAATTACCTGTGCCACTTTACCCGTCTTCAGAGGGATCTCCTGAAAGAGCTTGGCGATACCCTCCAAGATCCATCAGCTGAGGGGGCCCAGGCTAAGGCAGCCTCCCAGCTGGCGACTCTTAATTCAGTGGTAAACTCCTCCATGAGGCTCATTTCGTATGCAGCCGATGGGGCGAGTAGAGCCGCAGGCACAGGCGTTGCCCTAAGGAGGCACTCTTGGATGCAGCTATGTAACTTTGCAGAACCTTTCAGAGAGTCTTTCACCAACACCTCTTTTGATGGTTCCTCTCTCTTTGGATCACAGGTGAAGGATACCCTTACCAGGTGTGAGCAGGAAGGCAAGACTCTCTCTGCCGTAGGAGTCAGTTTTTTCACTCCTTCTAGATCATATCCCAAGGGTCAGAAGAGTGGAAAGATGTGGTTCCGAAAATCCCAGGGAGCCTTGCCGGGCACACGTGTTGAGTTCCCATCCAGGGGCAGAGGAGGGAACAATAATAGACATCGCCCTCGCGGCAGAGGGGGTCCGCAAAATCAGGGCAGCAGAGACTCCTTCTCTGAGAAGCCCTTCCAGCATCCCTGAAGGGTTGCCCGGCTGCCCACCTCTGGAGGCAGTCGGGGGAAGATTATCGCTGTACCCAAGAGCCTGGCAAGGCATTACACAAGACAAATGGGTACAGTTCGTTATATCCGGAGGCTAACGAATTCCCTTTGTTCGCACCCCCTTAAGGTCAAACAAGTCCCTTCCAGACATTCCACCCAATCTAAGGGACCAAGCAGTTCAAGAAGTCTCAAAACTGCTAAAAAAAAGGGCCATCCAGCAAGTCCCAGCAGACCAACAAGGATCCGGAATTTACTCAAGGTTCTTTTTGGTACCAAAAATGACAGGGGACTGGAGACGCATTTTGGATCTCAGCAGACTGAACAGGTCTGTACAAAGAACGAAGTTCCGGATGGTCACGCTGCAGTCCATTTTGCCACTCCTGGGTCAGGACAGTTGGATGTGCTCTGCAGATCTTCGGGATGCGTACTACCACGTCAAAATGGACAGACGCTCCAGAAGATTCCTTTGCTTCCGGCTGGGAGCCAGCCATTATCAGTTCAGAGCTCTGCCCTTTGGTCTCACCACAGCCCCCAGGATGTTCACCAAATGTATGGCAGTAGATACCGCTCACCTGAGACGGCAAGGAATCCAGGTGTTTCCATATCTAGACGACTGGCTCCTCACTGCTACCACCAGGCATCACCTTCTGCGAGCCAGCGACTGCATTATCGACACTTGTTCCAGGCTAGGTATCGCAATAAATTTCAAAAAGTCTGCATTTTCACCCTGTCAATCTATCACCTTTATAGGCGCAAATTTAAATACCAAAGACATGTCAGCTAGCCTCCCACCAGACAGGGTATTATTGATTCGCCAGCATGTGAAGATTTTATTAGCATGCAAAAGAATTCAAGCCAGGTTTGTCCTTCAAACTCTGGGTCTCATGGCAGCAGTGATCATACTTGTCCCTCTAACTCATTTTCACATGAGGATTCTCCAGTGGCTTCTTTTCACCCAATAGTCCTTCCAGCAGCTTCCCATGTCTTACATGATTATGATCACACAAGCATGCAAGAAGCACCTTGCGTGGTGGATGGTCTCCACATCAGTGCCCCATGGCAGACCATTTGTACCCCCCCTCCAGTTGCTACGGTGACCACGGACACCTCCCTGATCGGGTGGGGGGGGCATTATCAAAGCAGAACACTCCAAGGCACCTGGCAACCTCACGAGTACCATCTGCACATAAATGTCTTGGAGATGAGGGCCGTGCTCTTAGCGTTGCAGGCTCTTCAGGATTCTCTTCCTACTGGGACCATTGTGATTCAAACGGACAATATGTCTGTAGTGTGGTACATTAACAAGCAGGGCGGAACCAGGCCCTACCCCCTAAGTCGAGAAGCACTCGGACTCTGGCAGTGGGCGATCTCTTCCCACCGGTTTCTGATTGCAACACATCCCTGGGAGGTCCAACGTCATAGCAGACAGGCTGAGCAGATCAATTCTCATGCCTCACGAGTGTTCTCTGAACCAGGTAGTTGCGGACCAAATCTTCCGCAAATGGGGCCAACCTTGCTGCGACCTTTTTGCAACTCCCTTCGACAGCAAATGCAGCAATTTCTTCTCTCTCCTTCCACTTCCCGGGCATTCCCCCAGAGACGCTCTAGTCCACAAATGGACTCGGGGACTTCTTTATGCATTCCCTCCTTTTCCCCTAATCCCGAAGCTAATTCAGAAAGCTACCATATTGGGCTGCAAAATTATCCTCATTGCTCCTTACTAGCCTCGACAAATATGGTTACCGTTCCTGCATCGCCATCTTCTTGAGCAGCCTTGGACTCTGGACCTAGTTCCAGACCTCCTTGATTCATCAGTCGGGTGGGCTGCACCAATCCCTACGCTCTCTCCAGCTCACTGCTTGGTTGCTCCACTTCCAACTTTAGCCAGGCTTCCAGATATCTCCCCCTCTGTGCATGAAATCATTTTGTCATCACACAAGTCTACGACTAGAAAAACTTGCGCTAGTAAGTGGAAATGTTTTTCTTCCTTGGCAGAGGCCAAAAGTATAGACCCCTTTTCAGCCCCTGTACACCACATTTTGGAATTTCTTGTGAAACTCTTCCATGCTGGGTCCGCTTCCGCTACAATTAGAGTTCAGTTACCTGCAATTTCATATTTTCACATTGGCCTGTCGGAAAACAATATCCTGTCTCATAAGCTATGTAAAGCCTTTCTCAAAGGAACCATTCTGCTCAGGCCCCCAGTGAGAGATCCTCCACCACCGTGGGATGTAAATTTGATTTTAGCTTCTCTAATTTTGCCCCCTTTCAAACCTGCAGCTTCTTGTTCCTTGAAGTTCTTATCTTGGAAAACCCTTTTTCTGGTAGCTATTACATCAGCCAGAAGAGTTTCAGAACTCCAGGCTCTTTCTATCCGTCCCCCATACCGTGTGTTCCACAATGACTGGGTTGCTCTTAGAACTAATCCTTCCTTCCTTCCTTCCTAAAGTCTCTTCAGAGAGTAACTTTAATCAGTCCATAGACCTTCCTGTGTTTTTTCCTAACCACTCCAACAGGGCGGAATACAAGTTGCATCAGTTAGATGTTCACAGGCAGCTACATTTTTATTTGCATAGAACTAAGGACATTAGAAAATTGGACCAACTTTTCCTGTCTTATGCAGTCGTTAAACAAGGTCTTCCAGTCTCCAAAGTAAGCTTATCCAGGTGGTTGACTTCTGTCATCACATTCATATATCAACTGAGGAATAAAGAATTGCCAGTTAAACCAAAAGGTCACTCCACCAGAGCTTTAGCCACTTCGGTGGCCTTTCAGGCTAGGTTGCCCATGGAATCTATTTGTGCTGCGGCTGCGTGGGCCAACCCACATACTTTCATTTCGCATTACAAGTTGGATTTGGTTTCCAGGAGCAGAGCTGATTTTGGTTCCACTGTTCTGAAGAGTCTTTTCCGATGAGCGACCCAGGATTTTAGGTGCTAGGGACGCTGTCCCAACCAGCAAGAATGAAAGCGAGATAGACAACTTAACATAAAGAAGTTATGTACCTACCATAACGTTCAATGTTAGTTGTCTTCTCGCCTTCTTTCTTGCGTCCCACCCTCCATCCCCCTATCCTAGTGGACCGAGAAGAGTTCCGCTTGATTTTTCACTGGCTGAGTCTTCTCTGGCTATTCTTTTGACTAGTAGTCCCTCCAGTAGGATTTATGCATTCTAGGATAGGATTCCTTTATTATTATGTCTGCAGTTAGACGTACGAGATCTGGGTATCTAGCTCCAGGCATCATGGGATATAGGGGGGGCCTCGAGCCAGTAAGTAGCTCTCGAGCTTTTAAAGATGGCAGAGTTGGAGCCGAGGATCGGCTCCGAACCCAACCAGCAGGAAAGAAGGCGAGAAGAAAACTAACATGGAACGTCATGGTAGGTACATGACTTCTTTTTCTGTTTTCTATCTTATGGAGACATTCTTCTTTTGATCATAAAACTCGTGGGTAATCCAGTTTCTACCATGTTCCAAAATTACCCACACTTGTCGCAGTTTACCTCCTACCCTTTTTTTTTTTTTTTTTTTGGTGGGGAGAGTTTGAAATTTTGGACCATTAATGATTCAGCCTAGGCTATCGTAGACTTCTGTCTGGCAAGTGGCTTCGAAATACCAGACACATGGTCCAGAAAGAAAGAGAGAGTCACAAGATCACGTACAAGAGCAGCCAACATGCAAGTCAGGTTGACTTCCTCCTAGTAAGGGCAAGATACTGTGGTAGAATCCATGATTGCAAAGTAATCCCCAGTGAAACAGTTAACCCACAGCATAAACCACTAGCTGCCACTCTCAACTGCAAGCAGTGGTCAGAGAAGGGTTTAAGTTCAACAGAGACCAGGCTGAAGACCTGGGAGTTGACTGGAGAGAAAGTACAGCAGTTCAAGGAATTACTCAAAGCTCTATCACACCAAGAAGAAGAGGAAATAAGTGGAGTTGAACAAGAATGGCAGCACCTAAAAAGAGTTTGCGTTAGGACTACAGAAAAGATATGTGGCTGAGCCAGCTATGGAAGTAAGGTACATAAGGACAGCTGGAGGTGGAATGTAGAAGTCCAGGAAGTCGTTAAAAGAAAGAAGTTCATGAAGAAGTGGGAGATGGAAAAGACTGACCAGGCTAGGAAGGACTGTTGGTTGGCTAATAAAGAAGCTAAGAACGAAGTTGCAGTAGCAAAGAATAGGGCATCGGAGGCACTCTGCTACCTTCTGGAAAGTGACTTGGTAAGTGGCACAAAGAAACTCAGTTTGCAACGCAGAGACAGAAAGATAAAGAAGATAGACACTTTCATAAGGTCTGCCAGCAACAACTTGTTCACCAGTCCACAGGACATCAAAGACGGATGGAGTATTTCCAGCAGGTTCTGAATGAAGTAAACCCCACAGAAACTGTACTACCCCAGAAACAGTCTATGATGAGAGAAGAGGAGCCCACCCTAGAAGATGTAAGAACAGCATGAAGGAAAATGAAGTCTGGGAAAGCAGCAGGCTCAGATGAGGTCACAGCAGGTATGATAAAGTTACTGGGTGAGATAGGGGAGAAATGGCTCCAGGGGGTACTTGTAGCAGTGTGGCTAGGAAGGCGTATCCCAGATGACTAGAGAAAAAGCGTACTCGTGCCAGTCCACAAGAGCGAAGGGGACATCCACAACTGTGGGCAGTACAGTGGTATCAAACTCCTATCGCTTTGCATGAAAGTCCTGGAGAGGGGGATTGATAAATGGATATGCACAGTAGCAAGAATGTAAGATGGGAGATGAGCAGTTTGGATTCAGATCAGGATGCAGCACAACTAACCTGATGTATGCAGTGAGCCAGATTCTTCATCTCTAGCTTCTTCTCAAGTGAGTGGCCAACTAAACATTCCTAGACTTGAAGAAAGCATATGACAAGGTCCCACGAAAGGTGATGTGGGCAGTACTGTGGTCCCAGAAACATTGGTAGAATTAGTACAGTGTTCAGCCTCACAGAGGGGTTCCCAGTGGGAGTGGGTCTACACCAGGGTTCAGCTCTGAGCCCACTGCTGTTCATACTTGGTGATGGCCTATATTAGCAAACAGGTTGGAGGGGACAGATCAACAAAGGTGCTGTGTGTAGATGATGTGGCATTACAGGCAGGGTCTGAGCAAGAACTCCAGCAAAGGATAGGAGAACGGATTGCAAAACTGAAGGCACATGGGATGAAACTAAGTACAGGCAAGACAGTAGTAGTGGCAGCAAATTGGGGAAATCAGAAGAAGCTGAGAATTGAGATCGAAGAGAAGATAGTGGAACAGGTAAACAGCTTCAAGTGTTGGGGGGTTGAGGAGAAGGGAAGTCTGAATGAATAGGTCAAATCTAGAATCAGAGGGGCTGCAGTCAACTGGCACAGAGTGTCAGGTGTAGTATGTGACAAAAGAATGCAAAGAAGATGAAAAGTAAGGGTGTACAAGACAGTGGTGCAACCAGTACTACTGTATGGTACAGAAATCTGAGCTGTAAAGGCAGAACAGTTGAGGAAGCTAGAGGTGATGAAATGAAATGCCCGAGAAGGTGGGTAGGATGCACCTTGTGGGACAAAAGAAGAAACGAGGACATAAGAGCAGAAGCCAGAGTAGCTCCGATTGCAGAAAAGTTCAAGGAGAATGGATTAAGTTGGTTTGGACACGGGCAGAAAAGCAAAAGACACTCTGGTGAGGAAGATTTGGGACAGACAGGAAGAAGGTAAGAGGAATTGAGGATGTCCAGCAAAGAGGTGGATGGATTGTGTGAAAGAAGATCTGCGACAGTCAGGCATGAGTGTGGCACTGAATTGAGAGAGATGGGGACAGTTAACACGATACCCCAACCCCATGTAGAAAATGGGTGAGGGAAGGGGGCTGATGATGATGATTGATTCTGCAATGTTAACTCAAGCCATTTTCTGAAAATCGTCAATATCTTGCAGCTCCTCAAACTTCCTTGTAGGACAGTGACTCATAACATATAGACAGCTGTTAAGAAAGGTTTTTTTTATCAGCAAGAGTCTGGGTATGTGGCCCCCATGGTCCATTGCTAAAAGATACTGTAGAATGTTCTGCTTTGACAAACTTCCTGAAGAGTTAGAATATTAGTTAAAATTGGTAAAGATATTTTATGGTGGTGACCAAATGCCAGATGTTACATTGAGCAATCTCTGCAATAGATAAAACTTATTTTATTGTTGAAGGATTTTTCTCACTTCCTTTATGCTGTTTTAAGGGCAGGTAGGATTAAAAGGATATGTCTATCTTCATACCTACCTAGATCTTCTTCGCGTTTCACTGTTGCAGTCATTACATTTGGGTTATCTGCCTGCAGGTAGCCCTCAGCCGGCCTGAATACCAGAGTCTTGGATTTCTGCGTCGGATACTGTCTCCTTCCATAACTTCAGGTCGTCAGGGGTATAAAACATACAGCCGATGCCATTACAGCAGTCTTTCTTCCCGCGCGGTGCCTGAAGCAGAAGCAGTTCACAAGTGCCTGTCGGACGACAACTGAAATTTTCGTTTTTGTGTTTCAGAACCGAAGTCTTCAAAAAAAAGTTAAGTACCCTGTTGGGGATCCTTTTTCTTGCTCTATTCTAAACACCTTTTTGGTAATTGCAAAATTCAAAATGCTAACACTTCAATAGCTACTTCCTAAGCTAGGCAAAGATGCCTGGTTGGCAACGTTAGACTTAAAGGAAGCTTACCTGCATTCCAATCAGGGAATCTTGCAGGAAATACCTACGCTTCAGAGCAGGCTCCATGCACTGTCAGATGTTCGTGTTTCAGTATTGCAGTCTTTACACTTTGGTTATCCTGCTGGCAGGTGGCCCGCAGTCGATCCGAGTTCCAAAGACTTGGTCCGGTGTTGGTTGCTGTTGCCTCTTCCCGGATGTCAGTGTGCCAGGGGTATAAAAGTTGCAACCGATGCCATTTTCCCCAGTCTTTCTTGCCGCACGGTGCCTGAAGCAAAAGCAGTTCGCAAGTGCCGGTCGGCTGACTCCTGAGATTTTCAAAATTGAATTTCAGAACCAAAGTCTTCAGTAAAGCTAAGTACCCCGTTGGGGAAACTTTTTCTTGCTCCAGACCAATGTCAGTAAAAGTTAATAATTGTATTTCTTGTGGGAAGCAAATACCTCATAAGGACGTTCACTCATACTGCATTCCTTGTCTAGGCCCTGACCACGACGTTACTAGTTGTCGGTTTTGTGCTAGATTCAATAAACGCAGTATTAAACGTCGGTTTGATTTTGCTTTACATTATTTTGGACGAAGATTTAATTACATAATGCCGTCGGAACAACCGATGACCGGGATGTATAAAAAACGCAAAGGCAAAGAAAAAGACAGGCATCCGAGGTCCAAAACCGACGAAGCCTCTTCTAGGCCAGTCGCCGTTTGTCAGTGAGGCACTTTCGCAGCCCCTGACACCCACCCGCTACCTCAGAACCACAGGCCGTAACCGACAGCCACGTGGAGACACCGAGGCCTGTGGAAACTCAAGGTAGTGGGCCTACGGAAACTATACCCTCAGATGGGTCCGGAGCCACTGATCAGGCACCGGCTTCTGAGGGTGTTTTCAGACCTTCACAGCTTACAATTAAAGCTACTACAGCAGCAAAAGCAAAGTCAAAAACACCATGAAAGACAAGGAAACAAGTGCAGCATTCTCCAGAACAGTCATCCATGCCAAAGAAACAGATGCTTAAAATGGCCGAAGACCTTATTACTTTAATCAGGGGCTCCCATCCCCCTCCTGGTAAAAGGCCTAGGTAAGCCACTGATTATGATTCCTCTGATCAGGTTTCCATTTCTTCTGATTCTTCTTCTGACCAGGGCTATTTTCTCCCTCCCTATGAGGACTCTGATGCTGAAGAGTCCATTCCTTCAGCCTCACCGCCTGAAGATTACTCTTGGGGAAACCCTGCACACCATGAGGGAGCATTTCCATTGGGAGAGCAAGAATCCAAGAAAAGGCTCAGATTTCCTTTTATTGCCTTAGCACAGGCCCCCTAGCTATCCCCCCGCCCTGTGCTTGATATTGTAGATGATGTTTTTTCTGAATCCAGTCTGTCTCTAGATTCTTTACCCCACCAGTAAAGCCAGACCTAAAGGGGTTAAAGCTTCCACTGCCAAAAATCCTGTCCCCTCAGATAGGGATTCCAGAGCTCTGGACAGATGGGGGAAAAAGTTTACACTACTGCTACTTTAGCTGTAAGAGCTTTAAACTGTCAGTTTCACATGCTTAAATATTAACAGTATCTCATGTCATTGTTAAAGCAGAAAATGGTTACAAATATAGAATGTTCTGACAGTAAAGAAATGCAGGATTTATTGCATGCAGTTGAACAAGTGGGAAAGCGTACTCTGCAATGTGGGTTTGATTCATTAGAGGCTTCTTGTAGAGCCGCAGTTACAGGCTCAGTTATTCGAAGACATGCTTGGTTGAAAGAACAAAAGATCTGAAGTAGGAGATTCATTTGTCTGCAACCTGTGGGTTATGGATCCGATATCAGATCCGAACCGGCATGGTTTTCCAGCTATGGATCCGAGCTCTCAGCTCCTCCCCTCACCCATAATGCCCTGCTCTCCCTACATGACCTCAGATCTAGTTTGCCGCGCTGGTGACCAGATTGGTTTCTGAGAGCTCTACAGCTAAGTGCTTATTCAGCTAATTTTAGTACTAAATTTAAAGTTCTTTCAACAAGTTTTGTGTGAAAGTTTAGGTTTCCCTTATTGTAGCTTAAAGTTGTTTAGTTTTATTAACCTTTATAACTTTTAGTTTCCCTCCCCTCGCTGGTGCGTAGTGTGTGTTTGGGCCTGTGTTTGTTTGGCTAGTTAGCTTTTACTTTTTTAGACTAGTTTAAGTAAAAAGCTAGTGTTCTTAGGATGTCTGAACAACCTAAGGCTGTTTTTTTGAAGTGCTCCGAGTGTGGCCATAAGCTTTCCCCTGCTGATGGCCACACTCGGTGCTGATCTTGGGGTTGAACACCTCACTTCTGGATGTTCCATTTGTGCAGGGTTCAACCCCAGGGCATTGAAGGAGCGGAGGTCGAAGCTGGTCCTGGCGGGACTTTTACCCCCGGACTCTGCTCCGGCTACCGCTTCTTCGGGGGGTACCGTGTCTACGGTTCCCTCCTCTCCGGCTCCCCCTCCTCCTCCTGGGACTCAACCTCCCTGTAGTGATTTGGAGGAGAGGGAAGCAAGAAAGAAGGACCGGAGGGAGAAGCACCATAAGCGGCGGGCCGAGACCTCTGTTTCGGCCTCCTTGTCTGCTGGTTCTCCCCCTCCTCGGCTCCGGTCTCCTGTGTGCTTTTCACCGGGTCCTGAGGAGGAAGAGACCCGATCTCCGTCGAGGCTATCGAGGAGGCACTCAAGGCCTACCTCGGTAGCCTCGTCGAGATCTACGTACAGTTTATCTGATGCTGATCTGGACCGGATGATGAGAAGGTTCATCCAGGCCCAGATGCAGATGGGAGTGCTCTTGCCCCCCCCCCCTCTCGGGGGGAGCTCAACCCCTTTCTTTAAACCTATAGCTCCTTCTCCGACCCGCTACCCGGGTTCGGAGCAGTTGGAGCCGAGCAGCTTCGGAGCCGGGGGTGGGTCGGCGCCGATAGTACTGGGTGCTTCGGATCCGACCCTGCCCTCGAGTGCTTTGGATCCGACCTCTCGGAGCCTGGATCCGAGCTTCGGATCCGGGGGGATCAGTGCTCCTTCGGCGCCGTCCGTGTCGGAGCGCACTGCCCCCTCGGATCCGAGTGCTTCGGTGCCGGCTCCGATCCACTCTTCGGATCCTAGGGGGAGCCGATTATCGGATCCTTTGGTCGAGGTCGGCTCCCCCTCGGCTTTTGATGTAGTGGAGAGGGCCCTTTTGAGGGTTTCCGGACCCCCGGCACTTGCTTCGGCTCCGTCCCGCGCTCCATCTGCACTGGGCCAGGCTTCCACCATCCGGCCATTGGGACAGCCCGCTCCTTTGCCCCAAGTTGTTCCTTTGGAACAGGTCACAGTTTGCGAGTCCTCTGACAGCCCCCCGGAGGATGCCCCTCGCAAGCATACGTGCAAAAGGAGGCACATGGACTCCCCCGAGTCTCTCACTGAAGACACGGACTTGAAGGGGAAGGCTCCCCAAGATCACCCCCCGAGGATGTCTCCTTTGGAGACATCATGGAAATGCTTCGCATAAGGGTGGGGGTGGTCTGCCCCCAAGTCTTCCTCGGATGAGTCCGTGTTCTTGGAGGCATTTGAAGCGGGCCCGTCTACCTCTTGGGTGTCCCCTCCTGCCGACCCCCTGGTGGACCTGATTACCACCAGGGCGTGGAAGGAACCGGACACCGTGGAGCCAATTCCAAAAAGGCCTGACTGTATACTTAGTCCCCCGGCTGACCGTGCCCATTGGAGTAAGGGGCCTCCGGTAGATGCCATGTTGACGGCGGCAGCCACCAAGAGGGAACTTGCTCAGGAGAGTCCCTCAGTCCATCCCCCGAGCAAGGAGTCTCGGATGATGGACCGCTTGGGGAAGCGGATGTTTAGTTCAGCGACCTTTTCAGTAAGGGCGCTGAACTACCTGGCACATGTGATTAGGATGCAGCGCGATCTTATCAAGGAATACGCTGCATCCCCCCCCAGAGTCCATGTCGGAGGAGGACAAATTGTTGCACTCCACCCGTATGGCCACTCTCAGGTCCGTGACTAATACCTCTATGCGGTTACTGTCCCATGCTACGGAAGGTGCCGCAGGGGCAGGCCTAGTTACTAGACTTCAGGCCTGGCTCCGTCATTGCGATTTCACGGAGCCCTTCAAGGCGTCATTTGCGAACGCTCCCTTCGATGGTTCTGCCCTCTTTGGCAAAACTGTTCGTGATACCTTGACCCAGAGCGAAAAGGACGGGAAGACGCTGTCTGCCGTCGGAATCCGCTTCTCTGTGCCCCAGAGGCCCTATTCTAGGAACCAAAAGGGCCAGAAGAAGATGTGGTTCCAGAAGTCGCAGCGATCCCAACCCGCTCCGGACAACCAGTCCTTCCATGGCAGAGGAGGACAGGGAGGACGCCGCCCCAGGGGCAGAGGGGCTCCCAGGAACTTCGGGTCCAGAGAACCTTTCTCTGAACGGCCCGCGCAGCAGCCCTGAAGGGTTGCCCGGCTGCTCCACTCTGGAGGCAGTCGGGGACGTTCGAGCACCTAGCGGCATGGGAGTCCATAACATCAGACCGCTGGGTCCTCCGCATCATATCCAGAGGATACCGTATCCCATTTCATCACATTCCAAAATTGAAGTCCCTCCCCGACGTTCCACCCGGTCAGGGGGAGGCCGCTTTGGCAGAAATTGGCCATCTACTAAAGAAAAGAGCCATCCAGCCCGTCCCCCCAGACCAGTTTGGATCAGGGTTCTACTCCAGGTTCTTTTTAGTGCCAAAAAAGACGGGGGATCTAAGACCAATATTAGACCTTTCACTCTTGAACCTGGCAGTTCCCAAGGAGAAGTTCCGAATGGTTACATTGCAGTCTATTCTCCCCCTTCTGGGAGAAAATCACTGGATGTGCTCCATAGACCTCAAGGATGCGTACTACCATATACTAATGGACAGGCGCTCCAGGAGGTTTCTCCGCTTCCGGCTGGGAGCCAGTCACTACCAATTCCGGGTCCTTCCCTTTGGTCTCACCACAGCCCCCAGTGTGTTCACCAAGGTATTAGCAGTGGTAGCGGCCCACCTGATGCTTCAGGGGGTGCAGGTCTTCCCTTACCTGGACGACTGGCTTCTCACCGCTCCAACAAGGCATCTACTGTTATTGGCGCGAGATTCCTTTCTCCATCTAGCTCCCCGTCTGGGCATCACAATAAATACAGAAAAATCCACCCTAGCCCCTACGCAGTTCATAGAATTTATAGGTGCCAGGTTAGACACGAGACTGTTAAGAGCCTTCCTCTCTGCGGACAGAATTCAGAATCTGCAGCTCCAGGTGCGGGCCATTCGCCACTCCAGCTCAGTTCTGGCAGAGTTGGTCCTGAGGGCTCTAGGGTCCATGGCAGCAGCGATAGCTCTTCTTCCTCTCGCCAGGTTCAATATGCGCATCCTTCAATGGACACTCCTAGTTCAGTGGTCTTATCTTGCTCTTCCTATGCATCATCCCATTGCGATCAGCAAGGCTTGCAAGCGGTCCCTCCTGTGGTGGCTCCACTCTCCAGATCTCCACGGAGGCCGCCCCTTTTGTGCTTCTCCCCCTCTCGCCACGTTGACCATGGACGCCTTCCGCCTCGGGTGGGGGGGGCATTTTGCAGGCCGGACGGTCCAAGGCACGTGGAACGATTCAGAGACCTTACTGCATATCAACGTTCTAGAGATGAGAGCAGTGCTCTTAGCGTTGCAAGCACTTCAGGCCTTTCTTCCCTTGGGAACTATTGCGATTCTGTCGGACAACATGTCTGTCGTCTGGTATATCAACAAACAGGGAGGAACCAGGTCTTACCCTCTTTGTCGAGAAGCCATGAGAGTGTGGGAATGGGCAATCTCCACCAACCGCTTTCTCATCGCAACGCATATTCCGGGTCGGTCCAACATCCTTGCGGACAAACTCAGTCGCACCATTCTCTCCCCTTACGAGTGGTCTCTCAATGCTCAGGCAGCGAAACACATCTTCGCACGGTGGGGAACTCCTTGTTGCGATCTTTTTGCGTCTCCCTCAAACACCAAGTGCGACAGTTTTTTCGCTCTAATACCTCCTCTCGGAGATACCCCAAGAGACGCTCTGGTGCATGCTTGGCCACCTGGTCTTCTTTATGCTTACCCCCCTTTGCCTCTGATGCTCCAAGTTCTTCATCTCGGTTGGGGTGCAGAATGATTCTCATTGCCCCATTCTGGCCTCGACAGATCTGGTTCCCTTTCCTAAGGTCTCACTCAGTGAATCCTCCTTGGATTCTAGATCCCATTCCGGATCTGATATCTCACCCATCCCACCTATCAACCCCGAATTTGGACAACCTAAAGCTGACTGCTTGGCTGCTCCAGTTCCACTCCTGATCAGGACTACCGGTATTTCGTCTCCAGTTAAGGCCATCCTGGTGGCGGCTCATAAACCATCTACCAGGAAAGTTTACCGCAGTAAGTGGAAACGATTCTCCATTTGGGCGGAGCGACAAGGTCTAGACCCCTTCACAGTTCCCCTTCCTCTGGTGCTTGACTTTCTAACCACTCTTTTTAATGATGGTGCCAGCAGTTCCACGGTCAAAGTGCAACTTGCGGCAATTTCTCACTATCATATTGGTCAAGACTCCAGTCCACTGATGTCTGCCAAATTGTGTAAGGTTTTCCTAAAAGGTACTTTTCTCCTCAGACCCCCTGTAAAGCAAGTGGTTCCTTTTTGGGACCTTTCTCTGGTCCTTCAGGCCTTGACCGCTCCCCCCTTCGAACCTGCGGCTACGGTAGATCTGAAATTTTTATCTTTCAAGACTGCCTTTTTAGTAGCCATTACCTCGGCCAAGAGAGTTTCAGAACTTCAAGCCTTATCCGTCAAGCCTCCCTACTTGGTCTTTTATCCGGACCGTGTATACCTCAGGACCAACCCGTCCTTTCTTCCTAAGGTAGCTTCTGAAGCAAATATTAATCAATCCATTAACCTCCCTGTTTTCTTTCCTAAATATCAAAACAAAGGTGAATACAAGCTACATTCCTTAGATGTTCACAGGCAACTTAGATTTTATCTGAACAGGACAGCTGGTCATAGGCAATCCGACCAGTTGTTTATTTCCTTTGCTAAATTCAATTTGGGTAAACCAATTTCCAAAGTCTCCTTATCACGCTGGATTTCACAGTGCATCTTATTGGCTTATCAAGCTTCAGGAAGGCCCGCACCGGAGGGAGTACATGCCCATTCAACCCGGTCAGTTTCTACTTCAGCGGCCTTTAAAGCTAGGATTCCTCTGGATGATATTTGTTCAGCAGCCACTTGGGCTTCATCTCATACCTTTATCTCCCACTACAAGTTGGATATTACATCTAGAGGTAGAGCATCCTTTGGCTCCAGTGCTCGGAATATCCTTCCATGATGGCCGCCCAAGATTCAGGTAGCTGGGGACTCTGTCCCACAGGTTGCAAACAAATGAATCTCCTACTTCAGATTTAGAAGTTATGTACTCACCATAACGTTCCATCTGAGTAGGTGTATTCATTTGTCTGCAACCATCCCGCCCTCCTATCCCCCTGGCTTTGTCAGTTTCCTGCATATTATGTGTTACCCTTTTTAGGGTATTTCTATTGTTGGCAAACTCGATCTGAGGTCATGTAGGGAGAGCAGGGCATTATGGGTGAGGGGAGGAGCTGAGAGCTCGGATCCATAGCTGGAAAACCATGCCGGTTCGGATCCGATATCGGATCCATAACCCACAGGTTGCAGACAAATGAATACACCTACTCAGATGGAACGTTATGGTGAGTACATAACTTCTAATTTACCTGACCATGTTAATTTAGTGGATGCTCCACTACAGCATGATACTTTGTTTGGTGTTAAGGCAGAAGAGGTGTTAAAGAAAATGGAGGATAAAGCAAAGTCAATGCAAACTGTGAAAGATTTCTTACAGGTTCAACCACCTTGATTTAGCAGAAACTGGCCTTCAAAAAAATTGGTCCTTTCCAGTGTCAGACAGGCCACAGAGGCAGATACAGACGTCCAAGAGGCAGAGTTCAGTCCCAAGGCTACTACAGACCTAAACAATGGGGTGCTTCAGCCCCCAAAGGAGGAGAAGACAAATCACAACCTTATAGGAAACCGTCACAATGACTTCCCTCTGCAAATGCCAAGCTTTTACCAGTTGACAGCTCCCCAGGGGGAAAGATAGCACTTTTCTAAAAAAAAATGCCACATGATCACCCAAGACCAATGGGTGTTGAATATAGTTTCTCAAGGGTACAGGTTCAACTTCCACACGTTTTCAAAACCAAAAGGTATGCCAAACCTGCCACAAAAACCAATGGGCAGAGGCACAAAAACAGATTGCTGCTCTTATGGATATGGGAGTTATTCAGTAAGTTCCACAAGAAGAACAGGGCCAAGGATTTTACTCACGGATTTTCCTAGTACCCAGAAAAGACAAAGCCTGGAGACCAATACTGGACCTGTCAATCCTAAATACTTTCCTGGATGCTCCAAAATTCAAAATGTTAACACTACAACAACGTCTGCCCATGCTGGACAAGGAGGCTTGGCTAGTTACTTTGGATCTCAGGGAGGCATACCTGCACGTCCCAATCAGACAATTGTGCAGAAGATACCTCAGATTTATAGCAGGCTGAATGCATTATTCTCTGTACTGCCTTTTGGCTTATCTACTGTGCCAAGGGTCTTCACAAAATGCCTGGCACCAGTAATTGCATTTTGCAGACAAAAAAGAATTCAAATATATCCCTACTTGGATGACTGCCTTATTCAAGCAGAGAGCAAGGACATTCTTCTAAAGCATTTGGCGTTTGTAAAAAGATTGCTAATTTGCCTAGGGTACACAGTAAATGAAAAGAAATCAAAACTAGTGCCCTCTCAAGAGATAATATTCCTGGGTGCAAGCTTAAATACAACTGCCCAGATGGCTTATCTCATGCCAGACAAACAAAGGCAACTGACTCATTACTTTCAAATGATGGCAACGAAGACCCAGCTACCTGCAAGAAAAATTCTGCAGGCCCTGGGTTTCATGGCATCTTGCATTCTACTCATTCCATATGCCAAACTGCATATGAGGAAACTACAATGGTATCTAAAAAGTGTTTGGACTCAGCATTGTCACAGCCTAGAGACCATCATAACCCTGATTCCCTGCCCTACAACAGGAGTTTCGATGGTGGTCCCAGGCCTGTCACCACAGCAAGGGACAGCCTTTCACCTTACCTACAGCCAGGCAGACAATAACAACGGATGCATCGGATTATGCCTGGGGAGCACATATGGCGGGAAAATATATTCAGGGCACGTGGCCTAAGGAACAAATGCATCTTCACATCAATCAAAAAGAGATGCTAGCTGTACAGAATGCCCTGACAGCCTTCAAGGACCTAATACATCCAGGACAATTATTAATAGACGGACAATACCACAGTTATGTGGTACATAAACAAGCAAGGGGGCACACATTCCTAACCCCTATGCAGACAAGCCATGACTTTACGGAACACAGCACTGACCTACCAGGTACATCTGCAAACACAATTCCTGCCAGGAACTAAAAATACACTGGCAGACGAATTAAGCAGAAATCTCATGGATCCTTACGAATGGAAGCTAAATCCACAAGTGTTCAACATGATAAGGGAATGGGGACGCCCAGATATAGAACTTTTTGCCTTCCCTCTCAATTGCCAAATACAGAAATTTTGCACAAGGACTTATCACTCTCAAGCATGGAAAGTGGATGCTATGTCTTTCAGCTGGAAAAACCTGACAGTCTATGCCTTCCCACCTATGCCCCTTCTCATCAAGGTGCTTCTAAAAGTCAGACAAGAGAGGCCAAAAATGATCCTGATTGCCCCAGACTGGCCACGCCAGCACTGGTACCCAATCCTAAAGATTTTGTCCCAAGGCCCAGCTTGGCCTCTACCTCAAATCCCTCATCTTCTGACACAGCAAAACAATCAGATTCTGCACAGTCAACTCAGAACCTTAAACATGGCAGCATGGCAGATAATGTAGCCACTCAGACTGCACCTCTTTCTAAAGCTGTTATGGATGTAATTTTGGAAGCCAGGAGACCCAGCACTACAGCACTAGGAAATCTTATGCAGAAAAATGGAAGAGATTCTGTGCTTGGAACCAGGCACAAGGGCTCGACCCACTGATCCCTAATGTGCCTCAGATTTTGCAATACCTGACTGAGATGTTGGACAAAGGCCTATCTTTTTCATCTATTAAAATCCATGCCACTGCCATTTCAGCTCATTACAATACGGATCCTCCTATTTTTTCACATCCTCTACTACGACAGTACCTCAGAGGGGAAAAGAATATAAGACCCCCTAGGAGAGCACCAGTACCTACTTGGGACCTCAATTTTGTTTTAGAAAAACTAACACTGCCTCCATTTGAACCAGCCAGCACAGCTGATCTAAACTTCTTGTCATGGAAAGCTGCTCTGCTCCTAGAAATAACTTCAGCAAGAAGAATCTGAGTTACAGGCATTGATGGCTGTGGAACCTTTCCTCATTTTTCACCAGGACAGGGTTTCTCTAAGGACGTACCCAACATTCATGCCAAAAGTGGTCTCCAATGTGGCCTTAAACCAAACCATTAATTTGCCTACTTTCTACCCAAATCCCCAGAAAAAAGGAAAGACTTCTGCACGCTTTGGATATACACAGGCAGCTACGATTTTACTTGGACAAAACAAAAGCTTTAAGAAAAACTGAGCAACTGTTTGTAGCATATGCTGCAGGATCACAAGGAAAACCTATTACAAAGCAGACCATCTCCAAATGGATAGGACACTGCATCCGCTTCTGTTATGCACAACATGGCAAATCTGTGCCTAAGGGCATTAGGCCTCATTCTCCCAGAGCAGCAGCCACTTCAGCAGCTTTCGTCAGAGGGGTTCCTACCAAAGACATATTAGAAGCTACAACCTGGAGCTCAGTGCACACTTTTACCAAGCACTACCACATACCTCTCTACTCCAAATCCAGAGCAGGCTTTGCCACTGCAGTTCTGCAGGGCTTGTTAGCCTCGCCAAATCCAGTCTAGACCCAGCCACCCAACCTCAGCTTTGGGATTCTACCCAAGTGTGTAATGACTGCAACAGTGAAACACGATGAACATAGTACAGTTGTGTACCTCCCATAAATGTAGATGTTTGCGTGTATTCACTGTTGTAGTCCTGGTTACCCACCCACCATCTCCCTCTTTGCTGGGACTATTCTGTACTTCTCAACTCTATACAACCTATATGGTGTATTTGCTTTTAGAAGAAGGAAATGTTTATAGTAATATATGCATGGTTGTTTGGCATATTTTTATCTTTTCAGCCTTCATATCTGGGGGCACCTGTCATCTGGGGCAAGAAAGACTGAAGAAAATGGCGTCGGTTGCATCTTTCATACCCGGACCAAGACTTTGGAACTCAGGTTGACTGCGGGCCGCCTGCCAGTAGGATAACCCAAGTGTAATGACTGCAACAGTGAATACACTCGAACGTCTACATTTATGGTAGGTACACAACTGTACTTTCTCTGCACTTCCCTTTGGCTTATCTACTGCACCCAAGGTATTCATAAAGTGTCAGCTCCAGCCATTGCATTTTGCAGGCAGAGAAATATTCAGATATACTGTACCTGGACAATTGTCTGATTCAGGCAGAAAGCCAGGACATGCTATTAAAACATCTGGCATTTGTAAAGAAACTTCTAACCTCACTGGGGTACACCATAAACAAAAAGAAATCTCATTGCCAACAGATTGTATTCCTGGGAGCAAGCTTGAACACAACTTCCCAGATGGCTTACCTCACGCCAGAGAAAAAAAGTTTATTTGACCGCCTACTTCAAACTACTGGCCACAAAGACCCAGCTATCTGCAAGGAAAATTCTGCGAGTCCTGGGGTTCATGGCCTCTTGCATTCTACTAATTCCATATGCAAGAATGCATATGAGGAAACTACAATGGTATCTAAAAAGCCTATGGTGTCAACATTCTCAGGACCCTGGAATCAGTGATTCCTATCATTCCTTTTATAAAGACGGAGTTCCTTTGGTGGGCAGAGGCCTGCCACCTCAACAAGGGTCTCCTTTTCAATTTACCCCCTAACTCCCAAACCCTGACTACAGACGCATCAGAATATTCTTGGGGGCTCACTTGGCAGGGCAATGCATTCAGGGCAAATGGAATCTGAGTCAGATGCACCTCCATATCAACCAAAAAGAAATGTTAGCTGTACAGAATTCCCTGACTGCCTTCAAGGACCACATCCTTCCAGGACAATTATTGGTAAAGACAGACAACACCACAGTTATGTGGTACATAAACAAGAAGGGGGGAACCCACTCGTACCCTCTCTGCAAACTAGCCCTGGCTCTGTGGAACACAGCCTTGAGCTACCAAGTGCACCTACAAGCTCAATTCCTGCCAGGCAAGCTAAATTCACTGGCAGATGACCTAAGCAGAAATCTCATGGACCCACACGAATGAAAACCGGAACCAAAATTATTCAACCTCTTGAGGAACAAATGGGGGGACTCCAGAGTTAGACCTGATGTTCTTAGTGTTTCACTGTTGCAGTCATTACATTTGGGTTATCTGCTTGCAGGTAGCTCTCAGTCGGCCTGATTAACAAAGTCTTGGGTCCTGCGTCGGTTGCTGTCCCTTCTTCCATGATGGCAGGTCGTCAGGGGTATAAAACATGCAGCCGATGCCATTGCATCAATCTTTCTTGCTGTGCAGTGACCAAAGCAGAAGCAGTTTGCAAGTGCCGGTCGGCCGACTCCTGAAATTTTCGTTTTCGAGTTTCAGAACCAAAGTCTTCAACTAAAGCCAAGTATCAGTTGGGGAAACTTTTTATTGCTCCTTACAGATGTCAGTAAAAGTTAATAATTGCATTACTTGTGGAAAGCAAATACCTCATAAAGATCTTCATTCGTACTGTATTCCTTGCCTTGGCCCTGACCACGACGTACCTTGCTGTCGGTTTTGTGCTTTAATCAAGTAATCTCCATGGTATCCCCGAAGTCTCAAAACAACCCACTAAAGTGTAGTGGGTCTAAAAACAAAACAGTGCAAGAAACTTTTCTGTGTGGAAGATTTTCAGTCCATATATTTCTAGTTAATCACTGTATATTAATCAGATCAGACAATAGTAGTAGAAGTAGATTTTCGACTGGAAACAGACTGCCTGCCTTGCTTGGATTACTTTCGAATACTTAGTAATGCTGTAAAATTGTATATTTTCTATTATTACTTTTTGACTTGACGAGTTTACGTTCGCTACTTCTACTACTATTGTCTGATCTGATTAATATACAGTGATTAACTAGAAATATATAGACTGAAAATCTTCCACACAGAGAAGTTTCTTACACTGTTTTGTGCTTTAATCAGCGCACTATCCGTTGTTGATATATTTTCGTCTGTAAATATTTCGGTTCTCTGTTTAATTATCCAGAAAAGTCGTTGGTTAGCCATCCGACTACCAGGATTCTGAAAAAACGCAAAGATAGACATAGACAAGCTGCCGAGGTCCAAAACTGCCGACGACACTTTTCCTAAGCCAGTCGCCAGTTCACCAGTACTCAGTGTGAGGTGCTTTCACAGCCCCTGATGCTCACTACTTCTGATTCGCAGGCCTCTACTGAGACCCATTCGGAGTCCGGTATGCTGCGAGATGCTTCAACTATGAAACCCACGGATGTCTGTACCTTGGATGGGTCCGGAGCCGCTGTGCAGGCACCAGCTTTTGAGGGTGTATTCAGGCCTACGGACTTGCATATTAAACAGACGCCTCCTTCTTCACTTAGGCCTAAATCTTGAACCATGCCTAAAAAAACAATGCCCAGGCCACATGCTCAGGCCTCTATGCCTAAAAAACAAATGATAAGAATGGCTGAAGATCTAATAACTCTAATCAGGGGTAGCCAACCCCCCCCCCCTTCTAAAAGGCCTAGGACTGAAGTTGTTTATGAATTTTCTGACCAGGATTCTGTTTTTTTCTGATGATCTGGATTTGCCCTTATCTACTTATGAAGAGTCTGATGCAGAGGACTCTATTCCCTCTGCTTCCACTCCAGAGGATTTTTCTTTTGGTGAAACCTTACATACTCTTAAGGGAGCATTTCCACTGGGAAAGCCAGGATTTTTCTGATTCACAAAAGAGGCTCAAGGATTTCTTATTCCTGCCACAGCATAGGCCTTTAGCTATTCCTCCTGTACTACACATTGTTGATGATGCTTTTTTGGAATCTAGTTTGGCCCCTGATTCCTTGCCTCCTGCTCCCAGAAATCCTGACAGATACTACCGGGTCCCTGAGTCACACAAGTTCTTTTTCAAAAATCCTATTGCGGATCCAGAGACTATTTTTCAGGGGCCCAATGGCATTAAGGTTTCTACTGCTAAAAATCCTACCCCCTTCTGATAGAGACTCCAGGGTGCTGGATAGATGGGGTAAGAAGGTTTGCACTTCTGCAACCTTGGCCATTAGGGCTTTAAACTGCCAGTTTCATATGTTAAAGTATCAGCAACATGTTATTGGAATTGCTTAAACAGAGAATGATGTTGATTCCTGATTGTGTGGAAAATAAAGAATTACAGGATTTAATGCATTTTGCTGAACAGGTTGGAAAACTTACTTTGCAATGTGGTTTTGATTCATTAGAGACCTCTTGCAGTGCTGCTGATGTTCTTCATGTTTTACTGTTGCAGTCATTACATTAGGGTAATCTGCTGGCAGGTTGCCCTCAGTCGGCCTGAATAACAAAGTCTTGGGTCCTGCATCAGTTTCTGCCCTGTTTTCCTTGACGTCAGGTCTTCAGGGGTATAAAACATGCAGCTGATGCCATTTTCATCAGTCTTTCTTGCTGCACGGTGCCAGAAGCAGAAGCAGTTCGCAAGTGCCGATCGGCCGACTCTTGAATATTTCGATGTCCTTCAAGGATGCATCTGCAGTCCTAACATATGGGTTGTCCTGCCTCAGGCAGCCCTTCGGTCGGCCGGATTCCAAAGTCTGGGTCTGGCCTCGGCTGATGTCGCACTTCACCCGACGTCATAGCTGCTGTGGTATAAAGGCATCAGCCGACGCCATTTTCCTCAGTCTTTCTTGCCGCGCGGTGCCCGAAGCAGAAGCTGTTCGCAAGTGCCAGTCGGTCATATCCAGAGATTTCTACTACCGAAGACTTCTAAAAAGCTAAGTACCCCGTTGGGGACTCTTTCTTGCCTCAGCCGATGTCAGACAAAGTAAATAATTGTTTAACTTGTGGGAAACAAATACCTCATAAGGATTTCCACTCTTACTGCCTTCCTTGTTTAGGCCCAGACCACGACGTATCAGCTTATCTAGTCTGTGCTTCCTTCAACCGATGGACGCTTAGACGTCGGTCGGAGTTTGCAGAGGAGTTTTTTGGTCCCGCTTTTGCATACAAAATGCCATCGGAGACTCCGACTACACAATTAGCTAAAAAGCGTAAGGAAAAGGACCGACACTCGCGGCCCGCGGTTTCCGCTGAAACCACGGTTAGGCCAACCGCGAGTGTCTCGGTTTCGGCTGAAACCGAGTCCTCGGTTCTTCTTTCGGCCGAAAGCATGCCTCCGATAGCCGAGGCCTCACAGAGCATGGCTGAATCTGCTACTGAAATTACCCCTACTGAAGCAGGCACCCAGGATTTATCAGATACTATTTCTCTAGACATATCTACCCCTGCACGTGGGGCTGCTAGACTCCCTGCATCTATGTCTATCAAGGCTTTTTCCAGGGCTAAAGCAGCTAAATCTTCTAAGGCCTTACCTGCTAAAACTCCCTCACACAGGCCTACCTCTAGTTCCCAAATGCTCAGCCTGGCTGAGGATCTCATTTCTTTGATCAGGGGATCCCAACCTCACCCAGACAGGGCCTCTCAACCCCCTCCAGATAAGAGGCCTAGAACTGAACCCCCGGAACCTGTTTCTACAGACTATTCCTCGGATGACTCAGATATTTCAGACCCTCAGGAAGGCCCATATTCTCCTTATGAGGATTCTGATGCAGAAGACTCCATTCCTTCTGCTTCTCCTCCTGAAGAATTTTCTTTTGGGAAACCTTACATGCTATGAGGGAACATTTTCAATGGCAGGGCCAGGATTTTCAGATTCAAGGAAAAGGCTAAGGACTTTTTTACATTTACCACAGCATAGGCCTTTAGCCATTCCTCCAGTACTAACAGTTGTTGATGATGCATATAATGATGCCTGTACTGCCCCTGATTCTCTTCCTCCGGCCCCTGCCAAGCCTGACAGATATTACAGGGTCCCGGACACACACTACCATTTGTATAAGGCTCCTGTTGCAGATCCTGAAACCATTTCCAGGGCCCCAAAGCTGGCAGCTGCCTCTGCCAAAAACCCTCTCCCCTCTGAAAGGGAATCTAGAGCATTAGAGAGATGGGGTAAAAAGGTTTATACTTCTGCTGCGCTTTCGGCCAGGGCCTTAAACTGTCAATTTCACATGATTCAGTACCAGGAATTTTTGTTAGACCAGCTAAATAAAAAACTGTCCTCTCCTGAACCTATAGACCGCAAGTCCCTTCAGGATTTGGTACATAATTCTCAGCAGGTCAGTAACCATTTCTTAAAATGTGGCTATGATGCACTGGAGGCTTCCTTTAGATAGCTATGACTGGAACAGTGATTAGAAGGCATGCCTGGTTAAAAGAACAGTCCTTACCAGACCATGTTAAGTCAAAACTCCTAGATGCTCCTATGGAGAAACAAAGTTTGTTTGGCTCCCCTGCACAGGAGGTTCTAAAGAAGGTGGAAGAAAAAGCAAAATCTGTCCAAACAGTCAAGGATTTCTTACAGGTCCAACCTCCGAGGTTTAGCAGAAATTGGCCTTCGAAGAATTGGTTCTTTCCAGACACCTCCAGAGCACAGAGAGGCAGAAATAGACGCCCAAGAGGCAGAGATCAATCCAGGGGTGCCTACAGTGGACGTCAGTGGCAGCCTAACAACCAGAGAAGTACTGCCACAGATTCAACTACAACCACTTCCACAGGACAGACACAATGACTTGGCTCTGATTCCGCTTACCAGGGAACAACTGGAAGCACCCTTGGGCGGAAAACTAGCCTTATTTTCCATAAACTGGCATTACATTACAGGAGACAAATGGACTTTACAAACAATAGACAAAGGCTACAGGTTTCACTTCCACACTCTACCAAAAAAGAGAGGAATGCCAAACCTACCACCAAGCCAAAAAACAGACGCTCTAAGACAAATCAAGAACTTACTAAGGATGAGAGCTATAGAAAAGGTACCGCCTATGGAACAAGGCCAAGGATTTTACTCCAGGCTTTTCCTTGTACCAAGAAAAGAAAATCAATGGAGACCTATTCTCGACTTGTCCGCTCTGAACACATACCTCATTGTCCCAAAATTCAAAATGCTGACCCTCCAGCAACTTCTTCCCATGCTGGGCAAGGAGTCTTGGCTGGTGACTCTAGATCTCAAGGAGGCATACCTGCACGTCCCTATACGACCAGATTGCAGAAGACACCGCAGATTTCTTGCAGGATCAGAACATTATCAATTCTCAACATTGCCCTTTGGCTTATCTCCTGCGCCCAGAGTATTCACGAAATGCCTGGCATCAGTAATTGCTCATTGCAGGCTTCAGGGAATTCAAATTTACCCATACCTGGACGACTGCCTAATACAAGCGGACAACAAGACAAAAATTAACAAAAGATTTGGAAAAGGTCATACAACTGTTGCAAGCCTTGGGATACACAGTCAACATGCAAAAGTCAAGACTAGTACCATCCCAAAGGATAACATTTTTGGGTGCAGAACTGGATACATCAACTCAGATGGCTTTTCTCACAGAAGAAAAACAAAAGCAACTACCAGTCTATTTCATGACATTAACAACACAAACTCAACTTACTGCAAGGAAAGTCCTGCAAGCCCTGGGTTACATGGCATCCTGCATAATATTGATTCCGCATGCCAGGCTGCATATGAGAAAGTTGCAATGGTACCTAAGGAATGTATGGTCTCAACACAAGCACAGTCTAGAAGCCCAGATTCCAATAATTCCATGCTTGAAGCAAGAATTCCTGTGGTGGGCTCAGGCCTGTCAGTTGAACAGAGGATTGCCTTTCCACAAACCTCATCCAAGCCAGACCATCACCATGGACGCCTCAGACCTAGGCTAGGGGGCACACATGGTGGACAAGTGTATACAAGGCCTATGGACCCAAGACCAGCTGAATCTACACATAAATCAAAAGGAGATGCTGGCAGTGAAACATGCAATCCAGGCATTCAGACCATTCCTTCAACAAGGTCACCTGCTGATAAGGACGGACAATACCACAGTCATGTGGTACATCAACAAACAGGGAGGTACACACTCATATCCTCTATGCCGGATGGCAATGGACCTGTGGAATGTGGCCCTGAATCTCAACATTCAACTCCAGGCCAGATTTGTACCAGGAAAAGAAAATTCACTAGCAGACACCTTAAGCAGAACTACCACGGATGCTCACGAATGGATGCTGCATCCAGATATCTTCAAAACCATAACAAAGAAATGGGGACTACCAGAGATAGACCTGTTCGCCTCCCCACACAACCACCAATTGAAGAAATTTTGCACAAGAGCATACCACCCACTTGCTTGGAGGGTAGACTCCCTTTCCTTCAGCTGGAAAAACCTGACAAGCATATGCATTCCCACCTCTTCCTTTGATGTACAAAGTCCTACTGAAGATCAGAGAGGATCAGCCAAGGGTAATCCTGATAGCTCCAGACTGGCCGAGGCAACATTGGTACCCGCTACTTTGAAGCATGTCTCAGACACACGCATGACCTCTACCTCTATGTCCCTTACTTCTAACCCAGAACAACTACAAGATCCTACATCCAAACTTGAAAACACTGCAGCTAGCTGCTTGGAATATTGCATAAAACAAAATAACCCAGATTTATCTCAGAGAGTTAAGGACATTATCCTGGAGGCTCGCAGACCCTCCACAAGGAAGACTTACTCAGCCAAATGGAAAAGATACCTCATTTGAAGTACAGCAAAAGGAGAAAATGTCTCATTGGCAAACATAGCACACATCCTGGAATACTTAGCAGAACTGTTCCACAATGTCCTGTCCTACTCCTCCATTAAGATTCATGCATCAGCAATTTCAGCAGAATACAACATGGATCCTCCTGTCTTCTCTCATCCAATACTCAGGCAGTTCCTGAGAGGAATCAAAAATGTAAAGCCTCCAAGGAAACCACCTTTACCTACATGGGATCTCAACTTTGTGCTGGAAAAGTTAACACCTTCCCCCTTTTGAACCAGCAGCAACAGCAGATTTACAGTTCTTGTCTTGGAAAACTGCTTTCCTGCTAGCAATCACTTCAGCAAGAAGGGTATCTGAATTACAGGCATTAATGGCAGTACAGCCCTTCCTTATCTTCCATCAGGATAGAGTGTCTCTGAGAACTAACCCTACCTTTATGCCAAAAGTGGTCTCCAGAGTATCATTGAACCAAGCGATTCATTTACCTACATTTTTCCCCAACCCACAGAACAGGGGGGAAAGACTGCTACATACCTTGGATGTGCACAGACAATTACGCTATTATCTGGACAGAACTAAGACCAACAAAAAAACTGACCAGCTTCTGGTAGCATATGCAACAGGAATGCAAGGAAAAGCAATTTCAAAACAGACAATCTCAAAATGGATAGGAAAGTGCATTCGCTTTTGCTACTCTTTTCATGGAAAGACAACTCCTGAAAATATCAGACCTCATTCCACAAGAGCTACAGCCACCACTACAGCTTTCCTACGAGGAGTGGCTACCAAAGACATTTTAGAAGCTGCTACATGGAGCTCCGTGCATACATTTGCCAAGCATTATAACATTCCTTTATACTCCAGATCCCGAGCAGGTTTTGCAACTGCTGTGTTGCAAGGGATCTTGACTACACTATCTTTATCTTAGTGCCTCCTCCCCCAGTTTGGCTATGGTATTCTACCCATATGTTAGGACTGCAGATGCATCCTTGAAGGACATAGTACAGTTTTGTACCTACCATAAATGTAGATGTCCGATAGGTATGCATCTGCAGTCAGGATTACCCACCCTCCTTCCCCTCTGTGGTATTCCTAGGGTACTTACCCCTCTTTTCGCTAGCTGGGGGAATTTATTTTGGTGTATTTGTTTTGTATATATGTATATATATGTATTTTTTGGCTCTCAACTGTTTGAAATTATTTGCATTTATCCAAATTTAGCCTTCCTAGATGGCACCTGGCATCTGGGGCAAGAAACACTGAGGAAAATGGTGTCGGCTGATGCCTTTATACCACAGCAGCTATGACGTCGGGTGAAGTGCGACATCAGCCGAGGCCAGACCCAGACTTTGGAATCCGACTGACCGAAGGGCTGCCTGAGGCAGGACAACCCATATGTTAGGACTGCAGATGCATACCTATCGGACATCTAGATTTATGGTAGGTACAAAACTGTACTTTTTCGAGTTTCAGAACCAAAGTCTTCAACCTAAAGTTAAGTACCCCATTGGGGAAACTTTTTCTTGCTCCTTACCGATGTCAGTAAAAGTTGTTAATTGTATTACTTGTGGGAAACAAATTCCTCATAAGGATTTTCATTTGTACTGTATTCCTTGCCTAGGCCCTGACCACAACATTCCTTGCTGTCCGTTTTGTAATAAAATTAAATCAACTGACTATTAAGCTAAGGCATATTTTTGCATCTAAATATTTTGGCTCAAGATTTAACTCTCCAGAAATATCATTGGTTAGCAATCCGACTACCAGAATACACACAAATCGCAAAGAAAGAGACAGACAGACCGTCGAGGTCCAAAACCAGCGACGAAGCTTCTTCTAAGCCAGTCGCCGGTTTGCCGGTACTTAGTGAGACGCTTTCGCAGCCCCTGATGCCCGCTACTTTTGATTTGCAGGCCTCTACTGCGACCCATTCGGAGTCCGGTATGCCACGAGACACTTTTAAGTGCTGAACCCGCGGATGTCTCTACCTTAGATGGGTCCGGAGCCGCTGAGCAGGCACCGGCTTCTGTGGGTGTTTTCACGCCTAAAGATTTGTATATTAAACCGGCGCGATCTTTAAAACCTAGGCCAAAATCAACTTCTATGTCTAAAAAAACCGATGCTTGGGCCATGTGCACAGGCCCCTATGCCTAAAAAACAAATGATCAAAATGGCTGTGGATTTAATTACCTTGATCAGAGGTTCCCTTTCCCCTCCTGCTAAGAGGCCTAGGCAAGGCACTGATTATGAATCATCAGATCAGGTTTCCATTTCTTCCGATTCTTCTTCCGATTCCTCTTCTGATCAGGAATGATCTGTTCCTCCTTATGAGGACTCTGATGCAGAAGAATCCATCCCTTCTTCTTCTCCTCCTGAGAATATTTCTTTTGGAGAAGCTTTGCATACCTTAAGGGAACATTGTCACTGGGAGAGTCAGGATTTTTCAGAATCTAAAAAGAGGCTTAGGGATTTCCTTCTTCCTCAGCGTAGGCCTTTGGCTATACCTCCTGTTCTAGACATTGTTGATGTTTTTTCAGAATCCAGCATGGCTCCTGATTCCCTGCTTTCGGCTCCTAACAAGCCAGACAGATATTACAGGGTTCCTGATTCCCACAAATTCCTTTTTAAAAACCCTACTGCTGACCCTGAAACCATTTCTCAGGGTCCCAAGGGTGTTAAGACTTCTACTGCTAAAAATCTTACCTCTTCTGATAGAGACTCCAGGGAGCTGGATAGATGGGGTAAGAAGGTTTACATGTCTGCAACCTTGGCAGTCAGGGCTTTAAACTGTCAATTTGATATGCTTAAATAGCAGCATGTCATGGGCTTACGTAAACAGAAAATGATGCTGATTTCTGACTGTGTGGAAAAGAGAGTTAAAGCATACTTTGCAATGTGGTTTTGATTCCTTGGAGGCTTCTTGCAGGGCCGCTGTAACTGAATTTGTGATAAGAAGGCATGCTTGGCTCAAGGAGCAAAATCTGCCTGATCATGTTAAAGCAAAATTGTTGGATGCTCCTTTACAACAGGACAGTCTATTTGGTAATAAGGCAGAAGAAGTTTTGAAAAAGATGGAAGACAAAGCTAAATCTATGCAAACTGTAAAAGATTTCCTACAAGTGCAGCCGACCAGGTTCAATAGGCACTGGCCTACTAAGAATTGGTCCTTTCCCACCAGAGCTGCTCAGTCCAAACCCATACACTCCAAAGGCTCCAGGTTTCAGCCACAAGGAACTTACAGAACAAAACAATGGGGTGCCTCCACCTCCAAATCTGGAAGTAACAAGGCACCTCCCTGTGGTAAACAGTCTCAATGACTTTCCTTTGCCATCACCAAGCACTTATCTTTTAGCAGCCCCTTTGAGGGGAAAAGTGGCACTTCATGCACGAAATTGGCATCTAATTACCCAGGACAAATGGGTTTTAAATATAGTATCCCAGGGATAGAGATTTCATTTCCACACATTGCCAATCCCAAATGGATGGCCAGATCTGTCTCCAAATCAGTGGGCAGAGGCCCAGAAACAAGTTATGTCCCTCATGAATATGAGGGCTATTCAACCAGTTCCAGAAAAGGAAAAGGGACAAGGTTTTTATTCAGGACTTTTCTTGGTACCCAGAAAAGACAAATCATGGCATCCAATTCTGGACTTATCCATTCTAAATACATTCCTAGACATTCCAAAGTTCAAGATGCTGACTCTACAACAGTTACTGCCTATGCTAGGCAAGAATGCCTGGTTTGTAACGCTAGACTTGAAAGTGGCTTACCTGCATATCCCAATCGGGGAATCTTGCAGAAGATACCTCCACTTCAAAGCAGGCTTATTTGCATTACCAGTTATCTGCACTGCCCTTTAGCTTATCTACTGCGCCCAGGGTCTTCACAAAGTGCCTGGCACCAGTAATTGCATTTTGCAGAAAAAAGAAACATTCAAATTTATCCTTATCTGGACGATTGTCTAATTCAGGCAGAAAACAAGGACACTCTTCTACAGCATCTGGCATTTGTAAAAAGGCTTCTAACTTGTCTAGGGTACACCATAAACGAAAAGAAATCACAACTGGTACCCTCTCAAATAATTACATTCCTGGGTGCAAGTTTGAATACAACTACCCAGATGACTTGCATCACGCCAGAAAAACAAATTCAATTGATGACTTGCTTCAAACAAGTAGCCACAAAAACCCAGCTATCTGCAAGACAAATTCTGCAGGCCTTGGGGTTCATGGCATCCTGCATTCTACTAATTCCATATGTATGACTGCATATGAGGAAACTTCAATGGTACCTAAAAAGGTTCCTATCGTGGGCAGAGGCCTGTCACCAAAACAAGGGACTGTCATTCATTCCACCCCTGCCACCCAAACCCTGACTACAGACATGTCAGATTATACTTGGGGGGCCCATCTGGCAGAGAGATGCATTCAGGGCGAATGGAGCCCAAATCAAATGCACCTACATATCAACCAGAAAGAAATGCTAGCTGTACAGAATGCTCTGACACCCTTTAAGGACTTTCTTCATCCAGGACAACTACTGATAAAGACGGACAACACCACAGTTATGTGGTACATAAACAAGCAGGGGGGTACCCATTCCTACCCCTTTTGCAGACTAGCCATGGCTTTGTGGAACACGACCTTGACTTAACAAATACATCTATAAGCTCAATTCCTGACAGGAAAGCAAAATACTCTGGCAGACGAAATAAGCAGAAATCTTATGGACCCACACAAATGGAAACTGGACCCACAAACCTTCAGCATGTTGACACAAAAATGGGGGAGCCCAGACATAGATCTTTTTGCCTCTCCCCAAAACCATCAGTTGGACAATTTCTGCACAAGAGTCCATCACAAAAAAAAGCTTGGAAAGTGGATGCTCTATACTTCAGCTGGAAAAACCTATCAGTCTATGCCTTTCCCCCTCTGCCTCTGCTCTCCAAGGTTTTACTAAAAATCAGACAAGAAAAAACAAAAATGGTTGATTGTTCCAGACTGGCCTCGCCAACACTGGTACCTGCTCCTACGCAGTATGTCACACCTTCCTCCGTGGTACCTGCCTCAGACACCTTATCTACCGTATCAGCAGAACTATCACATTCTGCACACTCGGCTCCAAACTCTGAATCTTGCAGCATGGCTAATCAACTAATTTCACCAGTTACATCTCTCAGTAAACTTGTGATGGATGTCATTGTGGAGGCTAGAAGGCCTAGTACTAGAAAATCTTTTGCTGATAAATGGAAAATAATTCTTTGCCTGGAACCAAGCACAAGGAATAAACACAGCAATGCCCAATATTCCTCAGATTCTGCAATATTTAACTGAGATGCTTCACAAGGGCCTATCTTTTTCTATAAAAATCCATGCCTCTGCCATTTCGGCCCATTACAACACAGAGCCGCCTCTCTTTTCTTATCCCCTGCTAAAGCAGTACCTCAGAGGGGCCAAAAATGTGAGACCTCCCAGGAGAGCACCAACTCTTGCATGGGACGTCAATTTTGTGCTGGAAAAACTCACCCTACCTCCTTTTGAACCAGCTGCTACTGTAGATACAAAATTTCTCTCTTGGAAGATGCTTTCCTTTCAGCCGTCACGTCAGCTAGAATGATTTCAGAACTACAGGCTCTGTCAGTGGAAACTTTCATTATCTTTTACCCAGACAGGGTGGCTCTCAGGACCAGTCCATCCTTTATGCCTAAAGTGGTATCTAGTGTGGCTCTTAACCAGACGATTCATCTGCCAACTTTTTTCCCAAATCCACAGAACAAGGGGGAGCAGATTCTGCCTTCATTGGATGTACACAGACAGCTAAAATTCTATTAAAACCGGACAAAATCTCTAAAAAAAATCTGAAGAATTACTGTTGGCATTTGCTGCAAGGGCAGAGGGAAAGGCTATTTCAAAGCAGACTATTTCAAAATGCATAAGCCATTGTATTAGTTTCTGCTACATGCACCATGGTAAACCTGTCCCCAAGGGGATCCGATCCCATTCCATCAGGGCTGCATATACTAATGCAGCCTTTCTCAGAGGTTTTCCTACAAGAGACGTTCTAGAAGCTGCTCCTTGGAGCTCAGTTCATACGTTCACCTAACATTGCCATTTATCTCTCTTCTGTAAATCCAGAGCAGGCTTTGCCACTGCTGTCCTACAGGGCCTTACAGCTGCTCCTAATGCTGTATAATTCCATCCTCCCAACCATAGCTTTAGGATTCTACCCAAATGTAATGACTGCAACAGTGAAACACGAAGAACATAGTACAGTTGTGTACACTTACCATAAATGTAGATGTTAGAGTGTATTCACTGTTGCAGTCTTGGTTACCCACCCGCCAGCCCCCTATTTCTCTCTTACTATACCTCTTCTTTCTTTTACTATGCTCAAAAGCCTTTTTGGTGTATTTGCTTTTATTTGGAGGTATATTTTTTGTGTTCTTAATTACATGTATATATATATATATATATATATATATATATATATATATATATATATATATATATATATATATATATTATGTGTGTGTATTTTGCTCCCCATTTGTGGGGCTCCTGACAATCTGGGGCAAGAAAAACTGATAAAAATGGCGTTGGTTGCATGTTTTATACCCCTGACGTCATGGAAGAAGGGACAGCAACTGACGCAGGACCCAAGACTTTGTTATTCAGGCCGACTGAGGGCAACCTGCCAAAACGTTTACCCTAGTGTAATGACTTCGACAGTGAATACACTCGAACATCTACATTTATGGTAAGTGTACACAACTGTACTTTACTGGGTCTGTGCTCAGAAAGCATGCTTGGCTTAAGGAGCAATCTTTACCTAATCATGTTAAAGCTAAATTGTTGGATGCTGCCTTAAATATCAGGACTGCCTGTTTGGCAGCAAGGCTGAGGAAGTTCTTAAAAAGATGGAAGGTAAAGCTAAGTCTATGCAAACTGTTAAAGATTTCTTAAAAGTTCAGCCTCCTAGATTTAGTAAGCACTGGCCCTCTAAACATTTGTCCTTCCCAGCCCCTTCCAGGTCTTCTCAAGCCAAACCCAGACACATCAGAAACCCCAAGTTCAGTCCCTGGGAAGACACAGAACTAAGCAGTGAGGGGGCCTCCACTTCCAAATCTGAGAGTAATAAGACTCCCCCATATGGTAACTGTCTCAATGACTTCCTTTTAAAATTTCCAAGCACTTATCAACTGACTGCCCCTTTAAGGGGAAAGATTGCTCCATGCAAAGAACTGGGAGCTCATTACCCAGGACAAATGGAATGTTCTTAGTGTTTCACTGTTGCAGTCATTACATTTGGGGTAATCTGCAGGCAGGTTACCCTCAGTCGGCTTGATTAACAAAGTCTTGGGTCCTGCGTCGGTTGCTGTCCCTTCTTCCATGACGTCAGGTCATCAGGGGTATAAAACATGCAGCCGAAACCATTACGTTGGTCTTTCTTGCCGCGCGGTGCCCGAAGCAGAAGCAGTTCGCAAGTGCCGGTCGGCAGACTCCTGAAATTTTCTTCTTAGAATTTCAGAACCAAAATCTTCAACTAAAAGCTAATACCCCATTGGGGAAACTTTTTCTTGCTCCTTACCGATGTCAGTGAAAGTTAATAATTTTATTACTTGTGAGAAGCAAATACCTCATAAGGATTTTAATTTGTACTGTATTACTTACTTAGGCCCTCACCACGTCGTACCTTGCTGTCGGTTTTGTGCTTTATTTAATCAGCGCACTATCTGTCGTTGGTACATTTTTGCTTCTAAATATTTCAGTTCTCGGTTTAATTATCCAGAAATTACGCTGGTTTGCCATCCGACTAACAGAATACTGAAAAAACACAAAGAAAGACAGGCCGTTGAGGTCCAAAACTGCCAACAACACTTATCCTAAGCCAGTCGACAGTTCGCCGGTACTTGGGCACTTTCGCAGCCCCTAATACCTGCTACTTCTGATTCACAGGCCTCTATTGAGACCCATTCGGAGTCCTGTATGCCGTGAGATGCTTCATATGTGGAATCCGCAGATATCTCTACCTTGGATGGGTCCGGAGCCGCTGTGCAGGCACCGGCTTCTGAGGGTGTATTCAGGCCTACAGACTTGCATATTAAACCGACTCCAACTTCAATACTAAGGCCTAAATCTTTACCTTTGTCTAAAAAAAAAAATGACGCCCATACCACATGTTCAGGGCCCTGTGCCTAAAAAACAAATGTTCAAAATGGCTGACTATTTAATTCCTCTAATCAGGGGTAGTCAACCCCCCCCCCTTCTAAGAGGCCTAGGGTTGAACTTGACTATGAAGCTTCTGAACAGGACTCTGTCTTCTGACTCTTCTAATGATCTGGATTTTGTCCATACCTGCTTATGAGGACTCTGATGCTGAGGATTCCATTCCCCTCTGCTTCTCCACCTGAGGATTTCTCTTTTGGGGAAACTTTACATACCTTAAGGGAACATTTCCACTGGGAAAGTCAGGATTTTTCTGAATCCAAAAAGAGGCTTGGGGATTTCCTTCTTCCTCAGCATAGGCCTTTGGCTATACTTCCTGTACTAGACATTGTTGATGTGTTTTCGGAATCTAGTATGGCCCCCTGATTCCTTGCCTCCAGCCCCTAGTAAACCAGACAGGTACTACAGGGTTCCTGAGTCCCACAAATTCCTTTTCAGAAATCCTGTTGCGTACCTTGAAACCATTTCTCAGGGGCCCAAAGGCATTAAGTCTTCCACTGCTAAAAATCCTACCCCTTTTGATAGAGACTCCAGGGCACTGGATAGCTGGGGTAAAAAGGTTTATACTTCTGCAACCTTAGCATTCGGCTTTAAACTGTCAATTCCATATGCTAAAATATCAACAGCATATCATGGGGCTGCTTAAACAGAAAATTATGTTGATTTCTGACTTTGTGGAAAGTAAAGATTTACATGATTTGTTGCATTCAGCTGAGGAAGTTGGAAAACATGCATTGCAATGTGGTTTTGATTCTTTAGAGGCCTCTTGCAGGGCTCTGTTACTGGGTCTGTGCTTAGGAGGCATGCTTGGCTTAAGGAGCAGTCTCTGCCTGATCATGTTAAAGCAAAACTGTTGGATGCTCCCTTGCAGCAGGACTGACTGTTTGGCAATAAGGCTGAATAAGTTCTAAAAAAGATGGAAGATAAAGCTCAATCTATGCAAACTGTGAAAGATTTCTTACAAGTACAACCTCCTAGATTTAGTAGACACCGGCCTACTAAAAACTGGTCCTTTCCAGCTCCTTCCAGAGCCACTGCACCCAAACCCAGGCATTCCAAAAGCACCAGGTTTCAGTCCCAAGGGACTTTCAGAACTAAGCAGTGGGGTGTTTCCACTTCCAAATCTGGAAATAACAAGGCACCACCGTATGGTACACAGTCTCAATGACTTCTTTAAAATTACCAAGCACTTACCTCTTAGCTGTCCCTTTGGGGGAAAACTGGATCTTCATGCAAGAAATCTGCAACTTTAACCCAGGACTAATGGGTTTTAAACAGTGTCCCAGGGATACAGATTTCATTTAGACATGCTGCCAACTCTAAACGGGTGGCTAGAGCTGCTCCCAAATCAGTGGGCAGAGGCTCAGAAACAAGTACTTTCCCTCCTAAACATGGGGGCTATTCAAGTAGTACCAGAAGAGGAAAAGGGACAAGGTTTCTATTCCAAACTTTTCTTTGTACCCAGAAAAGACAAATTATGGTGTCCAATTCTGGACCTGTCTACCCAAAACACCTTTCTGGACATTCCAAAGTTCAAGATGCTGACTCTTCACAAGTTACTTCCTATGCTAGGTAAGAATGACTGGTTGGCAACTCTAGACTTAAGAGGCTTTCCTGCATATCCCAATTTGGGAATCGTGCAGAAGATACCTACGCTTCAAAGCAGGCTGCATGCATTATCTGTTCTCTGCACTGCCCTTTGGCTTGTCTACTGCACCCAGGGTATTCACATAGTGCCTGGCTCCAGTAATTGCATTTTGCAGGCAAAGAAATATTCAAATATGTCCATACCTGGACGATTGTCTAATTCAGGCAATTCTTCTAAAACATCTGGCATTTGTAAAAAAGGTTCTAACTTGTCTAGGGTACACCATAAACGAAAAGAAATCACAACTGGTACCCTCTAAAAAAAATTGCATTCCTGGGTGCAAGCTTGAATACAACTGCCCAGATGACTTTCCTTATGCCAGAAAAGCAAATTAATTTGGTGACTTACTTCAAACAGGTGGCCACAAAAACCCTGCTGTCTGCAAGGCAAATAATGCAAGCCTTGGGGTTCATGGCCTCCTGCATTCTTCTAATTCCAAATGCAAGACTGCATATGAGAAAACTTCAGTGGTACTTAAAAGTTTTATGGAGTCAGCATTGTCACAGCCTGGATACAATGATTCCTATCATAGCTTGCCTGCGACTAGAGTTCCTATGGTGGGCAGAGGCCTGCCACCAAAACAAGGGACTGCCATTCACACCACCCCCTGCCACCCAAACCCTAACTACAGAAGCATCAGATTATGCATGGGGGGCTTATCTGGCAGGGAAGTGCATTCAGGGCAAATGGAGCCCAAATCAAATGCACCTTCATATCAATCAAAAATAAATGCTAGCTGTACAGAATGCAATGACAGCCTTCAAAGACTTCCTTCATCCAGGACAAGTAATGATAAAGACACTACGGTTATGTTGTATATAAACAAGCAGGGGGGTGCACATTCTTACCTCCTTTGTAGACTAAGCCATGGCATTGTGGAACACTGCCTTGAGGTACCAAGTTCAACTACAAGCTCAATTCCTGCCAGGAATGCAGAATAACTCTGGCAGATGAACTAAGCAGAAATCTCATGGACCCACATGAGTGGGGACTGGAACCACGGATATTCAACATGTTGACATGCAAATGGGGGAGCCCAAACATAGATCTTTTTGCTTCACCCCAGAACTACCAGTTGGACAGCTTTTGCACAAGAACTAATCACAAAAAACCTGGATTGTGGATGCTGTGTCCTTCAGTTGGAAAAACCAGTCTATGCCTTTCCCCTCTGCCTCTGCTCTCCGAAGTTCTAATAAGTCAAACAGGACAAACCAGAAATGATTTTGATTGCTCCAGACTGGCCTCACCAACACTGGTACCCACTCCTGCGCATTGTCACTCATTTCTCCATGGCACCTGCCTCAGACACCTTCCTTACTGTCCCAGCAGGAGAACCAAATTCTGCACCCTTCGCTCCAAACATTGAATCTTGCAGCTTGGCTAATCACTTAAATTCTCCCTTAGCAAACCTGTGATGGATGTCATTTTGGAGGCGAGAAGACCTAGTACTAAGAAATCATATGCTGACAAATGGAAAAGATTCTGTGCCTGGAATTAATCCCAAGGAATGAGCACAGCAGCGCCCAATTTACCTTAGATTTTGCAATACTTAACTGAGATGCTTCACAAGGGCCTGTCTTTTTCTTCCATAAAAATCCATGCCTCAGCCATTTCTGCTCATTACAACACAGAACCCCCCCTCTTCCCTCATCCTATGTTAAAGCAGCATCTCAGAGGAGCCAATAACTTGAGACCACCCAGGAGAGCTACAACCCCTGCCTGGGACCTTAACTTTGTATTGGAGAAACTCACTCTACTTCCTTTTGAGCCAGCTGCTACTACAGACTTAAAATTTCTTTCCTGGAAAACAGCCTTGTTTCTAGCAATCACTTCAGCTAGAAGGATATCTGAGTTACAGGCCCTTATGGCAGTGGAGCCTTTCATCATCTTTCATGTGGACAGGGTGTCACTCAGGACCAATCCATCATTCTTGCCCAAGGTGGTATCCAGTGTGGCTCTTAATCAGTCCATTCATTTGCCAACTTTCTTCCCAATCCACAGAACAAGGGGAGCAGATTCTGCATTCATTGGATGTACACAGACAACTTAGATTCTACTTGTACAGGACTAAATCTCGAAGGAGATCTGAACAACTGCTAATAGCATTTGCTGCAGGGGCAGAGGGGAAGGCTATTTCAAAGCAAACCATTTCTAAATGGATAAGCCATTGTATTCATTTCTGCTATAAGCGCCATGGAAAACCTATCCCCAGGGGATCAGATCTCAATCCACCAGGGCTGCATCTACTTCTACAGGCTTTCTCAGAGGTGTTCCTACCAGGGATATTTTAGAAGCTGCTACCTGGAGTTCAATTCATACTTGAACCAAGCATTATCACTTAACAATTTTCTCTAAATCCAGAGCTGGCTTTGTCACTGCTGTTTTGCAGGGCCTTATAGCTGGTCCTAATGCTGTATAAATCCATAAATCCATCCTCCCAACCATAGCTTTGGGAATCTACCCAAATGTAATGACTGCAACAGTGAAACACGAAGAACATAGTACAGTTGTGTACACTTACCATAAATGTAGATGTTCGAGTGTATTCACTGTTGCAGTCCTGGTTACCCACCCTCCAGCCCCCCTGTAGGTCTCTTACTATACCTCTACTTTCTTTTACTATGCTTAAAAGCCTTTTTGGTGTATTTGCTTTTGTTTGGAGGTATATTTTTGTTTTTTATTTTATATATATATATATATATTTTGCTCCCTATTTGGGGGGCACCTGACATCTGGGGCAAGAAAAAACTGATGTAATGGCGTCGACTGCATGTTTTATACCCCTGATGACCTGACTTCATGGAAGAAGGGACAGCAACCGACACAGGACCCAAGACTTTGTTAATCAGGCCGACTGAGGGCAACCTACCAGCAGATTACCCAAATGAAATGACTGCAACAGTGAATGCATTCGAACATCTATGTTTATGGTAAGTGTACACAACTGTACTTTTGCCTCTCCCCAGAACCATCAACTGGACAAATGTTGCACAAGGATTCCCCACAAGCTGGCTTGGAAAGTGGATGCCCTATACTTCAGCTGGAAACCTATCGGTGTATGCCTTTCCTCCTCTGCCTGTGCTCCCCAAGGTACTACTATATATCAAACAGGAGAAGCCAAGGACGATTTTAATTGCACCAGACTGGCCTCCCTAACACTGGTGCCCACTGTTGCGCAGTTTGTCACGCTTGGCTCCATGGCACCTGCCTCAGACTCCTTCCCTGTTGTCTCAAGCAGGAGAACCAGATTCTGCACCCTCAGCTGCAAACCCTGAACCTAGCAGCCTGGCTAATTACCTAATCTCTCCTTTACCTTCCCTCAGTAAATCTGTAATGGCTATCTTTTTAGAGGCAAGGAGGCCTAGTACTAGAAAATCTTATGCTGCAAAATGGAAAAGATTTTGTGCCTGGAACCACTCTCAAGGAATGAACGCAGCAGTGCCCAATTTGCCTCAGATACTAGAATACTTGAGTGAGATGATTCATAAGGGCCTGTCCTTTTCCTCCATCAAAATTCATGCTTCAGCCATTTCAGCTCATTATAGCACTGAGACTCCCCTCTTCTCTCACCCACTGCTCAAGCAGTTCCTCAGAGGGGCAAAAAATTTAAGGCCACCCAGAAGAGCTCCAGCTTCAGCCTGGGATCTTAACTTTGTCTTGGAGAAACTCACTCTTTCTCCTTTTGAGCCAGCTGCTACTGCAGATTTAATATTTCTTTCCTGAAAACAGCTTTCCTTCTAGCAATCACTTCTGCAAGAAAGGTATCTGAATTACACGCCTTATGGCGGTGGAACCTTTCATCATCTTTCATGACAGGGTGTCCCTCAGAACCAGTCCCTCCTTCATGCCCAAGGTGGTATCCAGTGTAGCTCTTAATCAGTCCATTCATTTGCCTACCTTCTTCCTAACCCACAGAACAAAGGGAATGGATACTGCACTCTTTAGATGTGCACAGACAACTTAGATTCTACTTGCACAGGACTAAACCTCAAAGGAAATCTGAACAACTGCTGGTGGCATTTGCTGCAGGGACAGAGGGAAAAGCAATTTCAAAACAAACCATTTCAAAATGGATAGGCCACTGCATTCATTTCTGCTATAAGCACTATTGAAACCTATCCCATAGGGCATCAGACCCCATTCAAACAGGGCTGCATCTACCTCTACAGCCTTTCTCAGGGGCATCCTTACTAGGGACATCCTAGAAACTGCTACCTGGAGTTCTGTACATACTTTCACCAAGCATTATCATTTGCCAATTTTCTCTAAATCCAGAGCTGGTTTTGCCACTGCAGTCTTGCAGGGCCTTATAGCTGGTCCTAATTCTATTTAAATTCCTCGTCCCAACCTTAGCTTTGAAATTATTCTACAAATGATGACTGCAACAGTGAAACACGAAGAACATAGTACAGATGTGTACACTTACCATAAATGTAGATGTTAAGAGTGTATTTACTGTTGCAGTCCTGGATGTTCATCGTGTTTCACTGTTGCAGTCATTACAATTGGGTTATCCTGATGGCAGGCAACCCGCAGTCGTCCCGAGTTCCAAATTCTAGGTCCGCATCGTTGCTGTCTTCTTCCTGACGCCAGTGTGCCAGGGTATAAAGATGCAGCTGACGCCATTTTCTTCAGTCTTTCTTGCTGCGTGGTGCGAAGCAAAAAGCAGTTTGCAAGTGCCGGTCGGCCGACTACTGAGATTTTCAAATTGAATTGCAGATCCAAGTCTTCATTAAAGCTAAGTACCCGTTAGGAAACTTTTTTCTTGCTCCAGACTGATGTCATAAAAATTTAATAATTGTATTTCTTGTGGGAAGCAAATACCTCTTAAGGATTTCCATTCTTTTGCCTAGGCCCTGACCACGACGTTGCTAGTTGTCGGTTTTGTGCTACATTTAACCAACGCACTGTTAAGCGTCTGTACGATTTTGCATTTCATTACTTTGGCAGAAGATTCAATTATGTAATGCCATCGGATCAGCCGGTGACCGGAGTTTATAAAAGAAAGAAAAGAAAAGCTTCCGAGGTCCAAAACCGATGAAGCTTCTGTTAGGCCTGTCGCTGGTTCTCAGTGAGATGCTTTGCAGCCCCTGATGCCCGCCACCTCAGAGCCACTGGCAGCTTCTGACTCCCACGTGGAGCTGACTAGATCGCTGGAAACTCAAGGTATTGGACACTCAGAAACTATTCCCTCAGATGGGTCTGGAGCCGCTTAGCAGGCATCGGCTCGAGGGTGTTTTCAGGCCTACACACATGTAAAATCATCTTCAGCTTCAAAGGCAAAGACTAAAGCAGTTCTAAAGACAAAGAAACAAGTACAGCATTCTCCTGGACAGGCCTCCATGCCTAAAAAACAGATGTTTAAAATGGTCGAAGACCTAATTACTTTGATCAGGGTTTCCCATCCTCCTGATAAGAGGCCTAGACAAGAGATAGAATGTGAATCTTCAGATCAGGTTTCTATTTCTGATGCTGAAGAATCTATCCCTTTAGCCTCCTCCTGAGGATTATTCTTTGGGGAGACTCTGCATATTATGAGGGAGCATTTCCACTGGGAGAGCCAAGATTACTCTGAATCCAAGGAAAGGCTCAGAGACTTCCTTTTATTACCTCAGCACAGGACCCTTGCTATTCCTCCTGTTTTAGACATTTTAGATTATGTATTTTCAGAGTCCGGTCCGTCTCCACTCTTTACCTCCAGCTCCTGTTAAGCCAGACAGATACTACAGGGTTCCTGATTCACATAAATTTCTTTACAAAACCCTGCTGCTGATCTAGAAACTATTTCTCAGGGTCCCAAGGTCAAGGCTTCCACTGCAAAAAACCCTGTCCCTTCTCATAGGGATCAAGGGCCCAGGACAGATGGGGGAAAAAGATTTATACTTCCTCTTACCTTGGCTGTAAGAGCTTTAAATTGTCAGTTTCATATGCTTAAATATCAGCAATATCTAATGTCACAGTTTAAACAGAAAATGTTGACAAATTCAGAGTCTGCAGAAAACAAAGAAATGCAGGATTTATTACATGCAGCTGAACAAGTGGGAAAGCATACATTGCAATGTGGTTTTGATTCTCTAGAGGCCTCCTGCAGGGCCACAGTTACAGGTTCTGTCATTAGGAGGCATGCTTGGTTAAAAGAACCGAATCTGCCCGATTATGTTAAAGCAGAACTCTTAGATGCTGCATTACAACACGATATCTTGTTTGGTGTTAAAGCAGAAGAAGTTTTAAAGAAAATGGAGGGCAAAGCTAAATCTATGCAAACAGTGAAGGATTTTTTTACAAGTATAGCCTCCCAGATTTAGCAGGAACTGGCCTACAAAGAATTGGTCTTTTTCCAGTGTCCAGACAGGCCGCAAAGAGGCAGATAGCAGACGCCCAGAGGCAGATCACAACCCCAAGGCTCATATAGTTCTAAACAATGGGGTGCTTCTACCTCCAAAAGCAGAGGAAAAATCGCAGCCATACAGAAAACGGTCTCAATGACTTTCCTGCCAACTCCAAGCACTTATCTTCTGGCAGCTCCTTTGGGGAAACTAGCACTTTTTCACAAAATTGGTATATGATCACCCAGGACAAATGGGTCTTAAATATTGTATCTCAAGGGTACAGGTTCCACTTTCACACCCTGCCAAGGCCAGATGGTATGCCAGAACTGCCACAATCAATGGGTAGAGGCACAAAAACAAGTTTCATCCCTCATGGACATGAGAGCTATTCAGCAAGTACCACAGCAAGAGCAGGGACAACAATTTTACTCATGGCTATTCTTGGTAACCAGAAAGGACAAAGCCTGGAGACCAATACTGGACCTGTCTATCCTAAACACATTTCTGGATATTCCAAAATTCAAAATGTTAACTCTGCCACAGCCTCTGCCCATGCCGGCAGGAAGGCTTGGCTTGTGACTTTAGACCTAAAAGGGGCATACCTGCATATCCCAATCAGGCAATCATGCAGAACATACCTCAGATTTATAGCTGGCTTAATGCACTACCAATTCTCTGCACTGCCCTTTGGCTTATCTGCTGAGCCCAGGGTCTTCACAAAATGCCTGGCACCTGTAATTGCATTTTGCAGATAAAGAGGAATACAAATATATCCTTACTTGGACGACTGCCTTATTCAAGCAGAGAACAAGGACATTCTACTACAGCATCTGGCGTTTGTAAAAAGGTTACTAACAGGTCTAGGGTACACAATAAACTTAAAAGAAATCAAACTTGTACCCTCTCAAGAGATAATACTCCTGGTACCCCTCTTCCCTCATCCTATGTTAAAGCAGCATCTCAGAGGAGCCAATAACTTGAGACCACCCAGGAGAGCTACAACCCCTGCCTGGGACCTTAACTTTGTATTGGAGAAACTCACTCTACTTCCTTTTGAGCCAGCTGCTACTACAGACTTAAAATTTCTTTCCTGGAAAACAGCCTTGTTTCTAGCAATCACTTCAGCTAGAAGGATATCTGAGTTACAGGCCCTTATGGCAGTGGAGCCTTTCATCATCTTTCATGTGGACAGGGTGTCACTCAGGACCAATCCATCATTCTTGCCCAAGGTGGTATCCAGTGTGGCTCTTAATCAGTCCATTCATTTGCCAACTTTCTTTCCCAATCCACAGAACAAGGGGGAGCAGATTCTGCATTCATTGGATGTACACAGACAACTTAGATTCTACTTGTACAGGACTAAATCTCGAAGGAGATCTGAACAACTGCTAATAGCATTTGCTGCAGGGGCAGAGGGGAAGGCTATTTCAAAGCAAACCATTTCTAAATGGATAAGCCATTGTATTCATTTCTGCTATAAGCGCCATGGAAAACCTATCCCCCAGGGGATCAGATCTCAATCCACCAGGGCTGCATCTACTTCTACAGGCTTTCTCAGAGGTGTTCCTACCAGGGATATTTTAGAAGCTGCTACCTGGAGTTCAATTCATACTTGAACCAAGCATTATCACTTAACAATTTTCTCTAAATCCAGAGCTGGCTTTGTCACTGCTGTTTTGCAGGGCCTTATAGCTGGTCCTAATGCTGTATAAATCCATAAATCCATCCTCCCAACCATAGCTTTGGGAATCTACCCAAATGTAATGACTGCAACAGTGAAACACGAAGAACATAGTACAGTTGTGTACACTTACCATAAATGTAGATGTTCGAGTGTATTCACTGTTGCAGTCCTGGTTACCCACCCTCCAGCCCCCCTGTAGGTCTCTTACTATACCTCTACTTTCTTTTACTATGCTTAAAAGCCTTTTTGGTGTATTTGCTTTTGTTTGGAGGTATATTTTTGTTTTTTATTTTATATATATATATATTTTGCTCCCTATTTGGGGGGCACCTGACATCTGGGGCAAGAAAAAACTGATGTAATGGCGTCGACTGCATGTTTTATACCCCTGATGACCTGACTTCATGGAAGAAGGGACAGCAACCGACACAGGACCCAAGACTTTGTTAATCAGGCCGACTGAGGGCAACCTACCAGCAGATTACCCAAATGAAATGACTGCAACAGTGAATGCATTCGAACATCTATGTTTATGGTAAGTGTACACAACTGTACTTTTGCCTCTCCCCAGAACCATCAACTGGACAAATGTTGCACAAGGATTCCCCACAAGCTGGCTTGGAAAGTGGATGCCCTATACTTCAGCTGGAAAAACCTATCGGTGTATGCCTTTCCTCCTCTGCCTGTGCTCCCCAAGGTACTACTATATATCAAACAGGAGAAGCCAAGGACGATTTTAATTGCACCAGACTGGCCTCCCTAACACTGGTGCCCACTGTTGCGCAGTTTGTCACGCTTGGCTCCATGGCACCTGCCTCAGACTCCTTCCCTGTTGTCTCAAGCAGGAGAACCAGATTCTGCACCCTCAGCTGCAAACCCTGAACCTAGCAGCCTGGCTAATTACCTAATCTCTCCTTTACCTTCCCTCAGTAAATCTGTAATGGCTATCTTTTTAGAGGCAAGGAGGCCTAGTACTAGAAAATCTTATGCTGCAAAATGGAAAAGATTTTGTGCCTGGAACCAGTCTCAAGGAATGAACGCAGCAGTGCCCAATTTGCCTCAGATACTAGAATACTTGAGTGGGATGATTCATAAGGGCCTGTCCTTTTCCTCCATCAAAATTCATGCTTCAGCCATTTCAGCTCATTATAGCACTGAGACTCCCCTCTTCTCTCACCCACTGCTCAAGCAGTTCCTCAGAGGGGCAAAAAATTTAAGGCCACCCAGAAGAGCTCCAGCTTCAGCCTGGGATCTTAACTTTGTCTTGGAGAAACTCACTCTTTCTCCTTTTGAGCCAGCTGCTACTGCAGATTTAATATTTCTTTCCTGGAAAACAGCTTTCCTTCTAGCAATCACTTCTGCAAGAAAGGTATCTGAATTACACGCCCTTATGGCGGTGGAACCTTTCATCATCTTTCATGCGGACAGGGTGTCCCTCAGAACCAGTCCCTCCTTCATGCCCAAGGTGGTATCCAGTGTAGCTCTTAATCAGTCCATTCATTTGCCTACCTTCTTTCCTAACCCACAGAACAAAGGGGAATGGATACTGCACTCTTTAGATGTGCACAGACAACTTAGATTCTACTTGCACAGGACTAAACCTCAAAGGAAATCTGAACAACTGCTGGTGGCATTTGCTGCAGGGACAGAGGGAAAAGCAATTTCAAAACAAACCATTTCAAAATGGATAGGCCACTGCATTCATTTCTGCTATAAGCACTATTGAAACCTATCCCATAGGGCATCAGACCCCATTCAAACAGGGCTGCATCTACCTCTACAGCCTTTCTCAGGGGCATCCTTACTAGGGACATCCTAGAAACTGCTACCTGGAGTTCTGTACATACTTTCACCAAGCATTATCATTTGCCAATTTTCTCTAAATCCAGAGCTGGTTTTGCCACTGCAGTCTTGCAGGGCCTTATAGCTGGTCCTAATTCTATTTAAATTCCTCGTCCCAACCTTAGCTTTGGAAATCTACCCAAATGTAATGACTGCAACAGTGAAACACGAAGAACATAGTACAGATGTGTACACTTACCATAAATGTAGATGTTAAGAGTGTATTTACTGTTGCAGTCCTGGATGTTCATAGTGTTTCACTGTTGCAGTCATTACAATTGGGTTATCCTGATGGCAGGCAACCCGCAGTCGTCCCGAGTTCCAAATTCTAGGTCCGGCATCGGTTGCTGTCTTCTTCCTGACGTCAGTGTGCCAGGGGTATAAAAGATGCAGCTGACGCCATTTTCTTCAGTCTTTCTTGCTGCGTGGTGCCCGAAGCAAAAGCAGTTTGCAAGTGCCGGTCGGCCGACTACTGAGATTTTCAAATTCGAATTGCAGATCCGAAGTCTTCATTAAAGCTAAGTACCCCGTTAGGGAAACTTTTTTCTTGCTCCAGACTGATGTCATAAAAATTTAATAATTGTATTTCTTGTGGGAAGCAAATACCTCTTAAGGATTTCCATTCTTTTGCCTAGGCCCTGACCACGACATTGCTAGTTGTCGGTTTTGTGCTACATTTAACCAACGCACTGTTAAGCGTCTGTACGATTTTGCATTTCATTACTTTGGCAGAAGATTCAATTATGTAATGCCATCGGATCAGCCGGTGACCGGAGTTTATAAAAAGCGCAAAGAAAAAGAAAAGCTTCCGAGGTCCAAAACCGATGAAGCTTCTGTTAGGCCTGTCGCTGGTTCTCAGTGAGATGCTTTTGCAGCCCCTGATGCCCGCTACCTCAGAGCCACTGGCAGCTTCTGACTCCCACGTGGAGCTGACTAGATCGCTGGAAACTCAAGGTATTGGACACTCAGAAACTATTCCCTCAGATGGGTCTGGAGCCGCTTAGCAGGCATCGGCTTCGGAGGGTGTTTTCAGGCCTACACACATGTAAAATCATCTTCAGCTTCAAAGGCAAAGACTAAAGCAGTTCTAAAGACAAAGAAACAAGTACAGCATTCTCCTGGACAGGCCTCCATGCCTAAAAAACAGATGTTTAAAATGGTCGAAGACCTAATTACTTTGATCAGGGGTTCCCATCCCCCTCCTGATAAGAGGCCTAGACAAGAGATAGAATGTGAATCTTCAGATCAGGTTTCTATTTCTGATGCTGAAGAATCTATCCCTTTAGCCTCTCCTCCTGAGGATTATTCTTTTGGGGAGACTCTGCATATATTATGAGGGAGCATTTCCACTGGGAGAGCCAAGATTACTCTGAATCCAAGGAAAGGCTCAGAGACTTCCTTTTATTACCTCAGCACAGGACCCTTGCTATTCCTCCTGTTTTAGACATTTTAGATTATGTATTTTCAGAGTCCGGTCCGTCTCTCCACTCTTTACCTCCAGCTCCTGTTAAGCCAGACAGATACTACAGGGTTCCTGATTCACATAAATTTCTTTACAAAAACCCTGCTGCTGATCTAGAAACTATTTCTCAGGGTCCCAAGGGGGTCAAGGCTTCCACTGCAAAAAACCCTGTCCCTTCTCATAGGGATCAAGGGCCCAGGACAGATGGGGGAAAAAGATTTATACTTCCTCTTACCTTGGCTGTAAGAGCTTTAAATTGTCAGTTTCATATGCTTAAATATCAGCAATATCTAATGTCACAGTTTAAACAGAAAATGTTGACAAATTCAGAGTCTGCAGAAAACAAAGAAATGCAGGATTTATTACATGCAGCTGAACAAGTGGGAAAGCATACATTGCAATGTGGTTTTGATTCTCTAGAGGCCTCCTGCAGGGCCACAGTTACAGGTTCTGTCATTAGGAGGCATGCTTGGTTAAAAGAACCGAATCTGCCCGATTATGTTAAAGCAGAACTCTTAGATGCTGCATTACAACACGATATCTTGTTTGGTGTTAAAGCAGAAGAAGTTTTAAAGAAAATGGAGGGCAAAGCTAAATCTATGCAAACAGTGAAGGATTTTTTTACAAGTATAGCCTCCCAGATTTAGCAGGAACTGGCCTACAAAGAATTGGTCTTTTCCAGTGTCAGACAGGCCGCAAAGAGGCAGATACAGACGCCCCAGAGGCAGATCACAACCCCAAGGCTCATATAGTTCTAAACAATGGGGTGCTTCTACCTCCAAAAGCAGAGAGGAAAAATCGCAGCCATACAGAAAACGGTCTCAATGACTTTCCCCTGCCAACTCCAAGCACTTATCTTCTGGCAGCTCCTTTGGGGGGGAAACTAGCACTTTTTTCACAAAATTGGTATATGATCACCCAGGACAAATGGGTCTTAAATATTGTATCTCAAGGGTACAGGTTCCACTTTCACACCCTGCCAAGGCCAGATGGTATGCCAGAACTGCCACGCAATCAATGGGTAGAGGCACAAAAACAAGTTTCATCCCTCATGGACATGAGAGCTATTCAGCAAGTACCACAGCAAGAGCAGGGACAACAATTTTACTCATGGCTATTCTTGGTAACCAGAAAGGACAAAGCCTGGAGACCAATACTGGACCTGTCTATCCTAAACACATTTCTGGATATTCCAAAATTCAAAATGTTAACTCTGCCACAGCCTCTGCCCATGCCGGGCAGGAAGGCTTGGCTTGTGACTTTAGACCTAAAAGAGGGGCATACCTGCATATCCCAATCAGGCAATCATGCAGAACATACCTCAGATTTATAGCTGGCTTAATGCACTACCAATTCTCTGCACTGCCCTTTGGCTTATCTGCTGAGCCCAGGGTCTTCACAAAATGCCTGGCACCTGTAATTGCATTTTGCAGATAAAGAGGAATACAAATATATCCTTACTTGGACGACTGCCTTATTCAAGCAGAGAACAAGGACATTCTACTACAGCATCTGGCGTTTGTAAAAAGGTTACTAACAGGTCTAGGGTACACAATAAACGAAAAGAAATCAAAACTTGTACCCTCTCAAGAGATAATACTCCTGGGCGCAAGCTTAAATACAACTGCCCAGATGGCTTATCTCATGCCAGGCAAACACAGACAACTCGCTACGTATTTCAGAATGTTGGCAACAAAGACCCAGTTATCTGCAAGAAAAAAATCTGCCGGCTTTGGGCTTCATGGCATCCTGCTTACTGCTAATTCCATATGCAAGACTGCATATGAGGAAACTTCAGTGGTATCTAAAAAGTGTTTGGACTCAACATTGCCACAGCCTGGAAACAGTAATCACGCTCATTCCCTGCCTGCAACAGGAGTTTTGATGGTGGGCAAAAGCCTGTCACCTCAACATGGGACAGCCATTCACCTTACCCACAGCCAGACAGACATTGACAACAGATGCATCAGATTATGCCTGGGGGGGGGGGGCATATGGCAGGAAGATGTATTCAGGGTACATGGTCCGCAAGTCAAATGCATCTACATATCAATCAAAAAGAGATGCTAGCTGTTAAGAATGGCCTGACAGCCTTCAGGGATCTACTTCATCCAGGAGAACTTTTGATAAAGACGGACAATACTACAGTCATGTGGTACATAAACAAGCAGGGGGCACGGATTCCTACCCCCTCTGCAGACTAGCCATGAACTTGTGGGACACAGCACTGACTTACCAAGTACATCTGCAAGCACAATTCCTGCCAGGAAGGATAAATACTCTGGCAGACGAACCACGCAGAAACCTAATGGATCCCCACGAGTGGAAATTGGATCCACAAGTCTTCAGTATGATAACAAGGAACTGGGGATGCCCGGACATAGACCTATTTGCCTCTCCTCACAACTTCCAACTACAGAGAATTCTGCACAAGGACTTATCACAAGCAAGCATGGAAAGTGGATGCTCTATCTTTCAGCTGGAAAAACCTTAACATTATATGCCTTTCCACCTCTCCTCCCCAAGGTACTCCTCAAGGTCAGACAAGAAAAGCCAAAAATGATACTGATTGCCCCAGACTGGCCCTGCCAGCACTGGTACCCAGTCCTAAAGAGCTTGTCTCAATGCCCAGTTTGGACATTACCTAAAGTTCCTCATTTACTGACCCAACAAGACAGTCAGATACTGCACATCCAACTCAGGACCTTAAACCTGGCAGCATGGTGGATAATGTAGCCATTCAAGACACACCTCTCTCTAAAGCAGTGATGGATGTTATTTTTGAGGCCAGGAGGCCTAGCACCAGAAAATCTTATGCAGAAAAATGGAAGGGATTCTGTGCTTGGAACCAGGCACAAGGTATTGACACGACTGTTCCAAATATTCCTCAGATTTTGCAATACTTAACTGAGATGCTGGATAACATCCGCGGTGGTGGTGCTGTGGTAGCGTTGTTGCCTCTCAGTAAGACGCTGTCCGGTTCGATTCTCAGCTAGAGCATCTTCTGCATGGAGGCATGCGTGAATGGGCGTACTTTCGTTGAAGGTTGTGCATCAGGGTTGGTAACTCGGCACATAAAAATCCAACTACCAATCATTAGCGGACCGGAGTTCCGCTGTGGCAACCCCTAACCGGGAAAAGCCGAAAGACACAAACAGATGCTGGATAAAGGCCTTTCCTTTTCCTCAATTAAAATTCATGCCTCTGCCATTTCAGCTTATTACAATACAGAACTACCTATTTTTTCTCATCCATTACTAAGGCAGTACCTCAGGGGGGCCAAAAACATAAGACCTCTAAGGAGAGCACCAAAACCTGCATGGGGCCTCAACTATGTCTTGGAAAAACTCACATTGCCTCCGTTTGAGACGGTGTCTGCAGCTGATATAAAATTCTTGTCCTGGAAAACAGCTCTACTCCTAGCAATAACCTCCACTAGACGAGTCTCAGAGTTATAGGCACTCATGACTGTGGAACCTTTTATCATTTTCCATCCTGACAGGGTCTCTCTAAGGACAAACCCTACATGTATGCCTAAGGTAGTGTCCAGTGTGGCCCTTAACCAAAGAATTAATTTGCCTACCTTTTACCCAAACCCACAGAATAAGGGTGAGAGACTCCTGCATTCTTTGGACATTCACAGGCAGCTACGCTTCTACTTGGACAGAACCAAAGCTTTCAGAAAGACAGAACAGCTTCTAGTGGCATATGCTGCAGGATCACAAGGAAAGCCCATCTCCAAACAGACTGTTTCAAAGTGGACAGGCCACTGCATTCGTTTCAGTTATTCACAGCATGGCAAACTAGTGCCTAAGGGCATTAGGCCACATTCAATCAGAGCAGCAGCCACTTCAGCAGCCTTCCTCAGAGGAGTACCAGCCAAAGACATCTTAAAGACTGCAACTTGGAGTTCAGTGCATACTTTTACAAAGCACTATCACTTACCTCTCTACTCTAAATCCAGTGCAGGCTTTGCCACTGCAGTTCTGCAGGGCCTGATAGTCTCTCCTAATCCTATTTAGCTCCAGCCTTCCAACGTTAGCTTTGGGATTCAACCTAATTGTAATGACTGCAACAGTGAAACATGATGAACATAGTACAGTTGTGTAACTACCATAAATGTAGATGTTAGAGTGTGTTCACTGTAGCAGTCCAGGTTACCCTCCCACCATCCCCCTTTTCCTTGCTGGGACTTATCTGTACTTTTCTATTCTATACAACCTATGTGGTGTATTTGCTTATAGATGAAGGAAAAGTTGTTTTTTGTGTATGCATGCTTATCGGCATAATTTAGTCTTCTATTTTAGGGGCACCTGACATCTGGGGCATGAAAAACTGAAGAAAATGGCGTCGGCTGCATCTTTTATACCCCTGGCGCACTGACGTCAGGGAGGAGGCGACAGCAACCGACGCCGGACCTAGACTTTGGAACTCGGGCCGACTGCAGGTAGCCCACCAGCAGGATAACCCAATTGTAATGACAACTGTGAATACACTCAAACATCTACATTTATGGTAGGTACACAACTGTATTTTACCCTCCCTCCAGTCCGCTTTCTTCTTTTGGCTATACCTCTACTCTCACTTACTATGCTCAACTTGCTTTTTGTTGGAGTTATATCCTTGTATTTATAGATTTTATTACTTCCCATTAGGGGGGCAGCTGACATCTGGGGCAAGAAAAACTGATGTAATGGCGTCGGCTGCATGTTTTATACCCCTGACGACCTGACGTCATGGAAGAAGGGACAGCAACTGACGCAGGACCCAAGACTTTGTTAATCAGGCCGACTGAGGGCTACTGAAAGCAGATGACCCAAATTTAATGACTGCAACAGTGAATACACTCGAACGTCTACATGTATGGTAAGTGTACACAACTGTACTTTCTTCTGATGACCAGGATTTACCCTTTATCTACCTGTGAGGATTCTGATGCAGAGGACTCTATCCGCAGAGGATTTCTCTTTTGGTGAATTGGTGAAACCCTGCATACTCTTAGGGAGCACTTTCGCTGGGAAAGCCTGGATTACTCTGATTCTAAGTAGATGCTTAGGGATTTCTTAATCCTGCCCCAGCACAGGCGTTTAGCTATCCCTCCTTTCCTAGACATTGTTGATGGCTTTTCTGAATCTAGCTTGGCCCCTGACTCTCTACCTCCTGCTCCCAGAAAACCTTATAGATATTACAGGTAGGGTTACCACCTGTCCCAATTTACGAGGGACAAGTCCCTCTTTGGGCAGTTCTGTCCTGCAAACAAATTGTAAAAATGGCAAATGTCCTGAGATTTTAGGACAAAATTATTTCCTACAGTTTATTTAATAGTTGCATAAAACAGATGTTCATCGTGTTACACTGCTGCAGTCATTACACTTGGGTTATCTGCCGTCAGGCGGTCCCGCAGTCGGCCAGAGTTCCAAAGTCTTGGTCCGGCGTCGGTTGCTGTCGCTTCTTCCCTCACGTCAGTGCACCAGGGGTATACAAGATGCATCCGACACCATTTTCTTCAGTCTTTCTTGCCGCGCGGTGCCCGAAGCACAGTTCGCAAGTGCCGGTTGGCCGACTCCTGAGATTTTCGAAGTCGAATTTCAGATCCGAAGTCTTCAATAAAGCTAAGTACCCCGTTGGGGAAACTTTTTTTCTTGCCTCAGACAGATGTCAGAAAAAGTTAATAATTTTATTTATTGTGGGAAGCAAATACCTCATAAGGACTTCCACTCTTACTGTATTCCATGCCTAGGTCCTGATCAAGACGTCACTAGTTGTCGGTTTTGTGCTAGATTTAACAAACGCACTTTAAAAAGACGTTTTGATTTTGCTTTGCACTACTTTGGCCGAAGGTTCAATTATGCTATGCTGTCGGATCAACCGACTACCGCAATTCCGAAAAAATGCAAAGACAAGGATAAAGACAGGCATCCGAGGTCCAAAACCGACGATGAAACCTCTTCTAGGCCAGTCACCGGTTCTCAGTGAGGTGCTTTCGCAGTCCCTGACACCCGCTACCTCAGAGCCACAGGCCGCCTCCGACTCCCACGAGGAGACAACTAGGCCTCTGGAAACCTAAGGTATTGGGCCTACGGAAACTATTCCCTCAGATGGGTCCGGAGCCGCTGAGCAGGCATCGGCTTCTGAGGGTGTTTTCAGACCTTCACAACTTACCATTAAAACAACAGCCAAGACAAAAATACCATTAAAGACAAAGAGACAAGTACAGCATTCTCCTGGACAGTCCTCCATGCCTAAGAAACAGATGCTTAAAATGGCTGAAGACCTCATTACTCTAATCAGGGGTTCCCGTCCCCCTCCTGAGAAAAGGCCTAGGCAGGATAAGACTACGATTCCTCTGATCAGGTTTCCATTTCCTCTGATTCCTCTTCAGACCAGGAATACTCTATATCCCCCTATGAGGACTCTGATGCTGAAGAGTCTGTCCCTGCAGCCTCTCCTCCTGAGGATTATTCTTTTGGGGAAACTTTACATACCATGAGGGAGCATTTCCATTGGGAAAGTCAGGATTACTCAGAATCCAAGAAAAGGCTCAGGGATTTCCTTTTATTGCCTCAGCACAGGCCCCTGGCTATTCTGCCTGTACTAGATATTGTGGATGATGTGTTCTCTGAATCCAGTTTATCTCCTGATTCTTTGCCCCCCTGCACCAGCCAAGCCAGATAGGTATTATAGAGTCCCTGACTCTCACAAGTTTCTTTATAAAAACCCTTCTGCTGATCCAGAAATTATTTTGCAGGGTCCAAAAGGGGTTAAGGCTTCCATTGCAAAAAATCCAGTACCCTCTGACAGAGATTCCAGAGCTTTGGATAGATGGGGGAAGAAAGTATACACTTCTGCAACTCTAGCAGTAAGAGCTTTAAATTGCCAGTTTCTCATGCTTTAAGTACCAGCAATACTTAATGGCTCAGTTAAAACAGAAAATGCTTGCAAGCTCAGAAGCTCCTGACTGTAAAGAAATGCAGGATGTATTGCATGCAGTTGAACAGGTGGGAAAACATTCTCTGCAATGTGGTTTTGATTCTTTAGAGGCCTCTTGTAGAGCCGTAGTTACAGGTTCTGTGATTCAAAGACATGCTTGGTTAAAAGAACAGAGTTTACCCAATCATGTTAAGGCAAAATTATTGGATGGTCCTTTACAGCATGATACCTTGTTTGGTGTTAAGGCAGAAGAGGTGTTAAAGAAAATGGAGGATAAAGCTAAATTTATGCAAACAGTCAAGGATTTCTTACAGGTACAGCCACCTCGATTTAGCAGAAATTGGCCAACAAAGAATTGGTCCTTTCCAGTGTCAGACAGGCCACAGAGAGGTAGATACTGACGCCCAAGAGGCAGATCTCAACCCCAAGGCTCAAACAGACAACGACAGTGGGGCGCACCAACCCCAAAAGGAGGTGAGGACAAGTCTCAACCTTACAGGAAACAGTCACAATGACTTTCCCCTTCGTACGCCAAGCACTTCCCTTTTGGAAGCCCCCTTAGGGGAAAACTAGCGCTTTTTTCTCAAAACTGGCAAACAATCACCCAAGACAAATGGGTTCTGAATATTGTGCCCCAAGGTTACAGGTTCCACTTTCATACTTTACCAAGGCTAAAAGGAATGCCAGACCTGCCACAAAATCAATGGGCAGAGGCACAAAAACAAATTTCAGCCCTCGTGGACATGAGAGCTATTCAAAAAGTACCACAACAGGAACAAGGACAAGGATTTTACTCAAGACTCTTCCTGGTCCCCAGAAAGGACAAGGCTTGGAGGCCCATACTAGACCTTTCAATTCTAAATACTTAACTGGATATTCCGAAATTCAAAATGTTGACATTACAGCAGCTTCTACCCATGCTTGTCATGAAGGCTTGGCTTGTTACTCTGGACCTCAGAGGCATACCTGCATGTCCCTATCAGACAAAATTGCAGAAGATACCTCAGATTCAAAGCTGGTGCAATGCACTACCAATTCTCTGCACTGCCCTTTGGCTTATCTACTGTGCCCAGGGTCTTCACAAAGTGCCTGGCACCAGTAATTGCATTTTTCAGACAAAAAGGAATTCAAATATATCCATACCTGGACGACTGCCTCATTCAAGCAGAGACAAAGGACATTCTTGTACAGCATCTGGCATTTGTAAAAAGGTTGCTAATTTCTCTAGGGTACACAGTAAAAGAGAATAAGTCAAAACTAGTGCCCTCACAACAGATTATATTCCTGGGTGCCAGCTTAAATACAATGGCCCAGATGGCTTACCTCACACCAGACAGCAAGTTCAACTAACTCAATTTTTTCAATTACTGGCAAAAAAGTCCAATCTCCGTGCAAGAAAAATTCTGCAGGCCCTGGGATTCATGGCATCCTGCATACTACTAATACGATATGCCAGACTGCATATGAGGAAATTACAATGGTACCTAAAAAGTGTGTGGACTCAACACTCACAGTTTAGAAGCAGTAATACCAATGATTCCCTGCCTACAACAGGAGTTTCATTGGTGGGCGCAGGCATGTCACCTAAACATGGGTCAGCCTTTTACCCTACCCACAGCCAGGCAGACTCTAACAACAGATGCTTCGGATTACACCTGGGGAGCACACATGGCAGGAAAATGCATTCAGGGCAAGTGGACGACAGACCAGATGCATCTTCACATCAATCAAAAAGAGATGTTGGCTGTTCAAAATGCCCTAACAGCTTTCAAGGACCTTCTGCATCCAGGGCAATTATTATTAAAGACAGACACCACCACAGTAATGTGGTACATAAACAAACAAGGGGGCACTCATTCTTATCCCCTATGCAGGCAAGCCATGACCTTGTGGAACACAGCTCTAACGTATCAAGTTCACCTGCAAGCGCAATTCCTGCCAGGAAAGAAAAATACTCTGGCAGACGATCTAAGCAGAAATATCATGGACCCTCATGAATGGAAATTGAATCCACAAATCTTCAGCATGGTAACGCAAAAATGGGGATGCCCAGACATAGATCTGTTTGCCTCACCACTGAATTGCCAACTACTAAAATTCTGCACAAGGATTTATCACAAACAAGCATGGAAAGTGGATGCTCTTTTGTTCAGCTGGAAAAACCTAAAAGTTTATGCCTTCCCACCACTGCCTCTCCTTTCAAAGGTACTCCTAAAAGCCAGACAAGGAAAACCACAGATGATCCTGATTGCTCGAGACTGGCCACGCCAGCACTGGTACCCTATCTTAAGGAACTTAGCTCATGGCCCACCATGGATTTTGCCTCAAATTCCACACCTTCTGACTCAACAAAACAATCAGATCCTGCACGGTCAGCTCAAAACCCTAAACCTGGCTGCATGGCAGATTCATTAATCAAACAGGAAACACCTCTCTCTAAAGCCGTTATGGATGTCATGTTGGAGGCCAGGAAGCCTAGCACCAGGAAAGCTTACTCAGAAAAATGGAAGAGATTCTGCGCCTGGAACCAGGCTCAAAGCCTTGACCCTCTTGTTCCAAACATACCTCAGAATTTACAATACTTAACTGAGATGATGGATAGAGGCCTATCCTTCTCATCAATTAAGATTCACGCCTCTGCCATTTCTGCACATTATAACACTGATCCTCCTTTATTCTCTCATCCCTTGCTAAAGCAGTACCTCAGAGGGGCTAAAAACATAAGACCGCCCCGGAGAGCACCAACACCAACTTGGGACCTCAATTTCGTTATGGAAAACTGACCCTGCCACCTTTTCAGCCAGCCAATACAGCCGATCTAAAATTTTTATCATGGAAAACAGCTCTGCTCCTGACAGTAACTTCAGCATGAAGAGTCTCAGAGCTACAGGCATTAATGTCAGTGGAACCTTTTATAATTTTTCAGCAGGACAGGGTTTCTTTAAGGACAAACCCTACCTTTATGCCAAAGGTGGTATCTAGTGTGGCTCTTAACCAAACCATCCATTTGCCAACTTTTTATCCAAACCCCCAGAATAAAGGGGAAAAATGTCTGCATTCTTTGGACATACACAGGCAGCTACACTTCTACTTGGGCAAAACAAAAGCTTTCAAGAAAACTGAGCAACTGTTTGTAGCATATGCTGCAGGATCACAGGGCAAGGCTCTCCAAATGGATAGGACACTGTATTCGTTACTGCTACACACAGCATGGAAAATCAGTCCCAAATAACATTAGGCTACATTCCACCAGGGCAACAGCCACTTCAACAGCCTTTCTCAAAGGAATACCTACCAAGGAAATTTTGGAGGCTGCAACTTGGAGTTCAGTGCACAATTTCACCAAGCATTACCACCTGCCTCTTTACTCTAAATCCAGAGCAGGAATTGCCACTGCAGTTCTGCTGGGCCTCATAGCCAATCCTAACTCTTTATAGACCAGCCACCCAACCTTAGCTTTGGGATTCTACCCAAGTGTAATGACTGCAGCAGTGTAACATTATGAACATAGTACAGTTTTGTACCTACCATAAATGTAGATGTTCGAGTGTTCACACTGCTGCAGTCCAGGTTACTCTCCCACCATCCCCTCTTTACTAGCTGGACTTATCTATACCTTTCTATCCTATACAACCTTTATGGTGTATTTGCTTGTAACTGAAGGTATTGTTTTTATTTTATATGTGTATTTTTTATTAGCAATATGTATTGCCTACCTACTTGGGGGCACCTGACATCTGGGGCAAGAAAAACTGAAGAAAATGGCATCGGATGCATCTTATATACCCCTGGCGCACTGACGTCAGGGAAGAAGCGACAGCAACCGACGCCGGACCAAGACTTTGGAACTCTGGCCGACTGCAGGACTGCCTGATGGCAGATAACCCAAGTGTGTAATGACTGCAGCAGTGTGAACACTCGAACATCTACATTTATGGTAGGTACAAAACTGTACTTTATTCTGTATCTGAACCACCTAAATGTTATAAGAAACAGAATAAACAGCTAAAACATTGCAAGAATAAGCTTTTATCTATGCAAAAAAGTGAAGTTCTGTTCTTCGTACTGGCTGGTGGTATGTTTCAGCCTACAAAATCTGACGTTTGTACCAAAAATGTCCCACTTTAGGTATTTGAAAAGGTGGCGACCCTAACAACAGGGTTCCTACCTCTCGCAAGTTCCTTTTTAAAAATCCTACTGTGGATCGTGAGACCATTTCACAGGGACCCAAGGGCATTAAGGCTACTACTGCCAAAAATCCTACCCCCTCTGATAGAGACTCCAGGGCACTGGATCGATGGGGTAAGAAAGTATACACTTCTGCAACTTTGGCCATTAGGGCCTTAATCTGCCAGTTTCATATGTTAAAGTATCAGCAGCATATTATTGGATTGCTTAAAGAGAAAATTATGTTGATTCCTGATATTGCTGAAAGTAAGAATTTACAGGATGTCCTTCATGGATGCATCTGCAGTCATAACAACTGGGTTGTCCTGTCGTCAGGCAGCCCTTCGGTCGGCCGGATTCCAAAGTCCGGGTCCGGCTTCGGCTGATGTCGCACTTCACCCGACGTCATCTCTGTTGGTCTTCGGGGTATAAAGGCATCAGCCGACGCCATTTTCCTCAGTCTTTCTTGCCGCGTGGCGCCCGAAGCAGAAGCTGTTCGCAAGTGCTGGTCGGTCAGATCCAGAGACTACTACTTCCGAATACTACTTCGAAGACTTCTAAAAGCTAAGTACCCCGTTGGGGACTCTTTCTTGCCTCAGCCGATGTCAGAAAAAGTCAATAACTGTTTAACTTGTGGGAAACAAATACCTCATAAAGATTTCCACTCTTACTGTTTGCCTTGTTTAGGCCCAGACCACGACGTAGCAGCCTGTTCAGCCTGTGCATCATTCAACCGACGAACGCTTAGGCGTCGGTCGGAGTTTGCTGAACAGTTTTTCGGCTCAGATTTTGCGTACATTATGCCGTCGGATCCTCCGACTACCCAGATTGTTAAAAAACGCAAAGAAAAAGACCGACACTCGCGGTCCGCGGTTTCGGCCGAAACCATGGTTAATCAAACCGCGAGTGTCTCGGTTTCGGCCGAAACCGAGAAAACTGATCAAAGCACAGCTGAATCAATGACTACTACTGAGGCTCCTGCTACCTTACTTGAAACGGCCTCAGAAATTTTATCTCCAGTGGTTACTAGTGACTTATCAGACACCATCTCTTTGGATGTCTCTACCCCAGCACGTGGTGCTGCTAGGCCTCCTGCAGCCATGTCTATTAAGGCCTTTGCCAGGGCTAAAGCAGCCAAATCTACCAAATCAGTGCCTGTTAAGCCCCCCTCTACTAGGCCCACTTCTAGTTCACAAATGCTTACTCTGGCAGAGGATTTAATATCCTTAATTAGGGGATCTCAATCTCACCCAGACAGGGCCTCTCAGCCCCCAGAAAAGAGACCTAGAGCAGAGCCCCCCGAGCCTGTGTCCTCTGATGATTCCGCGGAGGACTCTGATATTACAGACCAGCCAGAGGCTCATTTCTCCAATTATGAAGACTCAGATGCTGAAGAATCCATTCCAGCTGCTTCTCCACCAGAAGAATTCTCCTTTGGGGAAACCTTACATGCCATGCGAGAACAATTCCAATGGCAGGAACAGGATTTCTCAGATTCCAGAAAAAGACTTGGGACTTTTCTGCACCTACCACAACACAGGCCTTTAGCTATACCTCCTGTCCTCTCTGTTGTGGACGATGCATTTAATGATGTCTGTACTGCACCAGATTCCTTACCTCCAGCCCCTGTCAAACCAGACAGATTTTAGAGGGTTCCAGATACTCATCACCACTTATACAAGGCCCCACTTGCAGACCCCGAAACCATATCCCAGGGGCCTAAGGCAGCAGCCTCGACCACAGCAAAAAACCCTACTCCTTCTCAAAGGGAAGCCAGGTCTTTAGACAGATGTGGCAAAAAGGTTTACACCTCTGCTACTCTCTCAGCTAGAGCTTTAAATTGTCAGTTTCACATGATACAATACCAAGAGTTTATGCTTGATCAGTTAACTAAAAAGCTATCCTCTGATGACTCTATAGATAAGAAATATATATTAGAAATGGTAAATAACATACAACAGGTTAGTAACCATTCCTTAAAATGTGGCTATGATGCACTGGAGGCTTCATTTAGATCAGCCATGACTGGCACAGTGATAAGAAGACATGCACGGCTGAAGGAACAGGTCTTACCGGATCATGTTAAAGCTAAGTTATTAGATGCACCTATGGATAAGGCCAGTTTGTTTGGTACACCTGCCCAGCAGGTAATGAAGAAAATGGAAGAAAAGGCAAAATCTGTACAAACAGTTAAAGATTTCTTACAGGTTCAACCCCCAAGGTTTAGCAGGAACTGGCATGCCAAAAATTGGTCCTTTCCTGACTCCACAAGATCCCAAAGGGGCAGGAATAGACGTCCCAGAGGCAGAAATCAATCCAGAGGGGGTGCCTACAGAGGACGACAGTGGCAAGGTAATAACAGAGGCACAGACACCGCCACTGCCACTACAACAGCACAGTGACTTGATTCTAACTCCGCCTACCAGGGAACAAATAGCAGCACCATTAGGCGGAAAATTAACCTTATTTTCAAAAAACTGGCACTATATCACAAAAGACAAGTGGATTCTGCAAACCATAGACCAAGGATACCGGTTCCACTTCCACACTTTACCAGTCAAAAGAGGAATGTCAAACCTGCCTCCAAATCAAAAGACAGAAGCTCTACAGCAGATAATGCAACTAACAAAGATGAGAGCTGTGGAAAAAGTGCCAGTAACAGAACAAGGCAAAGGATTCTACTCCAGACTATTCCTAGTTCCAAGAAAGGAAAAAAGCTGGAGACCTATTCTCGACCTGTCCATCTTAAATACATTCATCATTGTCCCAAAATTCAAAATGCTGACCCTGCAGCAACTTCTTCCCATGCTGGGCAAGGAGTGCTGGCTGGTAACTCTAGATCTCAAGGAGGCATACCTGCACGTCCCCATACGACCAATTTGCAGAAGATACCTCAGATTTCTTGCAGGATCAGAGCACTATCAATTCTCAGCATTGCCCTTTGGCTTATCTACTGCGCCCAGAGTATTCACAAAATGCCTGGCATCAGTAATCGCTCACTGCAGACTACAGGGAATCCAAATTTATCCATACCTGGACGACTGTCTGCTACAGGGGACAACAAAAGCAAGCTGACAACAGATTTACAAAGGGTCATTTACTTGCTACAAGCACTGGGATACACAGTCAATTTACAAAAGTCAAGGCTGATACCATCCCAAACAAGGACATTCTTGGCGGAATTGGACACAGTAAAACAAATGGCATTCCTAACTGCAGAAAAACAAAAGAACTCCTCTTTACTTCTTGGCACTAACAAAACAGAACAAGCTAACAGCAAGAAAAATTCTACAGGCCTTGGGCTTCATGGCATCCTGCATAATCTTGGTTCCACATGCCAGACTACATATGAGAAAACTACAGTGGTACCTAAAGAATTTATGGTCCCAACACAGGCACAGCCTAGAAGCAGAAATTCCTCTAATCCCATGCCTAAAACAGGAGTTCCTATGGTGGGCTCAAGCATGCCAGTCAAATCCAGGCCTACCTTTCCACAACTATCAAGCAAGCCAAACCATCACAACAGACGCCTCAGACCTAGGATGGGGGGCTCACATGCTGGACAAATGCGTACAAGGATTGTGGACACAGGACCAGCTCCATTTGCACATCAACCTAAAAGAAATGCTGGCAGTAAAGCTGGCAATCCAAAAATTCAGACCATTCCTCAAAGCAGGACATTTGATGATAAGGACAGACAACACCACAGTCATGTGGTACATCAACAAACAGGGAGGCACTCATTCATACCCCCTATGCAGAATGACTTTGGACCTTTGGAACCTGGCTCAGCTACAACATCCAGTTACAGGCAATGTTCGTGCCAGGAAAGGAGAATACTCTAGCAGACATGTTAAGCAGAACCACCTCGGATGCTCACGAATGGATGCTACACCGGACATCTTCAAGGCCATCTCAAAGAAATGGGGAATGCCACAGATAGATCTATTCGCTTCCCCTCTCAATCACCAGCTCAAAAAATTCTGCACAAGGACGTTCCACCCACTTGCATGGAAAGTGGACTCGCTCTCCTTCAGCTGGAAAGGTCTGACAGCATATGCATTCCCACCTCTTCCCTTGATACACAAGGTATTACTAAAAATCAAGGAGGAACGTCCAAGGATAACCCTGATAGCTCCAAACTGGCCAAGACAACACTGGTACCCATTGCTGAGGAGCATGTCTCGGGACAAAATATGGCCAATACCTCTGATGCCTTTGATGTTAACCCAGAACAACTACAGCATCATGCATCCAAGCCTAAAAACCTTGCAACTGACTGCATGGAATATCACATAGCAGCAACTAATCCAGAGCTTTCCCAAAGGGTTAAAGACATTATCCTTGAAGCCCGCAGACCTTCAACAAGAAGGAACTATGCAGGAAAATGGAAAAGGTTTGTCATTTGGAGTGCTGAAAGAGGAAAAGATGTGTCCAATATAGACATTGCTAATATTCTGGAGTATTTGGCAGAGCTTCTACATACAGGCCTGTCCTATTCTTCCATCAAGATACATGCATCAGCTATTTCAGCAGAATACAGCTTTGATCCACCTGTCTTTTCACATCCTTTACTCAGGCAGTTCCTCAGAGGGATCAAGAATGTAAAGCCTCCTAGGAAACCACCATTGCCAGCTTGGGATTTGAACTTTGTGCTGGAAAAGTTGACACTCGCACCTTTTGAACCAGCAGCAACAGCAGACCTGCAGCATCTATCGTGGAAAACTGCTTTCCTACTGGCAATAACCTCAGCAAGAAGGGTTTCTGAACTTCAGGCCCTAATGGCAGTACAACCCTTCCTAATCTTCCACCAAGATAGAGTGTCCATGAGGACTAATCCTACATTTATGCCTAAGGTGGTATCCAGAGTGTCTCTAAACCAGGCAATCCACCTACCTACCTTCTTCCCAAACCCACAAAACAGAGGGGAAAGAATGCTGCATACCTTGGATGTACATAGACAGCTACGCTACTACCTGGACAGAACAAAAGTAACAGAAAAACTGACCAGCTGTTTGTAGCCTATGCAACAGGAAGGGAAGGAAAAGCGATTTCCAAACAGACAATCTCCAAATGGATAGGAAATTGCATACGATTCTGTTACTCTTTTCATGGAAAACCAATTCCACAGAACATAAGGCCTCATTCGACAAGGGCAACAGCCACTACCACAGCCTTCTTACGAGGAGTGGCAACCAAGGACATTATTGAGGCGGCTACTTGGACCTCCGTGCATACATTTGCCAAGCATTATAATTTACCTCTGTATTCCAGATCCCAAGCAGGGTTTGCCACTGCTGTACTGCAAGGGATCCTATCCACACCATAATCTATTTTTCCTCCTCCCCTAGTTGGCTATGGTATTCTACCCAGTTGTTATGACTGCAGATGCATCCATGAAGGACATAGTACAGTTTTGTACCTACCATAAATGTAGATGTCCGAACTGGATAGCATCTGCAGTCAGGATTACCCTCCCTCCTTCCCCTCTGTGGTACTCCTAGGGTATTTACCCTCCTAATAGCTAGCTGGCGGGGGGAGTCTCTTATGGTGTATTTGTTTGTATATATGTACATACATGCTTATTTTTTGTGTTTGCCTTCTATCTTTTTGGAAACATTGGCATTTACCCAAAATTTAGCCTTCCAAGAGGGCAACTGGCATCTGGGGCAAGAAACACTGAGGAAAATGGCGTCGGCTGATGCCTTTATACCCCGAAGACCAACAGAGATGACGTCGGGTGAAGTGCGACATCAGCCGAAGCCGGACCCGGACTTTGGAATCCGGCCGACCGAAGGGCTGCCTGACGACAGGACAACCCAGTTGTTATGACTGCAGATGCTATCCAGTTCGGACATCTACATTTATGGTAGGTACAAAACTGTACTATTTAATGCATTCTGCTGAACAAGTTGGAAAGCATACTTTGCAGTGTGGTTTTGATTTACTAGAGGCATCTTGCAGGGCTGCTGTCACTGGGTCTGTACTTAGAAGGCACGCTTGGCATAAGGAGCAATCTTTGCCAGATCATGTTAAAGCTAAATTGCTGGATGGATCCCTTAAATCAGGACCACCTGTTTGACAACAAAGCAGAAGAAGTTCTTAAAAAGATAGAGAAAAAAGCTAAATCTATGCAAACTGTTAAAGATTTCCTACAAGTACAGCCTCCAGGATTTTAGTAGGCATTGGCCCTCTAAGAATTGGTCTTTTCCTGCCTCTTCCAGGCCTTCTCAGTCCAAACCCAGAACCAGCAGAACACCCAGGCTTCAGTCCCAGGGTACTCACCGGGCTAAGCAGTGGGGGTGCTCCCACTTCCAAATCAGGGATTAGTAAGACTCTCTGCTATGGAAAACTGTCTCGATGACTTAACTTTAAAACTTCCAAGGACTTCTCAACTGACTGCTCCTTTAGGAGGAAATATTGCTCTGCAGGCAAAAAACTGGGAACTCATTACCCAGGACAAATGGGTTTTAAATATAGTTTCCCAAGGATACAGATTTCACTTCCACACGTTACCAACCCCAAACGGTTGGCTAGATCTACCCCCAAATCAGTGGGCAGAGGCTCAAATGCAAGTACTCTCTCTCTCTCTCTTAAGATTAAAGGCTATTCAGACTGTACCAGAAGAGGAAATGGGGCAAGGTTTCTACTTGAGACTTTTCCTGCTACCCAGAAAAGACAACTTATGGCTTCCTGTCATGGACCTTTCTATATTAAACACCCTTTTGATGATTCCAAAATTCAAGATGCTAACTCTTCAGTTACTTCCTATGCTGGGCAAAGATGCCTGGTTGGCAACACTGGATTTTAAGGAAGCCTACCTGAACATCCCTATCAGGGAATCTTGCAGAAGATACCTACGCTTCAAAGCAGGTTACATGCACTATCCGTTCTCTGCACTGTCCTTCGGCTTATCTACTGCGCCCAGGGTATTCTCAAAGTGCCTAGCTCCAGTCATTGCATTTTGCAGGCAAAGAAATATTCAAGTATACCCATTCCTGGATGATTGTCTAATTCGGGCAGAAAGCCAGTTCATACTTCTGAATCAACTGGCATTTGTACAAAAGGTGCTAACTTGTCTTGGGTACACCGTAAATGAATAGAAATCACATCTGGTACCCTGTCAAATTATTTTCCTGGGAGCAAGCTTTAACCCAATTTCACCAATATCTGTTCACACCACTGGAAACGGGTTCTTGGATTAGGAAGCACTGCCACGCATTGCACAGAAATGTAAAAACAGTCCCAAATTTATTAAAACTTGTTAAAAACAAAATATGTTAAGCGCTTTCATCAATTACATTGACTTCTTCAGGACATCTTAACAACTTCTCCTAAAAGTTTATATATGCTATGCAATTAACTCTTCAATTAAGCAATTACTGGCAGAGTTTACCTTCTTAAAGTGCACAAGTGCCATAACCTTTTTCCTTATAAAATTTCACTCAACAGTCACCAGTAAATATACTGAAAAGCTTAAAATATCATAAAATGCCATAACAATAGTAGTTAATAAACTTTTCTCCACCTCACCCTTTGGCTTCTAATATAGCCTTTAGTGATATAGCATCATTTAAACCAGGGTGTGTAGTAGAATTCAAGAGTATTTGCCATTTGGACTCCCTCTCATTCAATTTCTTGGTAATATTCTCCCCTCTAGGGGATTTGTTCTATAATGGCTTCGTTCGTATATAAAACCGGTTTGTCTCAAAAGATTGTTTGAAATGAGGAAAGACTCTACAGCACACAAAAGAACAGGGAGGGGTACACAAAAATGTGGCAATTGCAACCAATGTTGGGCCATTATGGATAGTACGAAGATGAGGTTAGGGAATATAAATCAGACCACAGTCTATTTCCAAAATGGTAATTGTCGTACCCAACATGTGGTCTATTTAGCAAAGTGCACCTCATGTCCCTGTTATTATGTGGGGGAAACAGATAGATGTCTTAGAAATAGGATATATGAACACACGTATTGTATAAGGAGAAAGGATGAGACCAATGCGTTGTATAGACATTTATCTAACAGTCAAGGTTGTAAAGAATTCAAATTTGCCATTATAGAACAAATCAAGGGAAACCCTAGAGGGGAGAATATTACCAAGAAATTGAATGAGAGGGAGTCCAAATGGCAAATACTCTTGAATTCTACTACACACCCTGGTTTAAATGATGCTATATCAGTAAAGACTATATTAGAAGCCAAAGGGTGAGGTGGAGAAAAGTTTATTAACTACTATTGTTATGGCATTTTATGATATTTTAAGCTTTTCAGTATATTTATTGGTGACTGTTGAGTGAAATTTTATAAGGAAAAGGGTTATGGCTCTTATGCACTTTAAGAAGGTAAACTCTGCCAGTAATTGCTTAATTGAAGAGTTAATTGCATAGCATATATAAACTTTTAGGAGAAGTTGTTAAGATGTTCTGAAGAAGTCAATGTAATTGATGAAAGCGCTTAACATATTTTGTTTTTAACAAGTTTTAATAAATTTGGGACTGTTTTTAAATTTCTGTGCAATGCGTGGCAGTGCTTCCTAATCCAAGAACCCGTTTCCAGTGGTGTAAAGAGATATTGGTGGTGGTGGTGGTGTTACTGCTGGAGTTACATTTTATTTCTTTAACACAATTTCCCAGATGGCTTTCCTCATGCCAGAGAAACAAATTCATTTGACAACTTACTTCAAGCTAATGGCCACAAAAACCCTGCTATCTGCAATGCAAATACTGCAAGCCTTGGGGTTCATGGCCTCCTGCATTTTACTAATTCCATATGGTAGACTGCATATGAAGAAACTACAATGGTATCTAAAAAGCCTATGGTGTCAACATTCTCTGGATCTAGAAGCAATGATCCTTATCATACCTTGCCTACAGTTAGTTCCTTTGGTGGGCAGAGGCCTGCCACCAAAACAAGGGACTACCATTCACTCTACCCCCTGCCACCCAAACCCTAACTACAGACTCATCAGACTATGCCTGGGGGCTCATCTGGCAGGGAAGTGCATTCAGGGCAAATGGAACCCAAGCCAAATGCACCTGCATATCAATCAAATAGAAATGTTAGCTGTACAGATTTCTCTGACAGCCTTCAAGGACCACATTCTTCCAGGACAATTAATGGTAAGGATGGACAACACCACTGTTATGTGGTACATAAACAAGCAGGGGGGACCCATTCATACCCCCTCTGCAGACTAGCTGTGGCTCTGTGGAACACAGCCTTGAGCTACCAAGTGCATCTACAGACTCAATTCCTGCCAGGAAAACTGAATACACTGGCAGACGATCTCTACAGAAATCTCATGGACCCACACAAGTGGAAACTGGAACCAAAAGTTTTCAACATGTTGATAAATAAATGGGGGAGCCCCGATATAGACCTGTTTGCCTCCCCCCAGTACAACCAATTGGACAAATTCTGCTCAAGGACTCCCCACAAACAAGCTTGGAAAGTGGATGCTCTGTCCTTCAGCTGGAAAAATCTATCTGTTTATCCTTTCCTCCTCTGCCTCTCCAAAGTACTACTAAAGATCAGACCGGGCAAACCAAGGATGATACTGATTGCACCAGACTGGCCACGCCAACACTGATGCCCCTTCTTGCGCAGTGTGTCACTTCTGGAATCATGGCACTTGCCTCAGACCCCTGCCCTGCTGTCCCAGCAGGAGGGCCAAATTTAGCACCCACAGCTTCAAACCCTGAACCTTGCAGCCTGGCTAATTACATGACCTCTCCTTTCCCATCCCTCAGTAAGCAAGTGATGGATGTCATTTCCCATCCCTCAGTAAGCAAGTGATGAATGTCATTCTGGAGGCAAGGAGGCCTATTACTAGAAAATCCTATGCTGAAAAATGGAAGAGATTCTGTTCCTGGAACCAGACACAGGGGACGGACACAACTGTGCCCAATTTACTGCTCATTCTTCAATGCTTAACTGAGATGCTTCACAAGAGCCTTTCCTTTTCTTCCATCAAAATTCATGCCCCACCATCTCAGCTCATTATAATACAGAGCCACCCCTCTTCTATTAAGACCACCCAGGCGAGCCCCTACTCCAGCCTGGAACCTTAACTTTGCATTGGAAAAACTCACTCTACCTCCCTTTGAGCCAGCTGCAAATTCAGAGTTGAAATTCCTTTCTTGGAAAACAGCCTTCCTCCTGGCCATTAATTCAGCAAGAAGAGTGTCTGAATTACAGGCCCTCATGGCAGTGGATCCTTTCATCATCTTTCATGCGGGCTGGGTGTCCCTCGGGACCAGTCCTTCCTTTATGCCCAAGGTGGTATCCAGTGTATCCCTTAATCAGTCCATTCATTTGCCAACCTTCTTTACTAATCTACGGAATAAAGGCGAACGAATACTGCACTCCTTGGATGTGCACAGACAACTTAGATTTTACTTGGACAGGACTAAACCTCTCAGGAAATCTGAATAGCTGCTGGTTGCATTTGCTGCAGGGGCAGAGGAGGAAGGCTATTTCAAAGCAAACCATTTCTAAATGGATAAGCCATTGCAATCATTTCTGCTATAAGCACCATTGAAAACCTATCCCCCTGGACCTCACTCCACCAGGGCTGCATCTACCTCTACAGCCTTTCTCAGAGGCGTCCCTACCAGGGATATCCTAGAAGCTGCAACCTGGAGATCTGTACATACTTTCATCAAGCGTTATCATTTGCCAATTTTCTCTAAATCCAGAGCTGGCTTTGCCACTGCAGTCTTGCAGGGCCTTATAGCTCAAAGGTCTAAGCATTGACAGGCTTCCTCTTCCAAGGTGGGAAGTGCTAAGCCTGCAGCTCAATCTAAACATTGTCAGTGACTTTGTCCAACTTCTGCCTGTTCTCGTCTGCCGGGAGAGTCCTTTAGGGGGAAGGTTGGCCCTTTTTACAAATGTTTGGGACACCATCACGGACGACAAATGGGTACTCAGAACTATATTCCTAGGGCATACGTTTTCTTTACACACCTTTCCAATATCCAAAGGATTCTCGGACGCTCCTCCAAACCAGAGGGCAGAAGTAGAAAAGCATATTTTGTCTCTGTTACATCTGGAAGCAATATAATCAGTTCCTGCTCAGCAGGTAGGCCAGGGTTTCTATTTTAGACTTTTCCTCTTTCCAAAAAAAGAAGGCGCCTGGCGTCCTATCCTAGATCTATCCATCCTGAACTCTTTCTTGATAATTCCAAAGTTCAAAATGCTCACTCTGCATCAGTTAATGCCATTGTTAAAAAAGGATTCCTGGCTGGTAAGATTTGGATCTCAAAGAAGCTTATCTACACATCTCTATCATGGAAAGTTGCAGGCAATACCTTCGTTTCAGGGTGGGCAAGCAACATTATCAATTCTCTGCACTGCCCTTTGGCTTATCTACTGCTCCCAGAGTTTTCACAAAGTGCCTGGCTCCAGTCATTGCTTTTTGCAGGCAAAAGAAAATTCTGATTTATCCATACTTGGATGACTGTCTAATTCAAGCAAATTCTCAGGAACAGCTGTTAAAGGATCTAGAATTTTTAAAGACTCTTCTCTCTTCCCTGGGTTGCACTCTCAACGTGGAAAAAACAAAAATGGTGCCATCCAGAGTTAACATTCCTGGGAGCGAGTCTGAACACAGCCGCCCAGCTGATATATCTCACCCAGGAGAAGCATACAACTCTTTCAGTTTACTTCAAGGACTTGGCAAGCCTGTCCCAGCTCCCTGCAAGGAAATCCCTGCAAGCTCTGGGATTCATGGCCTCTTGCATTCTCATGATTCCACATGCAAAACTGCATTTGAGGAAATTGCAGTGGTACCTCAAGAACACTTGGTGTCAGCACACACAGGACCTGGATGTGATAATTCCTCTGCTTTCATGTGTGTGGACAGAGTTTCTATGGTGGGCATTAGCCTGTCTACACAAAGGCATGCCTTTTTGCCCACCCCTTTCCACTCGACTTGTTACCACAGGCACATCTGACTACGCGTGGAGAGCTCACCTGGATGGTAGATGCATACAGGGAAGTTGGAATGCCCAGCAGATGCACCTGCACATAAATTTAAAGGAGTTGATGGCAGTCCAGCAGGCCTTGCTAGCGTTCAAGCATCATCTTTCTCCAGGGACCCTTCTTGTCAGGACAGACAACACCACAGTCATGTGGGTACATCAGCAAGCAGGGAGAGACTCATTCTTACCTCTTATGCAGACAGAGCATGAGTCTTTGGTCCATAGCAACATCCCTGGGCCTGCATCTCCTATCTCAGTTTCTTCCAGGAAGGCTCAATGTTTTGGGAGACTAGTTGAGCAGACGGACGCTGGATCCTCACAAGTGGCAGCTGGACAGAGCAGTTTTTTACAGTTTCATTCAACGTTGGGGTACTCTTCATGTGAATCTTTTCTCTCCAGACAACCATCTTCTACCTCTTTTTTGCACCAGGCAACATCACAGCAGAGCCTAGAGAGTGGATGCTCTGTCCTTCCCTTGGACGCTGCTGTCACTTTATGCCTTCCCTCCTATTCTTCCCAGAGTGTTATTGAAGATCAGGGACGAACGACCAAAGGACTATTCTCATAGCTCCGGACTGGCCCAGGCAGCATTGGTATCCACTGCTTCTCAGTCTTTCCCAATTTCCTCTTTGGCATCTTCCTCTGAAGCCAGATCTTTTGGTTCAGGAAGGGGGAAACATTGTACATTTTCATTTTCAGTCTCTCCATTTGGCAGCATGGCTCATTGTATGACTCCATCCTTTTCTTCTTCCCTTTCCCAGCAGGTGGTTGACGTGCTGAGAGAGGCCAGGAGGCCTAGCACTAGGAAGTCTTGTGCTGGCAAATGGGAAAGATTCTCGCTTTGGATGCAGGCTAGAGGAGAATCTTCTTCACAGCCTACCCTTCTTCTAATCCTGGAATACTTGGCTAATTTGCTTCAGGGTGGTCTTTCTTTTTCCTCAATCAAGATCCATGCTTCAGCCATTTCTGCTCATTGTTCTTTTGAACAACCCATTTTCTCTCATCCTCTGATGAAAATGTTTCTCAGAGGTGCTTACAACTTAAAACCTCCCAGAAGGGCGCCTATTCCAGCCTGAGATCTTAATTTTGTTCTAGAGAAACTCACTCTTCCTCATTTTGAGCCAGCTGCCACTGCAGATTTTAAGTTTCTCTCGTGGAAGACTGCCTTCCTCTTGGCTATAACTTCAGCAAGGAGGGTTTCGGAGCTGCATGCTTTGATGGCTGTGGAGCCTTTTCTTATTTTCCATGCAGATAGGGTCTCACTGAGAACCATCCCCTCCTTTATGCCTAAGGTAGTTTCTAGCCTGACTCTTAATCAGTCCATACACCTTCCTACCTTCTTTCCTAATCCTCAAAATAGAGGTGAAAGGATCCTACATTCTCTTGATGTGCATAGATGACTCCGGTTTTACCTTGACAGGACTTATAAAGACCTTCTGAAATCAGCACAGCTATTGGTCACCTTTGCCCCTGAAGGCCCAGAGCAAGGCTATTTCTAAGCAAACCATTTCTAAATGGTTTGCTCATTGTATTACTTTGTTATTCCTTTCATGACAAGGTTCCTCCTCAAGGAGTTAGGACCTACTCAACTAGAGCAGCTTCCACTTCTGCAGCCTTTTTTTAAGGGGTGTCCCAACTAAAGACATTTTGGAGGCTGCCACATGGTCTTCTCCTCGCACTTTCACAAAACATTATAATTTGCCTTTGTTTTCTAGAGCCAGGGTAGGGTTTGCCACTGCTGTTCTGCAGGGCATTATCTCCAATCCTTGATTTTGTTGGATGTTCTTCGTGTTTCACTGTTGCAGTCATTACATTTGGGTAATCTGCTGGCAGGTTGCCCTCAGTCGGCCTGATTAACAAAGTCTTGGGTCCTGTGTCGGTTACTGTCCCTTTCATGACGTCAGGTCATCAGGGGTATAAAACATGCAGCCGACGCCATTACATCAGTCTTCCTTTCCGCACGGCGCCCGAAGCAGTTTGCAAGTGCCGGTCAGCCAACTCCTGAAATTTTCATTTTCGAGTTTCAGAACCGAAGTCTTCAACTAAAAGCTAAGTACCCCATTGGGGAAACTTTTTCTTGCTCCTTACTAATGTCAGTAAAAGTTAATAATTGCATTACTTGTGGGAAGCAAATACCTCATAAGGATTTTCATTTGTACTGTATTCCTTGCCTAGGCCCTGACCATAATGTGCCTTGCTGTCAGTTTTGTGATAAATTTAGCCAACACACTTAAGCGTCTGTATAATTTTGCATCTAAATAGTTTGGCTCAAGATTTAGCTATCCAGAAATGTCGTCTGTTAACAACCCGACTACCGGAATACACAAAAAAACGCAAAGAAAGAGACAGACCGTCGAGGTCCAGAACCGATGATGAAGCTCCTCCTAAGCCAGTTGCCGGTACTCAGTGAGGCGCTTTTGCAGCCCCTGATACCCACTACTTTTGATTCGCAGGCCTTTATTGAGACCCATTTGGAGTCCAGTATGCCAAGAGACACCGCCGATATGTCTACCTTAGATAGGTCCGGAGCTGGTGAGCAGGAACTGGCTTCTGGGGGTGTTTTCAGGCCTAAAGATTTGTATATTAAACCGATGCCATCTTCAAAACCTAGGCCAAAATCAACTTCTATGTTTAAAAAAACGACGTTTGGGCCACGTGCACAGGCCCCTATGCCTAAAAAACAAATGATCAAAATGGCTGTGGACTTAATTACCTTGATCACGGGTTCCCAACCCCCTCCTGCTAAGAGGCCTAGGCAGGGCACTGATTATGAATCTTCAGATCAGGTTTCCATTTCTTCTGATTCCTCTTCTGATCAGGAATTACCTATTCCACCTTATGAGGACTCTGATGCAGAAGAATCCATCCCTTCTGCTTTTCCTCCTGAGGATTTTTCTTTTGGAGAAACTTTGCATACCATAAGGGAACATTTTCATTGGGAGAGTCAGGATTTTTCAGAATCTAAAAAGAGGCTTAGGGATTTCCTCCTCCTTCCTCAGCATAGGCCTTTGGCTATTCCTCCTGTTCTAGACATTGTTGATGTTTTCTCAGAATCCAGCATGGCTCCTGGTAAGCCAGACAGATATTACAGGGTTCCTGACTCCCACAAATGCCTTTTTAAAAACCCTACTGCTGACCCTGAAACCATTTCTCAGGGCCCTAAGGGTGTTAAGGCTTCTACTGCTAAAAATCCTACCCCTTCTGATAGAGACTCCAGGGCGCTGGATAGATGGGATAAGAAGGTTTACACGTCTGCAACCTTGGCAATCCGGGCTTTAAACTGTCAATTTCATATACTTAAATATCAGCAACATGTCATGGGCTTACTTAAACAGAAAATGATGTTGATTTCTGACTGTATGGAAAATAGAGTTACAGGATTTATTGCATTCAGCTGTACAAGTTGGGAAGCATACTTTGCAATGTGGTTTTGATTCCTTGGAGGCCTCTTGCAGGGCTGCTGTAATTGGATCTGTAATAAGAAGGCATGCTTGGCTCAAGGAACAAAATCTGCCTGATCATGTTAAAGCAAAATTGTTGGATGCTCTTTTACAACAGGACAGTCTATTTGGTAATAAGGCAGAAGAAGTTTTGAAAAAGATGGAAGACAAAGCTAAATCTATGCAAACTGTAAAAGATTTCCTACAAGTGCAGCCACCCAGGTTCAGTGGGCACTGACCTACTAAGAATTGATCCTTTCCAGTACCCACCAGAGCCGTTCAGGGCAAACCCAGACGCTCCAAAGGCTCCAGGTTTCAGTCACAAGGAACTTGCAGAACAAAACAATGGGGTTGCCTCCACCTCCAAGTCTGGAAGTAGTAAGGCACCTCCGTATGGTAAACAGTCTCAATGACTTTCCTCTACCATCTCTAAGCACTTATCTTCTGGCAGCCCCTTTGGGGGGAAAACTAGCACTTCATGCACAAAATTGGCATCTAATTAGGACAAATGGGTTTGAAATATAGTATCCCAGGGATACAGATTTCATTTCCACACGTTGCCAATCCCAAACGGATGTTCAGATCTGCCTCCAAATCAGTGGGCAGAGGCCCAGAAGCAAGTTATGTCCCTCATGAATATGGGGGCTATTCAACCAGTACCAGAAAAGGAAAAGGGGCAAGGTTTTTATTCGACTTTTCCTGGTACCCAGAAAAGACAAATCATGGCGTCCAATTGTGGACTTATCCATCCTAAACACATTCCTAGAGATTCCAAAATTCAAGATGCTGACTCTACAACAGTTGCTGCCTATGTTAGGCAAGGATTCCTGGTTGGTAACTCTAGACTTAAAAGAGGCTTACCTGCATATCCCAATTAGGGAATCTTCCAGAAGATACCTCCGCTTCAAAGCCGGCTATTTGCATTACCAGTTCTCTGCATTGCCCTTCGGCTTATCTACTGCGCCCAGGGTGTTCACAAAGTGCCTGGCACCAGTAATTGCTTTTTGCATACAAAGAAATATTCAAATCCATCCTTATTTGGACGATTATCTAATTCAGGCAGAAAACAGGGACACTCTTCTACAGCATCTGGCATTTGTAAAAAGGCTTCTAAGTTGCCTAGGGTACACCATAAACGAAAATAAATCACAACTGGTACCCTCTCAAATAATTACATTCCTGGGTGCAAGCTTGAATACAACTGCCCAGATTACTTACCTCGCGCCAGAAACACAAATCCAACTGATGACTTACTTCAAACAAGTGGCCACATAAACCCAGTTATCTGCAAGACAAATTCTGCAGGCCTTGGGGTTCATGGCTTCCTGCATTATACTAATTCCATATGCAAGACTGCATATGAGGAAACTTCATTGGTACCTAAAGACTTTATGGAGTCAACATTGTCACAGCCTGGAAACCATGATTCCTATCATTCCTTACCTGCAGCAAGAGTTCCTGTGGTGGGCAGAGGCATGTTACCAAAACAAGGGACTGTCATTCATTCCACCCCCTGCCACCCAAACCCTGACTACAAACGCATCAGATTATGCTTGGAGGGCGCAAATGGCAGGGAGATGCATTCAGGGCGAATGGCGCCTAAATCAAATGCACCTGCACATCAACCAGAAAGAGATGCTAGCTGTACAGAATGCTCTGACAGCCTTCAAGGACTTTCTTCATCCAGGGCAACTATTGATAAAGACGGACACCACCACAGTCGTGGTACATAAGCAAGGGGGTACCCATTCCTACCCCCTTTGCAGACTAGCCATGGCTGTGTGGAACACAGCCTTGACTTACCAAATACATCTACAAGCTCAGTTTCTGCCAGGAAAGCAAAATACTCTGGCAGAAGAACTAAGCAGAAACCTTATGGGCCCACACAAATGGAAACTGGATCTACAAATCTTCAGCATGTTGACACGCAAATGGGGGATCCCAGACATAGATCTTTTTGCCTCTCCCCAAAACTATCAGTTGGACAAATTCTGCACAAGAATCCATCACAAAAAAGCTTGGAAAGTGGATGCTCTGTCCTTCAGCTGGAAAAACCTATCGGTCTATACCTTTCCCCCACTGCCTTTGCTCTCCAAGATATTACTGAAAGTCAGACAGGAAAAAACAAAAATGATTCTGATTGCTCCAGACTGGCCTGGCCAACACTGGTACCCGCTCCTACACAATGTGTCACACCTTCCTCCTTGGTACCTGCCTAAGAGACCTTATCTGCTGTCTCAGCAGAACTATCAAATTCTCCACACTCATCTCCAAACTCTGAATCTTGCAACATGGTTAATCAACTAATTTCACCAGTTACATCTCTCAGCAAACCTGTGATGGATGTCATTTTGGAGGCTAGAAAGCCTAGTACTAGAAAATCTTATGGTGATAAATGGAAAAGATTCTGTGCCTTGAACCAGGCACAAGAAATAAGCACAGCAATGCTCAATATTCCTCAGATTCTGCAATATTTAACTGAGATGCTTCACAAGGGCCTGTCTTTCTCTTCCATAAAAATCCATGCCTCTGCCATTTCAGCTCATTACAACACAGAGCCTCCCCTCTTTTCTCATCCCATGCTAAAGCAGTATCTCAGAGGGGCCAAAAATTTAAGACCTCCCAAGGGAGCACCAACTCTGGCATGGGACCTCAATTTTGTGTTGGGAAAACACCCTACCTCCTTTTGAGCCAGCTGCTACTGCAGACATAAAATTTCTCTCTTGGAAGACAGCTTTTCTTTTAGCAGTCACTTCAGCTAGAAGGATTTCAGAACTACAGGCTGTCTGGCAGTGGAGCCCTTTATTATTTTCTACCCGGACAGGGTGTCGCTCAGGACCAGTTCAACCTTTATGCCTAAAGTGGTATCTAGTGTGGCTCTTACTCAGACCATTCATCTACCAACTTTTTTTCACAAATCCACAGAACAAGGGGGAACGGATTCTGCATGCATTGGATGTACACAGACAACTAAGATTCTATTTAAACAGGATAAAATCTCTAAGAAAATCTGAGCAACTACTGGTGGCATTTGCTGCAGGGGCAGAGGGAAAGGCTATTTCAAAGCAGACTGTTTCAAATTGGGTAAACCATTGTATTTGTTTCTGTTACATGCATCATGGAAAACCTTTTCCAAGAGGATCAGATCCCATTCCACTAGGGCTGCATCTACTTCTGCAGCCTTTCTCAGAGGGGTTCCTATCAGAGACATTCTAGAAGCTGCCACCTGGAGCTCAGTTCATACCTTCACCAAGCATTACCATTTGCCTCTCTTCTCTAAATCCAGAGCAGGCTTTACCACTGCTGTACTGCAGGGCCTTATAGCTGCTCCTACTGCTGTACAATTCCATCCTCCCAACCATAGCTTTGGGATTCTACCCAAATGTAATGACTGTAACAGTGAAACATGAAGAACATAGTACAGTTGTGTACACTGAGCAAAAATGTAGATGTTTGAGTGTATTCACTGTTGCAGTCCTGGTTACCCACCCACCAGCCCCCTACTTTTCTCTCTTTATACCTCTTCTTTCTCTTACTATGCTCAAAAGCCTTTTCGTTGCATTTGCTTTTATTTGGAGGTATATGTATTGTGTTCTTAATTACATGTGTGTGTGTATATATATATATATATATATATATCTTGCTCCCTATTTGGGGGGGGGGGCACCTGACATCTGGGGCAAGAAAAACTGAAGAAAATTCCGTTGGCTGCATGTTTTATACCCCTGACGGCCTGACGGCCTGGAAGAAGGGACAGCAACAGACGCAGGACCCAAGACTTTAATCAGGAAGACTGAGGGCAGCCTGCCAGCAGGTTACCCAAATGTAATGACTGCAACAGTGAGTACACTGTAACATCTATATTTATGGTAAGTGTACACAACTCTACTTTCTGAATGCTAATTTTCCAGGTAGTCATTCTGTTGCTGCAGCTCCATCTGTGGTTTGTTTGTGTTATCCATCCAGGAGATTTCTCCCCTTGCTTCTGGATGAGCATTGCTGCCAGTGCAAAGTTGTGCCACTTCATATTTCTTCACTGCCAGTGACATTTGCTAAGATTCTGCTGGGAGTTTACTTGGAATACTCTTGGATAGAATCCCATATTACTCCTCTCACTCTTCCACATATCTTTTTTTTCTCTCCATGTTGTGCTCTGTGTGTGTGCGCGCGCAATTTACATGTGTGTGTATGTATATATGTTGTGCTCTGTGTGTGTGTGTGTGTGTGTGTGTGTGTGTGTGTGTGTGTGTATATATATAATCATATGAAACTGTATAGCTGTTTTCATGTACTAAATGTATGTTTTACATTTCTTGTAATACTCTTCATAAGGCCTGCAAGGCCCAGGTCATGGCAGGGCACTTTACTGGTTAAATGTAGAAAATTGAAAAGATGTCTTGGTGCAAAAATCTGTTGTAGTGTGGGGGGGGGGCACTACTACTGGTAGATTGTGTTGCAGTTTGACCTTTGAGCTTTCTTTGGTGACCAGAGTCCATATCAAGGTTTTATTTGTATGACTGAAGCCTTGTTGCAGAAGGATTTGTGTATGATGTCAGTCATAGTTCACTGTTGAAGTATGGACTCCTTAGATTCCTGTCTAATGAGGATCAAAGGCAGGCCCAAAAAGCTGAGCTCTCCCCTCCCATGTCAATGACATCATGATGTCGGTGGTATAAAGCATATTTGGCCAATGCCATCTACTGTTCTTGCAGTTCTCATGGAATGCCTTTCATTATTGTAGCATTGTCAGCCCGGCTTGAGGCAGGTGACCCAGATGGGTACCCTTTGGGGACATTTTTTTTGTTAGTGCTTGTTATCATAGGTGTAAGAGCTTGAGTTAATAACCTTCAGTGTGGAAGCAAATTTCAGAGATATTTTCAATTTACAAGTTTTTCCCGGGTCTGGAACAAGACGTGCCCAACTTTCCCATTTTGTGAAATTTAGTTTAAAGATTATCAAGCGTAGAGTGCTTAGTCCTTTGGAAAAATTGCAGTCAAAATCACAGGGTTGACTTAGGCAAGCAGTGGCATTTGCTAATTTTTCTTCAAACGTCCCCGAAGAAAAGGAAGTGACTTGAGACTGCTCATGAGACCAGTACCATACTTTCGGTATCTGACAGCCCCGTCTGTTCAGAGTTGCTGGTACAGGTTAGGTGTTTTTGCAGCCCCCTTTTCTGATGACTAGTATGTCCAAGGCATCCAACATGAATGAAAAGCACCCAGTCATTTATGCCTGGTGCTGATAAGTGAAGAAGGGCTAATTCCTTAACAAACAAACGTGGGGTCCTCAGGCTTAGACACCCATGGGGAACAGCAGTGACTTTCTGCAGCACCTCTCCTGAATTTAAAAAAAAAAACAAAAAAAAAAAAAAGAGCAGGATTTTATCCCAGACTCATCCTAGTCCTAAAAAAAGAGGAGAGCCTTGGCAGACCTTCCTGGACCTTTCAGTATTTGACAAATAGCTGATGGTCACAAAGGTTAAAATGATGATCTTAAATTTCTTCAGTTGATCCTCTCAGGGTCCATAAAGGTGACCCTAGATCTGAAGGATGCTCTGCCTGTATATCCCTATAGTCTGGGGAGGCTATTTCTAAGTTTTCATATGGGGGTGTTTTAATTTTTATTTTACTTTCTTGCTCTTTGCTTGTTTGCTTCACCCATTGTCTTTATGAAACTACTGGATCCAGTGACTGCATTTTGCAGAACAGTGGGTGTACACAGCTTCCCATTTCTTAACTATTGCATAATTCTGGGAGGGGCAGTTTTGGATATTCAGAGGAGCATACAAATCACCAAGGTTGAGATTGGGCAGAGCCTCCAAGAAATCTGGACATAGCCTAAAACAATGGGGGGGACAAACTCCCAAAAATCGGGACAGATTTTAAATATTGCTCGTGTGACGCCCGTGCCTTGGCCCAGCAATCAAGGAGCCTCAGTCCTCACCACTAACACCAGAGAGGGCGTCTCATATATGAGGAACGGATAACAAATACACACAGTAAAGTGCAATTTCTCTTAAGAGCACACAGAGATCACAGTCAGTCTGGGGCTGGTCGCTCCCTTGATGTCCAGGTCCCCAATAGACTCCCCACTGCCGCAGCTACAGGGTCCAGATCTCAGCTTAGTGGGCAAGCTAAAACCTCTAGCACCCTCTCTGTCCAGCCAGTGCTTTGTGTCCCTGCCCAAGTAGCTCACACACACACACACACACGCACACGCACACACACGCACACGCACACACACACACACACACACACACACACACACACACACACACACTTTGAGAAGAGTTTATACAACCACACAGACACTCCTGGGGAATGCTGGCACAATTTATCCAGCTGTGCCCCTTTCTCCCAGACTATACGGTAGTTCCACTTGCCATCACCCACTAATATTTATCAGCTACTCAAAGGCCCTTAAAAGGGTGTCCAATTATTACTGTGCAATATTATCCAATTGGTAGTTGTGACTAAACAGTCAAGGCTTACTTAGAGTGACTTGCACAGTAAACTCTATAAATATGCAATGTACTCTAGAGCTTAAATTGTCTCTACACAAAACAGCCACAGTTAAAAGGTTTTAAAATATTTAATAATAAATAATTAAAATCACAAGACAATACTTTCTACTACACAATGCTAGTCAAGAGTTCAGAGATCACACAGAAATGCTTAAAATAAATCAGTAGTACAGTTCTGACATCACAGAAAAACTTAGTCTAATCTTTTTAGTTCCTAGCTATTTCTAAAAGAAAACACAAGTCTAAGATAACTTACATATGAGCAAGACGGTGAGTTGGATGATCAAGACAAAAATGCTTAATGCCTTCTTATTCTCTCTGTTTAAATTGCTATTGCAGTCCTGATTCCCATTACATCATTTTTTTACACCGATTCCCATTACATAATTTTTTACACTTTAATGGTGTTCCCAGGCTGACAGACACTGCATTTGCATTCTTTTACACCTAGGCAGAAACCAGAGCAATCAAGGACTTTCCACATGTAAATTCTGGTCATTAACTTTAGCCTTAAAACAATAGGCAGGAAGCCTTCATCTAGCCCGGCCGGAGCCAAATTGTAAACATCAAAGACGGTCATGAAATAATTTCAGTTTCAAAGGACAGACAAGAAATGCTTAACTTAGCTTTCTTCACAGCGGAGTGCAATGTTGCTACATTGTTTTGAGTTCAGCATTTCACAGCATATTCTTTCAATTAAGAAAACAAGCCTGTATTTCAACATTCATATTTACAAATGACAGAATTTTGTATCTAATTCTATTTGACTAGGCTGGCAGCCTTCACCCATCTCTACCAGTCTTCACAGCTGTTATAAATTCAAAGTTGCTAGAATGACAGAATTCATGTTAGCATGCATTTTCTGAAATATATGAAGTATGAAACTTCATTATCTAGTATCTTCAGACCTCGGTGACTTGCCAGAAAACCAAAATTTTTATGAACAGACCAAAAATATAAGGCAAAAATCTAGGCAGTCGAGAGGTATGAATTGGGCTGTCTCTTAACTTTCAGAAATTCCAGTTAACACCAGCTAGGCAGGCTACATTCTTGGGAGTTTTACTGGACTTAAGGAGCAGAAGATGTTTCCTTCTCCAGACAAAATCCTGTTGCTACACACCAGTTTATCTGGTGAGTTTCTCAGGATGATGGGCTACATGTCATCTTGAATTTTAATAGTTCCCATGGCCAGGCTGCACTGAGAGCTGCACTGGTTCATATGGAAAAATTGGTGCCTATCTTTCCACTCCTTATAGCGCAGGTTCCTCTGTAGCATGTGAATATCATTCTGTTGACTGGATCAACTTCAGACATCCTCACAAGCATCTAAACTTTTGCATAGTATTGTTGTTAATACTTTAGCTGCTTTTTAGAGTTGTGCTATTACCTCTGGATTTATGCTTGGCACACTCTACACAAAGATTGTTTTTTTTCTAAATGTTACTTTCTACCATAGAAAATGCTCTAAAAACTTATAAATAAAGGGGTACACTTTTACGGTTTAAGCAGTGTGTTTAATGAAGTACTTGTATTTTAATTTTTTACTGCTACTGTTCATGTATATTCAGTTTGTATGCATATTTATTTTACAAAAAATGTTGTCTAAGTTTGCTTATTTTTTTTCCATTTTCTTTCCAGTTCCCGAAGAGTTCATGTATAACCCTTTGACACGATCATATGGGGAACCTCATAAGAGACCAGAGGTTCAAAATGCAACTGTGGAGTTTATTGCATCTTCAGATTATATGGTAAATAGATTTTCTGTTTTATAATTCCATTAGCTTATTTCATTTTTAGTAATTACATGGTACCTTCCTTGCCAAAGCCAGTTCTTAGGAGCAAAGTAGAAATAATATCCAAACACTTGATTAATAAATGGATAACTGGTTGTATGCAGTGTGTTTCAGATAAAGGCCATCTCTCAGAATACCTACCAGTGCTTTCAGGAGTTTCTCAGCAGTTTGTGTTGGGCCCATTCTTGTTTAATCTGGTGTTTTCATTGAGTCCATTTAGTGAGCATTGTTGGCGAGCAAAGTGTGCTCATGATTGTAAAGCTGGCTATTTATTGGATTGTAGTGAAGATCACACACCAATAACTGTATGCTTACAACAAATTATAACTTGGGCTAAACAAGTCAACCTGAACTTTAGTGCCAGTAAATGTGGAGTAATATATTTCGGAAGGTCTTCATTTAAACCAAGACTCTTTCTTAATGGGACTACTATTCATGAGACCTGTGAGTAAAGGATTTGGGAATGATAATTTCTTCGGAGACTTCCTTTACTAATGATAACTTTAGAACATGTGCTGTGCTTCCTATGGGTTTACTCTTTAAATCAGTATCTTTCACTGACAAATTAAGCTTAGAGTAATCTTTGCAGAATGTATATTTGACAAATCCTTGAAAATAGTAGATAACTTAGTATTTAACAGAACTCTGCTTACTCTTATAGAAACAGTTTATAGGAAATTCTCAAAGGTCATGCCTTCTGTTTGTGATCTTGAATATCATGACAAATGCAAAACTTTAAATTTGTACTCATTGCATTTCACACACACTAGGGACAGGTATTATTGCATAGGAATGTTTTTGAAATGACATTTTACAGGACATTTATAACTTCTCTATCTGATGTTACTTTCATTCATTCCTCAACTGATGGGTTTGGATCCAAGACTTGGCTCTGACTCATCTGCTTCTTCCGGATCATCTGTTCCTAGAACTCCCGAGCTCCTCCATTTACCAGTAATTCCCCCACCAACGTAATGGATTTCAGATCTTGTTTGCAGCCATCAAGTATCAGATGTGGATTCCTAGCTCTCAATTGTGGTTTGAATAATCTTCAGATTTTTCCTTGTTGGGAGTTTGTGAGTTACTTAAGTTTAGTATCTTGCCTTTTTTTCCTTCTTTCTCTCATATTTTAGTCTTCTTAGCATTTCTTCCCTTTTTAAGGCTAGTTACTGCTTTTGGTATTACTTCTGCTACCATTGCTGGAATTCTTTTGAGTACTTTGTTTACCATTGTTAGTTTTCCTTCTCTTCCTTTCTCTTATCTCCTTTAAAATAAAATTAAAACAAAGTTGTCTGTATAAATAGGCTGTTTTTTGTAACATAATACTATTGGTTCTTGTTTTTTTGGCTAAGATCTTAGTATCTCTTGCCCTCTGCTTCTTCTTCTTTGGTGGCTGGGGCTCAAATCCCCTCTAAAAAGTCAGAGAAATTAAAAGTTGACACTCAAGCTAAAGACAAGGAGTCCCGTGAGAGGTCTCAGTGGAGCACCCAGCCAAGAATCGGAAAAAGTCAGATCCGACAACTCAAAGATCAAACTCCTGACAAATTTATACCCCACCTCTTCCATTGGATTCCATTTCATCCAGACTTCCCTCTCCATTTCTAGAAGAGTTGCCTCAAAGGCATTCTAGGCCTCCTTCCACTATGTGTTCTCTTTGATCTTCTAGAAGCCTTTTAGAAGCAGATATGGACAGGATGATGAGGAAGTTCCAAAGAGCAAAATAACAGAAATCACTGGAAACAAAGTAGGACTCAGTAAAACTTAATTTTAATAAACACAAGTGAACACTAATTTAAAAACGCAACTTTAAACATTTGCGTATAAAACTTAATCAGGCATGGCACTAATAAACGGACAGATTCTATTAAGCCGTCATTCATCAGTGCTCCCTTTGATGGATCTTCTCTATTTGGCTGCTAGTTTAAGGACACACACTACAGGTGTGAACATGAGAGAACAACCCCGTCTGCTATGGGCATATGTCTTTTTACCCCTCAAAAGCCCTTCTCTGGGAACCAGTGAGGTGGCAGAAAGATGTGGCTTAAGAAGTTCCAAGATGTTCATCGTGTTACACTGCTGCAGTCATCACACTTGGGTTATCCTGCCGTCAGGCGGTCCCGCAGTCGGCCAGAGTTCCAAAGTCTTAGTTCGGCGTCTGTTGCTGTCGCTTCTTCCCTGACGTCAGTGCGCCAGGGGTATACAAGAGGCATCCAACGCCATTTTCTTCAGTCTTTCTTGCCGCACGGTGCCCAAAGCAGGTAAGTGCCGTTCGGCCGACTCCTGAGATTTTCAAATCGAATTTCAGACCAAAGTCTTCAATAAAGCTAAGTACCCCGTTGGGGAACCTTTTCTGCCTCAGTCCGATGTCAGAAAAAGTTAACAATTGCATTTCTTGTGGGAAGCAAATAGCTCATAAGGACTTTCATTCTTATTGTATTCCTTGCCTAGGCCCAGACCACGACGTCACAGGTCACAGGTTGTCGGTTTTATGCTAGGTTTAATAAACGAACTATTAAACGTCGGTTTGATTTCGCCTGACATTACTTTGGTAGGAAATTTAACTATATCATGCCGTCAGAGCAACCGACCGAAATGCATTAAAAACGCAAGGATAAGGACAGGCAGCCGAGACCCAAACCAGATTCCGAGGCCTCTGCTGGGCCAGTCGCCGGTTTTCAGAGAGGCGCCAACGCAGCCCCTGACAATCGCTGATTTAGAACCTCAGATGGCTTCCGATTCCCAAGCGGAGATTACTAGGCCTCCACAGCCTTCATCTTTATCCCTTTCCGACTGCAGGGCTGAAGGAAATTCCGGTGCAGTTGAAACGTCTTCAGTTGCAGAAGGTGTCTTCACTACACTCGCCATTAAATCCTATGCAAAGCTGAAAACTCCTTTAAAAGCAATAAAGACAGTATAGCAGTCTCCAGTTCAAGGCCCCATGCCTAAGAAACGGATGCTTAAGATGGCTGAAGATTTAATTACCCTAATCAGGGGTTCCCATCCCCCTCCTGATAAAAGGCTAAGACAAGAGGAGGATTACGCTTCCTCTGACCAGGTTTCTGTTTCCTCAGATTCTTCTGAGGAACAGGAATACTCCTTTCCCCCTTATGAAGACTCTGATGCTGAAGAGTCTATTCCCTCAGCATCTCCCCAGAAGACTACTCTTTTGGGGAAACTTTACATACCATGAGGGAACATTTCCACTGGGAAGGGCAGGATTACTCTGATTATAAGAAAAGGCTCTGAGTTCCTTTTACTACCCCAGCACAGACCTCTTGCTGTCCCACCCGTGTTAGACATTGTGGATGATGTTTATTCAGAATATAGCCTTAACCCATACTCTCTACCTCCTGCACCAGTCAAACCAGACAGATACTACAGAGTTCCTGACTCACACAAATTCCTATATAAAAGCCCTGTTGCTGACCCAGAAACCATTTCCCAGGGTCCCAAAGGGGTTAAGGCCTCTATTGCTAAAAATCCTGTACCCTCTGAAAGGGATTCCAGAGCACTAGACAGATGGGAAAAGAAAATATATACCTCAGCTACTCTAGCTATGAGGGCATTAAATTGCCAGTTTCACATGCTGAAATATCAGCAATACCTGATCTCTCAATTAAAACAAAAAATGATCACACATTCAGAACAGCCTGATTTCAAGGAAATGCAGGACTTGTTGCATGCAGCTGAACATGTGGGAAAACCTACTTTGCAATGTGGATTTGATTCATTGGAGGCTTCCTGTAGAGCAGCAGTGACAGGGTCTGTCATACGTAGGCATGCTTGGTTAAAAGAACAAACTCTACCTGATCATGTTAAAGCAAAGTTATTGGATGCACCTTTACAGCAGGATGTTTTATTTGGTGTAAAAGCAGAAGAGGTTTTAAAGAAAATGGAAAATAAGGCAAAATCTATGCAGGCGGTCAAGGATTTTTTACAGGTTCAACCCCCTCGTTTCAGCAGAAATTGGCCAACAAAAAACTGGTCCTTTCCAGCTTCTGACAGACCACAGAGGGGAAAATACAGACGCCCAAAGGGCAGAGGTCAGTCACAAGGCCTTTACAAGCCTCGACAATGGGGTACCACAACCCAGAAAGGAGGGAAGACAGGTCCCAACCTATCAGAAGACAAACAATGACTTACCCCTCAGACTGCCAAGCAAATCCCTCTTGGCAGCTCCCTTGGGAGGAAAATTAGCACTTTTTGCAGACAACTGGCACATCATCACAAAAGACAAATGGGTCCTAAATATTGTCTCACAAGGATTCAAATTCCACTTTCACACTTTACCAAGGATAAAAGGAATGCCAAACCTGCCACCAAATCAATGGGCAGAGGCTCAAAAACAAATTACAGCTCTCATGGACATGAGAGCCATTCAGCCGGTACCTACACAGGAGCAAGGACAAGGATTTTACTCAAGACTCTTTCTAGTCCCCAGAAAGGACAAATCATGGAGACCCATTCTGGACCTCTCAATTCTAAACACTTATCTGCAAGTACCCAAATTCAAGATGCTAACACTACAGCAACTTCTTCCCATGCTGGGCAAGAAGGCTTAGCTAATAACGTTGGATCTCAAGGAGGCATACCTGCATGTCCCTAATAGACAAAATTGCAGAAGACACCTCCGATTTATTGCAGGTTCAACCCATTATCAATTCTCTGCACTGCCCTTTGGCTTATCTACTGCACCCAGGGTCTTCACAAAATGCCTGGCACCAGTAATTGCATACTGCAGACAGAGGAATTCAAATATATCCATACCTGGACGACTGCCATATTCAAGCAGAAAGCAAGGACATAAAGCATCTGGCATTTGTCAAACACCTATTAACTTGCCTAGGGTACACAGTAAACAAAAACAAATCAAAACTAGCGCTCTCACAAGACATAATATTCCTGGGTTCCAGCTTAAATACAACGGCCCAGATGGCTTATCTCATGCCAGACAAGCAAGAACAACTGACTCGATACTTCAAAATGATGGCAATAAAGACCCAACTACCTGCAAGAAAAATTCTGCAGGCCTTGGGATTCATGGCCTCTTGCATACTACTAATACCATTTGCAAAAGCGTATGGACTTAACACAGCCATAGCTTGGAAATAATAATACCACTCATTCCCTGCCTTCAACAGGAGTTTCTATGGTGGGCTCAGGCATTTCACCTCAACAAGGGTCCGCCTTTTATCTTGCCCACAGCTAGGCAAACTATAACAACAGATGCATCGGATTATGCCTGGGGAGCACACATGGCAGGACAGTGCATTCAGGGCAAATGGTCTACAGATCAAAGGCATCTGCATATCAATCAAAAAGAGATGCTAGCTTTACAAAAGGTCCTAACAGCTTTCAAGGACCTTCTACATCCAGGACAACTCCTAATAAAGACAGACACCGCCACAGTAATGTGGTACATAAACAAGCAAGGGGGGGCACACACTCTACCCCCTATGCAGGCAAGCAATGGCCTTGTGGAACACAGCACTGAGCTACCAAGTTCAACTACAAGCGCAATTCCTGCCAGGAAAGAAAAACACATTGGCAGACTATCTAAGCAGAAACATCATGGATCCTCCCGAGTGGAAACTAGATCCACAAGTATTCACAATGATAACTCAAAAATGGGGGCGCCCAGACAAAGATCTGTTTGCCAACCCTCAAAGCTACCAACTTTCAAAATTTTGCACAAGGACATACCACCCACAAGCTTGGAAAGTGGACGCCCTCTACTTCAGTTGGAAAACATCAACAGTGTATGCCTTTCCTCCACTGCCTCTTCTAGCAAAGGTGCTGCTGAAAGCCAGATTAGAAAGGCCAGAAATTATACTCATTGCTCCAGACTGGCCACGCCAACACTGGTATCCAATACTAAGGAACATGGCTCAAGGCCCACCATGGATTTTGCCTCAAATTCCTCAGCTGCTCACTCAGCAAAACAATCAGATTCTACACAGCCAGCTCAAGACTTTAAATCTGGCTGCATGGCAAATTACCTAAGCAACCAGTCAGCACTTCTTTCTAAAGCTGTTATGGATGTCATTCTGGAGGCCAGGAGGCCCAGCACCAGGAAAACCTATTCAGGCAAATGGAAAAGATTTTGCACCCGAAACCAGGCTAAAGGCCAAAATCCCCTTGTTCCAAATATTCCTCAGATTCTACAATATTCAACTGAGATGTTGCACAAAGGACTTTCTTTTTCATCTATTAAGATCCATGCCTCAGCGATTTTCAGCTCACTGCAACACGGATCCTCCAATATTTTCACATCCACTACTAAGACAGTACTTCAGAGGGGCTAAGAACATAAAACCGCCCCGGAGAGCACCAACACCAACTTGGGATCTCAACTTTGTTCTGGAAAAGCTTACACTGCCGCCCTTTGAACCAGCTTTTACAGCTGATTTACAGTTTCTATCATGGAAAACTGCCCTACTGCTAGCAATAACTTCAGCACGAAGAGTCTCAGAGCTACAGGCCCTAATGGCAGTGGAGCCTTTCATCATTTTTCATCAAGATAGAGTCGCTCTACGAACTAACCCTTCCTTTATGCCAAAGGTTGGTATCCAGTGTGGCCCTAAACCAAACCATTCATTTGCCCACCTTTTTCCCAAACCCTCAGAACAAAGGAGAAAGGCTCCTACACTCTTTGGACATTCACAGGCAATTACGTTACTACTTGGATAAAACTAATGCTTTCAGAAAATCTGACCAGCTCTTTGTATCCTATGCTGCAGGATCACAAGGAAAAGCTATCTCTAAACAGACCATTTCAAATTGGATAGGACATTGCATCCGTTTCTGCTACACACATCATGGGAAACCTGTACCTGCTAGCATTAGGTCCCATTCCACCAGGGCTACAACTACATCAACAGAGGGGTACCAACCAAGGATATTTTGGAGGCTGCAACTTGAAGTTCAGTGCACACCTTCACCAAGCACTATCACTTACCTCTGTACTCTAAAACCAGAGCTGGCTTTTGCCACTGCAGTTCTGCAGGACCTACTAGCTTCTCCAAACCCTGTTTGGTTCCACCGCCAATGTTTAGCTTTGGGATTCAACCCAAGTGTGATGACTGCAGCAGTGTAACACGATGAACATAGTACAGTTTTGTACCTACCATAAATGTAGATGTTAGAGTGCTCACACTGCTGCAGTCCAGGATGTTCATTGTGCATACAGCTGCAGTCCTTACATATGGGTTCTCCTGCCGTCAGGCGGGTCCTCGGTCGGCCGAATTTGTCGCCTTCTTCCCTGACGTCAGTGCGACGGGTATATAAGACACAGCCGACGCCATTTTCTTCAGTCTTTTTTGCCACGCGGTGCCCGAAGCAGAAGCAGTTCGCAAGTGCCGGTCGGCCAGCTCCTGAAATTACAAAAATTTGGAAACCGAAGTCTTCTTTAAAGCTAAGTACCCCGTTGGGGAAACTTTTCTTGCCTCAGACCGATGTCAGACAAAGTTAACAATTGTATTTCTTGTGGGAAGCAAATACCGCATAAGGATTTCCATTCCCTCTGTATACCTTGTTTAGGCCCAGACCACGACGTCTCGGGCTGTCGCTTTTGTGCTACCTTTAATAAACGCACTATTAAGCGTCGGGCGGAGTTCGCCCAGCACTTTTTTGGTAAAGCTTTTAACTATAAAATGTCGTCGGAGACTCCGACTACCGTTTTGTCCAAAAAACGCAAGGACAAAGACCGACACCACGCCAAGACCGGCTACACATGGTCCGGTTCTCAGTGAGGCGCCTACGCAGCCCCTGACTACCGACGACGCTTCTCTGGCGGTGTCCTCTGTACCCGAGACCGCAGGTTCCTCGGCCCACACCCTGACTACAGCTACCGAAGCCACTGTGAGTGTTGAACCTCTTAATGTGGACAGATCTACTTCCACCCATGGTGTCTTCAGACCTTCTTCCTTTTCCATCAAGGCCTTTACTAAGTCTAAATCAGCCATGCACTCCCAGAGGCCTGTTGCACAGGGCCCATCTACAGGCCCCATGCCTAAAAAGCAGATGCTCAAAATGGCTGAGGATTTAATTACTCTTATCAGGGGTTCACAACCCCCACCGAACAAGAGACCCAGAGTGGAGGAAGAATCTCCCTCTTCTGACCAGGGTTCCATTATTTCAGAACATTCTGATGAAGAGGAGCATTCGTACTCCCCTTTTGAAGATTCTGATGCAGAACAGTCCATTCCTTCTGTATCCCCCCCAGAGGATTTCTCATTCGGGGAAACCTTGCATACCTTGAGGGAACACTTCCATTGGGAAGGCCAGGATTTTTCAGATTCAAAGAAAAGGCTTAGGGAATTTCTTCTTCTACCCCAGCACAGGTCTTTGGCGATACCTCCTGTCTTGGACATACTTGATTATGTTTATTTGGAGGCTTGCCTTTATCCGGATTCCCTGCCTCCAGCCCCAGTCAAGCCAGATAGGTACTACAGAGTTCCTAACTCACACCAATTTCTTTACAAAGGCCATAATGCTGACCCAGAAACCATTTCTCAGGGTCCCAAGGGAATGAAGGCCTCTACTGCTAAGAATCCATTACCCTCCGAAAGAGAGTCTCGATCCTTAGAAAGGTGGGGAAAAAAGGTATATACCTCGGCCACTCTAGCCACGAGGGCCTTAAATTGTCAGTTCCATGTGCGTAAATATCAGCAGTTTCTGTTATCACATTCAAAGAATAAAATGTCACAACCTGAACAACCAGATCTGAAGGAGTTGCAAGATATGATGCATAGTGCAGAACAAGTGGGTAAGCACACCTTGCATTGTGGTTATGATGCTCTAGAGGCCTCAAGTAGAGCTGCAGTTACAGGATCAGTCATTCGTAGACATGCTTGGCTTAGGGAACAAACCCTGTCTGATCATGCCAAGGCTAAATTACTGGATGCTCCTTTACAAACGGACGTGCTATTTGGTACTAATGCTGAGGAAATACTAAGGAAAATGGAAGAAAAAGCTAAATCTATGCAAACTGTTAAGGCTTTTCTGCAGGTACAACCACCACGTTTTAGTAGAAATTGGCCTACAAAAAACTGGTCCTTTCCAGCCATGGACAAGCCCCAAAGAGGTAGATACAGACGCGGAAGGGGCAGAGGACAACCTCAAGGATCATATAGAGGCAGACAATGGCAACCTCCAGCATCAAGAGGTGGCGAAGACAATGCACAGCAATACAGAAAACAAACCCAATGACTTTCCCCTTTGCATGCCAAACAAGGCTCAAGTGGCAGCACCCTTGGGAGGAAAGCTGGCATTATTTTCAAAAAAATTGGCATATTGTCACAAAAGACAAATGGATCCTGGACATTATAAACAGAGGCTACAGATTTCATTTTCACACTCTTCCAAAAATGAGAGGCATGCCGAACCTGCCATACAATCAAAGGGCAGAGGCTCAAATACAAATTTCAAAGCTCATGGACATGAAAGCTATTCAAGAGGTACCTACTCACGAGCAAGGTCAAGGTTTTTATTCCAGACTATTCCTGGTACCAAGGAAGGGAACCGATTGGAGACCCATTTTGGACTTATCCATCCTAAACACATTTCTAGTAGTACCAAAATTCAAGATGCTCACCTTACAGCAGCTTCTTCCCATGCTGGGCAAGGGGTCTTGGCTGGTAACATTGGACCTCAAGGAGGCATACCTGCATGTCCCAATCAGACAAAGCTGCAGAAGATACCTCAGATTTCTTGCAGGTTCAATCCACTATCAATTCTCTGCATTGCCCTTTGGCTTATCTACTGCGCCCAGAGTGTTCACAAAATGCCTGGCATCAGCAATTGCCTACTGCAGACTTCAAGGGATACAAATATACCCTTATTTGGACGACTGCCTGATCCAAGCGGACAGCAAGCACATACAGTTATTGAATTCTCTGGGATACACAGTCAACAAAGAGAAATCCAGGCTAACACCATCTCAGAAAATAATTTTCCTGGGTGCCAACTTGGACACAAACACCCAGATGGCCTATCTTACGCCAGAAAAACAGGGGCTACTAACTCAGTACTTCAAGATACTAGCAAATTGTACCATGCTAACTGCAAGGAAAATCCTGCAGGCGCTGGGATTCATGGCATCTTGCATTCTTCTAATCCCATGTGCAAAGTTGCATATGAGGAAACTTCAATGGTACCTAAAAAACCTATGGTCTCAACACAGCCACAGTTTGGAAACAATAATACCAGTAATTCCATGTTTACAAAAGGAATTTCTATGGTGGGCTCAAGCATGCCAAACAAACGCAGGTCTACCATTCAGCAAGCCTCAAGCAAATCAAGTCATCACAACAGACGCCTCAGACTACGCCTGGGGGGCACACATGACAGACAGGTGCATTCAGGGCAAATGGTCCCAAAAGGAAAAGCACCTTCACATCAATCAAAAGGAAATGCTAGCAGTGATAAATGCAATTACAGCTTTCAAGTACCTCCTGCATCCACAGCAATTATTAATAAGAACAAACAACACCACAGTAATGTGGTACATGAACAGGGAGGAACACATTCATACCCCCTGTGCAGGCTGGCCATGTCACTTTGGAACAGGGCTCTGGAATGGCAAATCGAGCTTCAAGCACAGTACTTGCCAGGTGGCAGACAATCTAAGCAGAAATATGACAGACCCTCACGAATGGAAGTTGCATCCTCAAGTGTTTACAAAGATAATCCAAGCCTGGGGAAGGCCAGACATAGATCTCTTTGCCTCCCACAAAAATCACCAATTGACAAAGTTCTGCTCAAGGACATTTCATCCAAAGGCCTGGAGAGGGGACGCTCTTTCTTTCAGTTGGGCAGCACGGGCAGTTTACGCCTTTCCACCTCTTCCTTTCCTGACCCAAGGTGCTTTTGAAAACAAGAACAGACAGACCAAAGATGATACTGATTGCTCCAGACTGGCCAAGGCAACACTGGTATCCACTCCTGAGGAGCCTAACACATTCTCCTTCCTGGACCCTACCTCTAATGCCTCTCCTTCTGACTCAGCACAGCTACAAAACTCTTCACAGTCAGCTGAAAACACTCAGTCTGGCTGCATGGAAAATCCCTTAATACTACAACAGACCCTATTCTCCAAGGAGGTACAGGATGTCATTTTGGAAGCCAGAAGGCCATCTACTAGAAAAGCTTACTCCACAAAATGGAAACGGTTTTGCGCTTGGAATGAGAAAAAGGACCAGGATCCTAGAAAACTGAATTTGCCTCAGATATTACAGTATCTAACTGAGCTGCTGAACAGTGGGCTGTCATTCTCATCCATTAAAATCCATGCCTCAGCCATTTCTGCAGAATACAACACTGATCCACCCTTATTCTCTCACCCACTCTTAAGACAATTCCTCAGAGGGGCTAATAATACAAGTCCTCCAAGGAAACAACCAATCCCAGCCTGGGATCTTAATTACATACTGGAAAAATTGACATTGCCTCCCTTTGAACCAGCTGCCTCAACAGCTTTACAAGATTTGTCCTGGAAAACAGCTTTCCTTCTGGCTATTACCTCAGCTCGTAGGGTCTCGGAATTACAAGCCCTCATGGCTGTGCAGCCCTTTCTCATCTTCCGTCAGGACAGGGTTTCCCTACGAACCAACCCGTCATTTATTCCTAAGGTAGTATCCAGGGTAGCTTTAAATCAGGCCATACACTTACCTACCTTTTACCCCAATCCTCAAAACAAAGGGGAAAGGCTGCTACATTCCTTAGACATCCATAGACAGCTGCGTTACTATTTGGACAGAACAAAGCCGTTCAGGAAATCAGAACAACTCTTTGTGCCCTATGCTGTAGGAGCTCAAGGGAAGCCAATTTCCAAACAGACAATTTCAAAATGGATAGGCCACTGCATATGTTTTTGTTACTCCTTTCATGGTAAATCTGTGCCTACAGGCATCCGATCCCACTCCACAAGGGCCACAGCTACCTCTACAGCCTTCCTCAGAGGAGTTCCTACCAAAGATATTTTGGAGGCAGCCACTTGGAGTTCGGTGCATACCTTCACTAAACACTACCACCTACCTTTATACTCCAAAACTAGAGCAGGCTTTGCCACTGCTGTGTTGCAGGGCATTCTGGCTCCTCCTAATTCCACCTAGTGCCTACCACCCTGTACGTAGCTTTGGGATTCTACCCATATGCAAGGACTGCAGCTGTATGCACGATGAACATAGTACAGTTTTGTACCTACCATAAATGTAGATGTTCGAGTGCGAATACAGCTGCAGTCCAGGTTTCCCTCCCTCCTTCTCCTCTTGGCACAGGCCTAGTGGCTAACTCCTCCACAAACAACCTGTTTGGGTTATCCTTCTATGGTGTATTTGCTTGCAACTACTGAATTTTGATTATATTGCATTGCATGACTATACATAGATATATATAAATGATGTATTGCCTTCCTTCTGGGGGCACCTGACATCTGGGGCAAGAAAGACTGAAGAAAATGGCGTTGGCCGTGTCTTGTATACCCCTGTCGCACTGACGTCAGGGAAGAAGGCGACAACAACCGACACCGGACTTAGACTTTGGAATTCGGCCGACCGAGGACCCACCTGACGGCAGGAGAACCCATATGTAAGGACTGCAGCTGTATTAGCACTCGAACATCTACATTTATGGGAGGTACAAAACTGTACTTTACCCTCCCTCCATCCCCTCTGACCTAGCTGAACTTTTCTATACCTTTCTATCTTATACAACCTTTGTGGTGTATTTGCTTGTAACTGAAGGTATTCCTTTTATGTTTAATTAGCAATATGTACTGCCTACCTACTTGGGGGCACTCGACATCTGGGGCAAAAAAAACTGAAGAAAATGGCGTTAGTGCACCAGGGGTATACAAGAGGCATCCAACGTCAGGGAAGAAGAGACAGCAACCGATGCCGGACCAAGACTTTGGAAATCTGGCCGACTGCGGGACCGCCTTATGGCAGAATAACCCAAGTGTGATGAATGCAGCAGTGTGAACACTCGAACATCTACATTTATGGTAGGTTCAAAACTGTACTTTCTTTTCCATGATTCATGCAGAGATAATTCCCCCAGGGACAGAGGGGAGAACTCAACTGGAAGACATGTCTGCTTGGCATAGGTGGTCCACAGAGCCAGGGATCTAGCTATTCTTTCTCAGCTCGACCCTATCACTGCTCCTGAAGGGAGACCTGACTGCCCCACTCTGGAGGCAGTTGGAGGTCATTTATCCCTGCACCAGAGAGCCTGGCTATCTATCACAAAATATTTGTAAGTGCAGATGAATATATCCAGAGGTTATATCATACCATTTTTCTAGCCCCTCCCACATTTCTGAAGAAAATCCCTGATCTACCAAGTCAGAGGGAAGCAGCATCTCTAGAAATGAAAAAGCTGCTAGAGGAGGGACATACAAGAGGTCTCCCCAGAGCAGAGAGGGTCTGGAACTTATTCACTATTTTCATTGGTGCTAGAAAGACAGAGGACTTGAGACCAATTCTGGAACTCAGCAAGTTAAATCAGTTTATCCAGTATACAAAGTTTCAGATGGTCACAGTTCAGTCCATTGTCCTTCTGTTCCAAAAGGACAGTTGGATTTGCTGGATAGATCTTCGGGATGCACACCATCGCATCAAAATGAACAGATGCTTCAGGAGATAGCTATGCTTCTGGCTGGGAGCCAGTCATTGCCAGATGTTCTTCGTGTTTCACTGTTGCAGTCATCACACTTGGGTTATCTGCCTGCAGGTAGCTCTCAGTCGGCCCGAATACCAGAAACTTAGTATTTCTGTGTCGGTTGCTGCCACTTCAGGACTGACGTCAGGTGATTAGGGGTATAAAGACAGGCAGCCCACGCCATTACATCAGTCTTTCTTGCCGAGGAGCCCGAACCAGAAGCTGTTCACACGAGTGCCGGTCGGCCGCTACCTGAGTTTTTGTTTCCGAATTGAATCATCCTGAAGTCTTCTAAAGCTACCCCATTGGGGATCCTTTTTTCTTGCTCTAACCGATGTCAGAAAATGTTAACAGTTGTCTCGCTTATGGAAGCAGATACCACACCAAGCTTTCTATTCTTACTGTGTCACCTATTTAGGCCCAGTCCATGACGTACCTTGCTGTTGGTTTTGTTCTTTGTTCGACACCCAAACTTTTCGTCATCTGGCCCTTATTGTCACTAAATACTTTTGCTCTCTATCTCCATATTCCGAAATGGCTTCAGTAAGCCATCTGTCTAGTGATCTTCTGAAAAAACGTAAGAATAAAGACAGAGACTGCACATGTCCAAAACTGCTGACGATGCTTCTGTTAAATTACTCGCCAGTTCGCCAGTACTCAGTGAGCCGCTTTCGCAGCCCATGATGCCCTCTTCGATGGATTTGCAGGCTGCTACTAAGACTCGTTTGGAGTCCGGTATGCCATAAGACTCTTCTTCGAGTACCGATATTCCACCCAAACACATGACATCTTTCACGTCTTCAGTTCTGTCTAAAACTACCAAGATGTCCTTCATGGATGCATCTGCAGTCATAACAACTGGGTTGTCCTGTCGTCAGGCAGCCCTACAGTCGGCCGGATTCCAAAGTCCGGTCGGCCGCTGATGTCGCACTTCACCCGACGTCATCTCTGTTGGACTGTATAAAGGCATCAGCCGACGCCATTTCTTCAGTCTTTCTTGCCGCGTGCGCCGGGCAGAAGCTGTTCGCAAGTGCCGGTCGGTCGGATCCAGAGATTACTTCTACCTAAGACTTTGGGACTCTTTCTTGCCTCAGAAAATGTCAGAAAGTTAATAATTGTTTAACCTGTGGGAAACAAATACCTCATAAAGATTTCCACTTACTGCCTGCCTTGCTTAGGCCCAGCCCACGACGAGGCAGCCTGTTCGCCCTGTGTTCTTTCAACCCGGCAATGCTTAGACGCCGGGTCGGAGTTTGCAGACAGTTTTTTTCGTTCTGATTTTACACACGATATGCCGAGCCAAAAACGCGAAGAAAAGAAGACCGACACTCCGGTCCCGGGTTTCGCCGAAACCATGGTAGCAAACGCAGTGTTCTGTCTGGTTTCCGAGGCGAAAACTGATCAAAATACAGCTGAATCTACCTCTACAACTGAGGTCCCTGCTAACACTCTTGAATCGGCCTCAGAAATTTTACCCACTACGGTGCTTACCACTGACTTATCAGACACCATTCCTTTGGATGTCTCTCTACCCAGCACGTGGTGCTGCTAGGCCTCCAGCAGCCATGTCCATTAAGGCCTTACGCCAGAACTAGCAGCCAAGACTACTAAAACAGTGCCTGTTAAACCCCCCCTCTTCCAGTTCTCAAATGCTTACTTTGGCAGAAGATTTAATTTCATTAATTAGAGGATCTCAATCTCACCCAGACAGGCCTCTCAGCCCCAGAGAAGAGACCTAGGGCAGAGCCCCATGAGCCAGTGTCCTCTGGACGATTCTGCTGATGAATCAGACATAACTGACCAGCCAGAGGCTCCAATTTTGAAGATTCTGATGCTGAAGAATCCATTCCAGCTGCTTCCCACCAGAAGAATTCTCCTTTGGGGAAACCTTGCATGCCATCGAGAACAGTTCCAATGGCAGCAACAGGATTTTTCAGACTCCAGGAAAAGACTTAGGACCTTTTGCACCTTCCACAGCACAGGCCCTTAGCTATTCCTCCTGTTCTCTCTGGTAGAGATGATGCTTTCGATGATGTCTGCTCAGCTCCTCTTCCTCCCCCCCCCAGCCCCACCAAGATGATTTTACAGGGTGCCAGATAGATCATCATCACCTTTACAAGGGCCCCCTTGCAGACCCTCAAACTATTTCCCCCCCAGTGAAGTAACAGTCATGACCATAGCTAAAAACCCTGTTCCTTCTGAAAGGGAAGCAAGGTCATTAGACAGATGGCAAAAGGTTTACACTTCAGCTAGAGCTTTAAACTGACAATACCAAGAGTTTATGCTTGATCAGTTAACTAAAAAGCTAACCACTGATGAATCTCTTGATAAGAAATATGTATTAGAAATGGTAGAAGCATGCATGGCTAAAGGAGCAAGCTTTTACGGATCATGTTAAATCTAAATTACTAGATGCAGGTTATGAAGAACATGGAAGAAAAGGCAAAATCAGTGTTCAACCCCAAGGTTTTAGCGGAACTCCACAAGACCTCAAAGGGCAGGAATAGATTCCAGAGGCAGAAACCAACAATCCAGAGGAGGTGCCTACAGAGACCCACAGTGGCAAGGTAACAACAGAGGCACAGACTCAACACCTGCCACTACATCAACGCAGCACAGTGACTTAATCCTCCTAAACCCGCACCAGGGAACAAATAGCAGCCCTCAGGGGCGAAAGCTAACCTTATTTTCAAAAACTGGCACACACATAACAAAAGGACAAGTGATTTTACTTACCATAGATCAAAGTTTAATGTTCCACTTCCCCAGACTATTCCTAGTTCCAAGAAAGGAAAAAAAGTTGACCCAAAATTCAAAATGCTGACCCTACAGCAACTTCTTCCATGCTGCAGGATCAGAGCACTATCAATTCTCAGCATGCCCTTTTGAAGCATCTACTGCCCCCAGAGTATTCAAAAAAATGGGTATCAGTAATAAACCATTTTAGACTACGAGAATTCAAATTTATCCATACCTGGACGGGCTGATGATACAAGGAGACAACAAAAAGCACAAGCTGACAACAGATTTTATAAAGGGTCATTTACTTGCTTCAAGCACTGGGATACAGCCAAAAGTCAAGACTGATACCATCCCAGACAAGGACTTTCCTGGGAGCGAATTCACAGTAAGACAACATTCCTAACTACAGAAAACAAAAAGAACTCCCTCTTTACTTGGCACTAAAAAAACTGAACAAGTTAACAGCAAGAAAGGTACTGCAGGCCTTTGGTTTCATGGCATCATGCATAATCTTAGTTCCATTTGCCATTTTGCACATATTGCACATCAACCTAAAGAAATGCTGGCAGTAAAACTGGCAATCCAAAGTTCAGACCTTTTCTCAGGAGGACCACTTGATGGACTCGCTCTCCTTCAGCTGGAAAGGGCCACACAACAGCATATGCATTCCCCACCTCCTTGATACACAAACAAAAGGTACTAAAATCAAGGAGAGGAGGGCGATCCAATAGTAATCCTGATAGCAAGAAACTGGCCAAGACAGCATTGGTACCCACTGCTGAGGCATGTCTGAACAATATGTGGCCAACCTTTGATGCTGCTTTGATGCTAACTCAAGGAACAACTTCCATCCATGCATCCAAACCTAAAGCTGCATGGAACATTTCAGCAGAATACAGCTTTGATCCACCTGTTTTTCACCCTTTGCTCAGGCAGTTCCTCAGAGGGAATCAAAATGTAAAACCTCCAAAAGGAAACCACCATTGCAGCTTGGGACTGAACTTGTGCTAGAAAAATTTGAACCTATCACCTTTGAACCAGCAGCAGCAGCAGACCTACAACACCTGTCATGGAAAACTGCTTTGGCCTACTACTGGCAATTAGGAGGGTTTGGGGGGAGGCAGGCCAGCAGGGCAGTGCAAACCTTTCCTTTCTAATCTTCCTATAGAGGAGTCAGGAGGACTAATCCTCCATTTATGCCCATGTGGTATCCATAGGTAGTTTCCAGCAAGCAATCCACCTACCTACCTTTCTTTCCCAACAACCAACAAAGCCACAAAACAACTGCATAATACCTTATACTACCATGGATGTACATGGACAGAAACAAAAATAGCAGAACAGAACAAAAACTTGAAGTGACTTTCCATGCAACATAGGACAGGAAGGAAAAGAGGAAAAGGATTTCCAAATCAACAAATAGGAATGGAATTACGAATTGCATACGATTCTGTTACTCCCAATTCCACAGAAACCAAGACTCATTCTACAAGGCCTCATCAGGCTACAGGCAACCCAGCCACTACCGTGGCCTTCTTCAGATACTATGTGGCTGGCAAAGGACCTTATTAGAGGCTACTTGGAGCATTATAATTGCATTTTATATTCCAGATCCATAATTTACCTCTATATTCCAGATCGAGGCAGGGTTTGCCACTGCTTTTCTTTTCTCCTATCTCCCCACTATAATCTTCTTTTATCCTCCTCCCTAGTTGAGGACTGCAGATGCATTGTTATGATGGATATAGTAAGGTTTGTACCTACCATAAATGTAGATTGTACCTACCATAATAGGCATCTTCAATGTGATTTACCCTCCTCCTTCCTCCCTCTGTCCCCTCCCTCTCTAGTGTACCCTCTAATGTAGGGCCTTCTAAATAGTAACTGGTGTATTTGTTTGTTCTTATGTACATAGTTTATTTGTTTTTATCATATTGGAAACATTTTTATCTTTTACTCTTCTTTTTGGAAACATTGGCATCTATCCAAGATTTTTAGCCTTCTATATGGCTTCTGGCATCTGGGGCAAGAAACACCAAAGAATGAGAAGCGGTGACTGATGACATATACCGGCCCAACAGAGATGGCGATGGTGAGACTGTAGGGCTGCCTGTCCACAGGACAACCCAGTCCGGAAGGACTGCACTGTAGGGCCCGACTGCGACATCTACATTTATGGTAGGTACAAAACTGTACTATCAATTAGGGACATCTTTATAGGTAGGTACAAAGATTTTTCTTGGCCAAGAGTATGAGCTCCGCCTAAAAAAACGGATGAGACAAACTCAAGCACCTGCTTCCTTGCTACAATCTCAAATGCTTAAAATGGCAGAAGACCTAATCATGCTGATTGAGAGAAAGTGAGTTGTCCCCAGCAGCTTTAACTGACCAAGAGTCCGATGCTCTGAGGTTTCTGAACATGAAGACATGCCTTTATCTGCTTATGAGGATTCAGATGCAGAGGAATCCATTCTTTCTGTTTCCCCTCCAGAGGATTTTTCTTTTGGTGAAACCCTACATACTTTGAGAGGGCATTTCCACTGGGAATGCCAGGATGATCCTTGGTCCAAAAAGAGGTTCAGGGAATTTTTAGATTTGCCACCGCATAGACCCTTGGCTATCCCTCATGTTCTCGATGTTATGGATGATGTCTTTATGGAATCCAGTCTAACTCCTGATACTTTACCCCCTGCTCCAAGGAAACCAGATGGGTACTACAGAGTCCATGACTCTCACAAATTTGTTTTCAAAAATCCTATTGCTGACCCAGAGGTAATCTCGCAAGGGCCTACAGGCATAAAAGCAACTACAGCTAAGAATCCCACCCCTTCGGACAGGGATTCCCGAGCTTTAGACAGGTGGGATAAAAAAAAAAGTATACCTCTGCAGCTCTCGCCATTAGGGCACTGAATTACCAGTTCTACATGCTGAAATACCAGCAACATACTATGGAACTTAAGCAGAAAATATCTAACTTTCCTGACTGTGCAGAAAGTAGAGTTACAGGAGCTTATGCGTTCTGCAAACCTAATCAGCAAGCATACCTTGCAGTGTGGGTTTGACGCCCTAGAAGCATCTTGCAGGGCAGCAGTCACAGGTTTTGTACTTAGAAGGCATGCTTGGCTTAAGGAGCAGACCTTGGCAGACCATGTCAAATCAAAGTTACTGGATGCTCCTTTGAACAGGGACAATTTGTTTGGCACCAAAGCAGAAGAGGATGATGTCCTTCAAGGATGCATCTGCAGTCCTTACATATGGGTTGTCCTGCCTCAGGCAGCCCTTCGGTCGGCCGGATTCCAAAGTCTGGGTCCAGCGTCGGCTGATGTCGCCCCTATCCCGACGTCAGAGCGCCTGGGATATAAAAGCATCAGCCGACACCATCTTCCTCAGTCTTTCTTGCCGCGCGGTGCCCGAAGCAGAAGCAGTTCGCAAGTGCCGGTCGGCCAGCTCCTGTGATTACAGCTAACCGAAGACTTCAAAAAGCTAAGTACCCCGTTGGGGACTCTTTCTTGCCTCAGCCGATGTCAGATCAAACGGTTAAAGTTAATAACTGTTTAACTTGTGGGAAATAAATACCTCATATGGATTTCCACTCTTACTGCCTTCCCTGCCTAGGCCCAGGCCACGACGTCTCAGCCTGTGCAGCCTGTGCCTCTTTCAATAGGCGCACTCTTAGGCGTCGGGCGGAGTTTGCAGAGGAATGTTTTTGGGATAAATACTGTTATAACATGCCGTCGGAGCTTCCGACACCCCATTTACCCCAAAAAACAGAAGGACAAGGACCGACACACACGGACCGTGGTTTCGGCCGAAACCACGCCAAGGCCTACCTCGAGTGTATCGGTCTCTGCTGAAACCGAATCCTCGGTGCTTCCGACCGACGAAACCGCTCAACCGACAACCTCGGCCCCGGAGGCCTCCTCTGAGTCGGTCATAGAATTCCCTTCTGAAACCGGTGCTCTGGAAATATCCGACACCATTTCTCTGGATAAGACTACTCCAGCACGTGGGGCAGCCAGGCCTCCTGCATCCATGTCCGTCCATAAAGGCATTTACACGGGCTAAAGCTGCTAAACAGCCAAAATCTCTCCCTCCCAAGGCTATTCTTCAGGGATCCACTACTGGCTCACAGATTTTGAGTTTAGCTGAGGACCTTATTTCCCTAATTAGGGGCTCTCAGCCACATCCGGACAGGGGATCTCAACCTCCTCAGGACAAAAAGCCCAGTGTTGAGCAGCCAGATCCCCAGTCTTCTGATGAGGCCTCAGATGACTCTGCCCTATCAGACTACCAGGAGGAGGCCTTTACGGCCTACGAGGATTCTGATGCAGAGGAATCTATTCCCTCGGCCTCCCCTCCTGAGGAGTTTTCCTTTGGGGAGACCCTTCACTCCATGAGAGAGCATTTCAAATGGCAGGGCCAGGAATTCTCTGACTCCAGGAAGAGATTAAGGACTTTTTTGCATTTACCTCAGCATAGACCTTTGGCTATTCCTCCTGTTTTAAATGTCATTGATGATGTGTACTCTGAGTCTAGTATTTCCCCTGACTCTCTTCCTCTGGCTCCTGTCAAACCCAACAGGTACTACAGGGTCCCGGACTCGCATCATTTCCTTTACAAGGGCCACTCTGCTGACCCAGAAACTATTTCCCAGGGTCCTAAAGGGGTTGCAACCACCACTACTAAAAACCCACTTCCTTCTGAAAGGGAATCCAGGGCTTTAGAGAGATGGGGTAAAAAGGTGTATACTACTTCCACTCTTTCTATAAGGGCATTAAATTGTCAATTCCATATGATACAGTACCAAGAGTATTTGTTAGATGAATTGCATAAAAAACTATCTTCACCTGAGCCCCTAAATCGCAAGGCACTTCAGGATCTGGTACATAACTCTCAGCAGGTTAGCAACCATTTCTTGCAGTGTGGTTATGATGCATTGGAAGCTTCATGTAGGTCAGCTATGACAGGTGCAGTCATACGTAGACATGCTTGGCTGAAGGAACAAACACTGCCAGATCATGTTAAAGCAAAGCTTCTGGATGCTCCGCTGGAAAAGCAAAAGTTATTTGGCTCCACGGCTCAAGAGGTCTTAAAGAAATTTGAGGAAAAGGCTAAATCAGTTCAAACACTCAAAGATTTTCTACAGGTCCAACCACCAAGATTCAGCAGAAATTGGCCTTCTAAGAATTGGTCCTTTCCGGACACAGACAGATTTCAAAGGGGCAGAAACAGGCATGCCAGAGGTAGAGGGCAAGCTCGAGGCTCCTACAGAGGACGTCAGTGGCAGCCTCCTAACCAGAGAGGTACTGCAGGACCCACAACTACTACACAAGGACCATCTCAATGACTTGACTGACACCGCCAACCAGGGCTCATTTAGAAGCACCTTTGGGCGGAAAGCTATCTTTATTCTCAAAAAATTGGCACAGCATTACAAAGGACAAATGGATACTGCAAATAATAGACAAGGGATACAGATTCCATTTCCATACATTACCAAAAAGACAAGGCATGCCAAACCTGCCACCAAACCAAAGGGCAGAGGCTTTGAAGCAAATTTCCAAACTACTTCAGATGAAAGCAATAGAAAGGGTTCCTCTCACAGAACAAGGCCAAGGATTTTATTCCAGACTATTCCTTGTTCCAAGAAAAGAAAAGCAATGGAGGCCTATTCTGGACTTGTCCGCACTGAATACTTACCTTATCGTGCCAAAATTCAAAATGCTGACCTTACAGCAGCTCCTTCCCATGCTGGGCAAGGGGTCCTGGCTGGTAACTCTAGACCTCAAGGAGGCATACCTGCATGTCCCTATCAGACAAAGTTGCAGAAGTCACCTCAGATTTCTTGCAGGTTCAGAGCATTATCAATTCTCAGCATTGCCATTTGGCTTATCTACTGCGCCCAGAGTATTCACGAAATGCCTGGCATCAATAATTGTACATTGCAGACTTCAGGGGATTCAAATTTACCCATACCTGGACGACTGCCTCATACAAGCGGACAGCCAGCAAACACTGGTAAAACACTTAAACTATGCCATCCGACTACTACAGGCCTTGGGATACACAGTCAACATTCAGAAATCAAGACTTGTTCCATCCCAACGAATAACTTTCCTGGGTGCACAACTGGATACAAACACCCAGATGGCTTTTCTCACAGAAGAAAAACAAGCACAACTACCGGATTACTTCAGAAATCTGACAACACAAACCCAGCTAACTGCAAGGAAAATCCTGCAGGCCCTGGGATTCATGGCATCTTGCATTCTTCTGATTCCACAAGCAAGGTTACATATGAGGAAACTGCAATGGTACCTAAGAACTCTATGGTCTCAGCACAGTCACAGTCTAGAAACTTTGATCCCCCTCATTCCATGCCTTCAAAAGAAATTCCTGTGGTGGGCAAAAGCAAGCCAGTCAAACATGGGCCTGACTTTCAGCAAGCCACATATCAGCCAAACCATTACAACGGATGCCTCAGACCATGGATGGGGAGCGCACATGGAGGGCAGATGCATTCAAGGGCAATGGACACAAAAAGAGTTGCATCTGCACATCAACCAAAAGGAAATGCTGGCAGTTATATATTCCATCGAGGCCTTCAAGCTCTTCCTGCACCAAGGTCACCTGTTAATAAAAACAGACAATACCACAGTTATGTGGTACATAAACAAGCAAGGAGGTACCCATTCAAAACCCCTTTGCAGGCTGGCAATGAATCTGTGGGAAATGTCCCTAAAACTCAAAATAGAGCTACAAGCCCAGTTCGTACCAGGAAAGGACAATGTACTGGCGGACAGCCTGAGCAGAAACATCATGGATCCTCACGAATGGATGTTGCACCCAGATATCTTTCTCCAGATAACCCAATCATGGGGAACGCCGGACATAGATCTGTTTGCCTCCCACCACAACCATCAACTGAGGAAATTCTGCACAAGGGCATACCATCCTCAAGCATGGAAAGTGGACGCCCTCTCCTTCAGCTGGAATACTCTAACAGTATATGCATTCCCACCACTACCATTAATGACCAAGGTCTTACTGAAGATCAGGACAGAGCAACCAAAAGTAATTCTGATAGCCCCGGACTGGCCAAGACAACACTGGTACCCACTTTTAAGGAGCATGTCACGCACGAAACCTTGGCCTCTACCACAATGGCCACTTCTTCTGACACAGCACAATTACAAGACTCTGCACTCCAGTCTAAAAACCTTACAGCTGACAGCCTGGAGAATACCTTGACTCCTCGCCAGGATAAACTATCTAAGAGAGTACAGGATATCATCATGGAAGCCCGGCAGCCTTCCACAAGAAAAGCATATTCAGCAAAATGGAAAAGATTTCGTACCTGGAACACCGCAAAGGGTCAAGATCCGACAATCTTTCGCATGCCACATATTCTGGAATACTTGGCTGAGATGCTCCATAATGACCTTTCTTATTCCTCCATAAAGATCCATGCTTAAGCAATTTCAGCAGAGTACAACACTGACCCACCTGTATTCTCTCATCCTCTGCTAAGGCAGTTCCTAAGAGGGATAAAAAACATCAACCCTCCAAGGAAACCACCAGTGCCTACATGGGACCTTAACTTCATGTTGGAAAAACTAACTCTTCCTCCCTTCGAACCAGCAGCATCTTCAGAACTACAATTCCTGTCTTGGAAGACTACCTTCCTTCTGGCCATAACCTCAGCAAGAAGAGTATCTGAGATGTCCTTCAAGGATGCATCTGCAGTCCTAACATATGGGTTGTCCTGCCTCAGGCAGCCCTTCGGTTGGCCGGATTCCAAAGTCTGGGTCTGGCCTCGGCTGATGTCGCACTTCACCCGACGTCATAGCTGCTGTGAATTGGGTATAAAGGCATCAGCAGACGCCATTTTCCTCAGTCTTTCTTGCCTGCGGTGCCCAAGCAGAAGCTGTTCACAAGTGCCGTCGGTCAGATCCAGAGATTTCTACCACCGAAGACTTCTAAAAGCTAAGTACCCGTTGGGGACTCTTTCTTGCCACAGCCGATGTCAGAAAAAGTAAATAAGTGTTTAACTTGTGGGAAACAAATACCTCATAAGAATTTCCACTCTTACTGCCTTCCTTGCTTAGGCCCAGACCACGACGTATCAGCTTGTCTAGCCTGTGCTTCCTTCAACCGACGGACACTTAGACGCCGGTCGGAGTTTGCAGAGGAGTTTTTGGTCCCGCTTTTGCTTACAAAATGCCGGAGACTCCGACTTCACAATTAGCTAAAAGCGTAAGGAAAAGGACCGACACTTTCATGGCCTGCGGTTTCGCCGAAACCACGGTTAAGCCAACCGCGAGTGTCTCGGTTTCGGCTGAAACAGAGTCCTCGGTTCTTCCTTCGGCCGAAAGCATGCCTCCGATAGCCGAGGCCTCACACAGCATGGCTGAATCTGCTACTGAAATAACCCCGGCTGTAGCAGCCACCCAGGATTTATCAGATTCTATTCCTTTAGACATATCTACTCCTGCACGTGGAGCTGCTAGGCCCCCTGCATCTATGTCTATCAAGGCTTTTTCTAGGGCTAAAGCAGCTAAATCTTCTAAGGCCTTGCCTGCTAAAACCCCCCTCACACAGGCCTACCTATAGTTCCCAAATGCTCAGCCTGGCTGAGTATCTCATTTCTTTGATCAGGGGATCCCAACCTCACCCAGACAGGGCCTCTCAACCCCCTCCAGAGAAGAGGCCTAGAGCAGAGCCCCCGGATCCTGTTTCTACAGACTATTCCTCGGATGATTCAGAAAACTCAGATCCTCCAGAAGGCCCATATTCTCCTTATGAGGATTCTGATGCAGAATATTCCAATGTCCTTCATGGATGCATCTGCAGTCATAACAAGTGGGTTGTCCTGTCGTCAGGCAGCCCTGCAGTCGGCCGGATTCCAAAGTCCGGGTCGGCTTCGCTGATGTCGACTCCACCCGACGCCATCTCTGTTGGTCTTGGTATAAAGCTTCAGTCGACGCCATTTTCCTCAGTCTTTCTTGCGTGGCCAAGCAGAAGCTGTTCGCAAGTGCTGGTCGGTCGGATCCAGAGATTACTTCTACCGAATACTACTTCAAGACTTCTAAAGCTAAGTACCCGCTGGGGACTCTTTCTTGCCTCAGCCGATGTCAGAAAAAGTTAACAATTGTTTAACCTGTGGGAAACAAATACCTCATAAAGATTTCCACTCTTACTGTCTGCCTTGTTTAGGCCCAGCCCACGACGTAGCAGCCTGTTCGCCTGTGCCTCTTTCAACCGCCGAAGGCTTAGGCGCCGGTCGGAGTTTGCAGAACAGTTTTTCGGTTCTGATTTTGGGTACTTTATCCTGTCGGATGCTCCGACTACCCCAAAAAACGCAAAGATAAAGACCGACACTTCGCGGTCCGGTTTCGCCGAAACCACGGTAAAGCAAATCATGAGTGTCTCGGTTTCGGCCGAAACCGAGAAAACTGCTCAAAGTACAGCTGAACCTATTCTACAACTGAGGCCCTGCTACAACTCTTGAATCGACCTCAGAAATTTTACCCACTACGGTGGTTGACTTATCAGACACCATCCCTTGGATGTCTCTACCCCAGCACGTGGTGCTGCTAGGCCTCCAGCTGCCATGTCCATTAAGGCCTTCGCCAGGGCTAAAGCAGCCAAGACTACTAAATCAGTGCCTGTTAAACCCCCACATCCAGGCCCTCTTCTAGTTCTCAAATGCTTTGGCAGAAGATTTAATTTCTTTAATTAGAGGATCTCAATCTCACCCAGACAGGGCCTCTCAGCCCCCAGAGAAGAGACCCAGGGCAGAGCCCCCTGAGCCAGTGTCTTCTGATGATTCTGCTGATGGATCAGACATAACTGACCAGCCTGAGGCTCCCTTCTCCAATTTTGAAGATTCTGATGCTGAAGAATCCATTCCAGCTGCTTCCCCACCAGAAGAATTCTCCTTTGGGGAAACCTTGCATGCCATGCGAGAACAGCTCCAATGGCAGCAACAGGATTTTTCAGACCCCAGAAAAAGACTTGGGGCCCTTCTGCCCCCCCCACACCACAGACCCCTAGCTATACCTCCTGTTCTCTGTGGTGGATGATGCTTTCAATGATGTTTGCTCCTCCAGATTCTTTACCCCAGCCCCTGCCAAACCAGACAGATTTTTACAGGGTGCCAGATACTCATCACCACCTTTACAAGGCCCCACTTGCAGACCCAGAAACTATATCCCAGGGTCCCAAGGCAGTAGCCGCGACCACAGCTAAAACCCTATTCCTTCTGAAAGGGAAGCAAGGTCACTAGACAGATGGGGTAAAAGGTCTACACTTCAGCTACTCTCTCAGCTAGAGCTTTAAACTGTCAGTTTCAAGATGATACAATACCAAGAGTTTATGCTTGATCAGTTAACTAAAAACTAACCACTGATGAATCTCTTGATAAGAAATATGTATTAGAGATGGTAAATAACATACAACAGGTTAGCAACCATTCCTTAAAATGTGGCTATGATGCACTGGAGGCTTCATTTAGATCAGCCATGACAGGCACAGTGATAAGAAGGCATGCATGGCTAAAGGAACAAGCTTTACCGGATCATGTTAAAGCTAAGTTGCTAGATGCTCCTATGGACAAGACAAGTTTGTTTGGTACACCTGCCCAGCAGGTTATGAAGAAAATGGAAGAAAAGGCAAAATCTGTTCAAACTGTTAAAGATTTCTTGCAGGTTCAACCCCCAAGGTTTAGCAGGAACTGGCCTGCCAAAAATTGGTCCTTTCCTGACTCCACAAAATTTCAAAGGGGCAGGAATAGACGCTCCAGAGGCAGAAACCAATCCAGAGGAGGTGCCTACAGAGGACGACAGTGGCAAGGTAACAACAGAGGCACAGACACAGCCACTGCCACTACATCAGCACAACCACAGTGACTTACTCCTAAATCCGCCTACCAGGGAACAAATAGCAGCTCCTCTAGGCGGAAAATTAACCTTATTTTCAAAGAACTGGCACTACATAACAAAAGACAAGTGGATTTTACAAACCATAGATCAAGGTTACCGGTTTCACTTCCACACTTTACCAGTCAAAAGAGGAATGCCAAATCTACCTCCAAATCAAAAAACAGAGGCTCTACGCCAGATAATGGAGTTAGCAAACATGAGAGCTGTGGAAAGAGTGCCAACAGCAGAACAAGGAAAGGGTTCTACTCCAGACTATTCCTAGTTCCAAGAAAGGAAAAAGTTGGAGACCAATTCTCGACCTGTCCACCTTAAATACATACATCATTGTCCCAAAATTCAAAATGCTGACCCTACAGCAACTTCTTCCCATGCTGGGCAAGGAGTCTTGGCTGGTAACTCTAGATCTCAAGGAGGCATACCTGCACGCCCCCATTCGACCAATCTGCAGAAGATACCTCAGATTTCTTGCAGGATCAGAGCACTATCAATTCTCAGCATTGCCCTTTGGCTTATCTACTGCCCAGAGTATTCACTAAATGCCAGGCATCAGTAGTAACCCATAGCAGACTACAGAGAATACAAATTTACCCATACCTGAACGACTGCCTGCTACAAGGGGACAACAAAAGCAAGCTGACAACAGATTTACAAAGGGTCATTTACTTGCTACAAGGACTGGGATACACAGTCAATTTACAAAAGTCAAGGCTGATACCATCCCAAACAAGGACATTCTTGGTGAATTGGACACAGTACAACAAATGGCATTCCTGACTACAGAAAAACAAAAGAACTTCCTCTTTACTTCTTGGCACTAACAAAACTGAACAAGTTAACAGCAAGAAAAGTTCTGCAGGCCTTGGGCTTCATGGCATCATGCATAATCTTGGTCCCATTTGCCAGACTACATATGAGGAAACTACAGTGGTACCTAAAGAATTTATGGTCCCAACACAGACACAGTCTAGAAACAGAAATCCCACTAATTCCATGCTTAAAACAGGAGTTCCTATGGTGGGCTCAGGCATGCCAGTCAAACCCAGGCCTACCCTTTCGCAGATGTCAACCAAGCCAGACCATCACAACAGACTTCAGACCTAGGATGGGGGCCCACATGCTGGACAAATGCGTGCAAGGATTGTGGACACAGGATCAACTTCACCTGCACATCAATCTAAAAGAAATGCTGGCAGTAAAACTGGCAATCCAAAAGTTCAAACCATTTCTCAAGGAGGGCCAGTTGATGATAAGGACAGACAACACCACAGTCATGTGGTACATCAACAAACAGGAGGTACTCATTCATACCCCTATGCAGAATGACCTTGGAGCTGTGGACCCTGGCACTCAGCTACAACATTCAGTTACAGGCAATATTTGTACCGGGAAAGACAATACCTAGCAGACATATTAAGCAGAACCACTTCGATGCCCACGAATGGAAGCTGCACCGGACATCTTCAAGACCATCTCAAGAAATGGGGAATGCCACAGATAGACCTATTCGCATCACCTCTCAATCACCAGCTCAAAAAATTCTGCACAAGGACATTCCACCCACTAGCATGGAAAGTGGACTCACTCTCCTTCAACTGGAAAGGCCTAACAGCATATGCATTCCCACCTCTTCCTTTGATACACAAGGTACTAAAAATCAAGGAAGAACGTCCAAGGATAATCCTGATAGCTCCAAACTGGCCAAGACAACACTGGTACCCACTACTGAAGAGCATGTCTCAGAACAATATGTGGCCAATACCCCTGATGCCTTTGATGTTAACTCAGAACAACTACAGCATCATACATCCAAACCTAAAACGCTGCAACTGACTGCATGGAACATCACATAGCAGCAGCTAATCCAGAACTTTCCCAAAGAGTTAAAGACATTATTCTTGAAGCACGAGACCTTCAACAAGAAGGAACTATGCTGGAAAATGGAAAAGGTTTGTCATTTGGAGTAATGAAAGAGGAAAAGATGTGTCAAACATAGATATGCCTAACATTCTGGAGTATCTGGCGAACTTCTTCATTCAGGCCTGTCCTACTCCTCCATCAAGATACATGCATCAGCTATTTCAGCAGAATACAGCTTTGATCCACCTGTTTTTCGCACCTTTGCTCAGGCAGTTCCTCAGAGGAATCAAGAATGTAAAACCTCCAAGGAAACCACCATTACCAGCTTGGGATTTAAACTTTGTGCTAGAAAAGTTGACACTATCACCCTTTGAACCAGCAGCAACAGCAGACCTACAACACCTGTCATGGAAAACTGCTTTCCTACTGGCAATTACTTCAGCAAGGAGGGTTTCAGAACTACAGGCCTTAATGGCAGTGCAACCCTTCCTAATCTTCCACCAAGATAGTGTCCATGAGGACTAATCCTACATTTATGCCCAAGGTGGTATCCAGAGTGTCTTTAAACCAGGCAATCCACCTACCTACCTTCTTTCCCAACCCACAAAACAGAGGGGAAAGAATACTGCATACCTTGGATGTACATAGACAGCTACGCTACTACTTGGACAGAACAAAAATAGCAGAAAGACTGACCAACTTTTGTAGCCTATGCAACAGGAAGGGAAGGAAAAGCTATTTCCAAACAGACAATCTCCAAATGGATAGGAAATTGCATACGATACTGTTACTCCTTCCATGGAAAACCAATTCCACAGAACATAAGACCTCATTCTACAAGGGCAACAGCCACTACCACAGCCTTCTTACGAGGAGTGGCAACCAAAGACATTATTGAGGCGGCTACTTGGACCTCCGTGCATACATTTGCCAAGCATTATAATTTGCCTCTATATTCCAGATCCCGAGCAGGGTTTGCCACTGCTGTACTGCAAGGGATCCTAAACACACCATAATCTACTTTTATCCTCCTCCCTAGTTGGCTATGGTATTCTACCCATTGTTATGACTGCAGATGCATCCATGAAGGACATAGTACAGTTTTGTACCTACCATAAATGTAGATGTCCGAACTGGATAGCATCTGCAGTCAGGATTACCCTCCCTCCTTCCCTCTGTGGTACTCCTAGGGTGTTTACCCTCCTAATAGCTAGCTGTTGGGGAGTCTTTTATGGTGTATTTGTTTGTATATATGTACATATATGCTTATTGTTGTGTTTACCTCTATCTATTTGGAAACATTGGCATCTATCCAAATTTTAGCCTGCAAGAGGGCTACTGGCATCTGCGGCAAGAAACACTGAGGAAAATGGCCGGCTGATGCTTTTATACCCAAGACCAACAGAGATGACGCCGGGTGGAGCGACATCAGCGAAGCCGACCCGACTTTGGAATCCGGCCGACTGCAGGGCTGCCTGACGACAGGACAACCCACTTGTTATGACTGCAGATGCTATCCAGTTTGGACATCTACATTTATGGTAGGTACAAAACTGTACTTTCCTTCTGCCTCTCCTCCTGAGGAATTTTCTTTTGGGGAAACCTTACATGCTATGAGAGAGCATTTTCAATGGCAGGGCCAGGATTTTTCAGATTCAAGGAAAAGGCTAAGGACCTTTTTACATTTACCACAGCATAGGCCTTTAGCCATTCCTCCAGTACTTACAGTTGTTGATGATGCATATAATGATGCTTGTACTGCCCCTGACTCTCTTCCCCCGGCCCCTGCCAAACCAGACAGATATTACAGGGTCCTGGACACACACTTTCACTTGTATAAGGCTCCTATTGCAGATCCTGAAACCATTTCACAGGGCCCCAAAGCTGTAGCAGCTGCCTCTGCCAAAACCCTCCCTCTGAAAGAGAATCTAGAGCATTAGAGAGATGGGGTAAAAAGTTTATACTTCTGCTACTCTTTCGGCTAGGGCCTTAAACTGTCAATTCCACATAATTCAGTATCAGGAATTTTTGTTAGACCAGCTAAATAAAAAACTGTCCTCTCCTGAACCTATAGACCGTAAGTCCCTTCAAGATTTGGTACATAACACTCAGCAGGTCAGTAATCTTTCCTTAAAATGCGGCTATGATGCACTGGAGGCTTCCTTTAGACCAGCTATGACTGGAACAGTGATTAGAAGGCATGCATGGTTAAAAGAGCAATCCTTACCAGACCATGTAAAGTCAAAGCTTCTAGATGCTCCCATGGAGAAACAAAGTTTGTTTGGCTCCCCTGCACAGCAAGTGCTAAAGAAGGTGGAAGAAAAAGCAAAATCGGTCCAAACAATCAAGGATTTCTCACAGGTCCAGCCTCCGAGGTTTAGTAGAAATTGGCCTTCGAAGAATTGGTCCTTTCCAGACACCTCCAGAGCACAGAGAGGCAGAAATAGGCGCCCAAGAGGCAGAGGTCAATCCAGAGGTGCCTACAGGGGACGTCAGTGGCAACCTAACAACCAGAGAAGTACTGCCACAGATCCAGCTACGACCACTTCCACAGGACAGGCACAATGACTTGACTCTGATACCGCCTACCAGGGAACAACTGGAAGCACCTTAGGGCGGAAAGCCTTATTTTCCTGTAAACTGGCATTACATTACAGGAGACAAATGGATTTTACAGACAATAGACAAAGGCTACAGGTTTCACTTCCACACTCTACCAAAAAAGAGAGGAAAGCCAATCCTACCACCAAACCAAAAAACAAACGCTCTAGAACAAATCAACCATCTACTAAGGATGAGAGCTATAGAAAAGGTACCTCCTATGGAACAAGGGCAAGGATTTTACTCCAGACTTTTCCTGGTACCAAGAAAAGAAACCAATGGAGGCCTATTCTACCTGTCCACTCTGAACACATATCTCATTGTTCCAAAATTCAAAATGCTGACCCTACAGCAACTTCTTCCCATGCTGGGCAAGGAGTCTTGGCTGGTGACTCTAGATCTCAAGGAGGCATACCTGCACGTCCCTATACGACCAGATTGCAGAAGATACCTCAGATTTCTTGCAGGATCAGAGCATTATCAATTCTCAGCTTTGCCCTTTGGCTTATCTACATGCCCAGAGTATTCATGAAATGCCTGGCATCAGTAATTGCTCATTGCAGGCTTCAGGGAATTCAGATTTATCCATACCTGGACGACTGCCTAATACAAGCGGACAACAAGACCAAATTAACAAAAGATTTGGAAAAGGTTATACAACTACTGCAAGCCCTGGGATACACAGTCAACATGAAAAAGTCAAGGCTGGTACCATCCCAAAGGATAACATTCTTGGGTGCAGAACTGGACACATCAAATCAGATGGCATTTCTCACAGCAGAAAAGCAAAAGCAACTACCACTCTCTTTCATGGCATTAACAACACAGAACCAGCTTACAGCAAGGAAAGTCCTGCAAGCCCTGGGTTACATGGCATCCTGCATAATATTGATTCCACATGCCAGGCTGCATATGAGAAAGTTGCAATGGTACCTAAGGAATGTATGGTCTCAACACAAGCACAGTCTAGAAGCCCAGATTCCAATAATACCATGCCTGAAACAAGAATTCCTGTGGTGGGCTCTGGCCTGTCAGTTGAACAGAGGACTGCCTTTCCACAAACCTCACCAAGCCCGACTATCACCACGGACGCCTCAGACCTAGGCTGGGGGCACATGGTGGGCAAGTGTATACAAGGCCTATGGACACAAGACCAGCTGAACCGACACATAAATCAAAAAGAGATGCTGGCAGTGAAACAGGCACTTCAGACATTCAGACCTTTTCTTCAACAGGGTCATTTGCTGATAAGGACGGACAACACCACAGTCATGTGGTATATCAACAAAAAGGGAGGCACGCACTCATACCCTCTATGCCGGATGGCAATGGACCTGTGGAATGTGGCCCTGAACCTCAACATTCAACTCCAGGCCAAATTTGTGCCAGGAAAAGAAAATATACTAGCAGACACCTTAAGCAGAACTACCACGGATGCCCACGAATGGATGCTGCATTCGGACATCTTCAAAACCATTACAAAGAAATGGGGACTACCAGAAATAGACCTGTTCGCATCCCCCCACAACCACCAATTGAGGAAATTCTGCACAAGGACATACCACCCACTTGCTTGGAAGGTGGACTCCCTATCCTTCAGTTGGGAAAACCTGACAGCATATGCATTCCCACGTCTTCCTTTGATGCACAAAGTGCTACTGAAGATCAAAGAAGATCACCCAAGGATCATCCTGATAGCTCCAGACTGGCCGAGGCAGCATTGGTACCCGCTACTGAGGAGCATGTCTCGGACACACGCATGGCCTTTACCTCTAGTTCCTTTACTGCTAACACAGAACAACTACAAGATCCTACATCCAAACTTGAAAACACTACAGCTAGCTGCTTGGAATATTACATAAAGCAAAATAACCCAGATTTATCTCAGAGGGTTAAAGACATTATCCTGGAGGCTCGTAGACCCTCCACAAGGAAGACTTATTCAGCCAAATGGAAAAGATACCTCATTTGGAGTGCAGCAAAAGGAGAAAATGTATCATTAGCAAACATAGCTAACATCCTGGAATACTTAGCAGAACTTTTCCACAATGGCCTGTCTTACTCTCCATTATGATTCATGCATCAGCAATTTCAGCAGAATACAACATGGATCCTCCAGTCTTCTCATCCTCTACTCAGGCAGTTTCTGAGAGGAATTAAAAATGTAAAGCCTCCAAGGAAGCCACCTTTGCCTACATGGGACCTTAACTTTGTGTTGGAAAAGTTAACACTTCCCCTTCGAACCAGCAGCAACAGCAGAATTACAATTTTATCTTGAAAACTGCTTTCCTGCTTGCAATCACTTCAGCAAGAAGGGTTTCTGAATTACAGGCATTAATGGCAGTACAGCCCTTCCTTATCTTCCATCAGGATAGAGTGTCCTTGAGAACTAACCCTACTTTTATGCCAAAAGTGGTCTCCAGGGTATCATTGAACCAAGCAATCCATCTACCAACATTCTTCCCCAACCCACAGAACAGGGGAAAGACTACTACATACCTTGGATGTGCACAGGCAATTGGCTACTATCTGACAGAACCAAGACCAACAGAAACACTGACCAGCTTCTGGTAGCATATGCAACAGGAATGGAAGGAAGAGCAATTTCAAAACAGACAATCTCAAAATGGATAGGAAATTGCATTAGATTTTGTTACTCTTTTCATGGAAAGACATCTCCAGAAAACATCAGACCTCACTCCACAAGGGCTACAGCCACTACTACAGCTTTCCCTCACGAGGAGTGGCTACCAAAGACATTTTAGAAGCTGCTACTTGGTGCTCCGTGCATACATTTGCCAAGCATTATAATCTACCTTTATACTCCAGATCCCGAACAGGTTTTGCAACTGCTGTTTTGCAAGGGATCTTAGCTACACCATAATCATCTCAGTGCCTCCGACCCCAGTTTGGCTATGGTATTCTACCCATATGTTAGGACTGCAGATGCATCCTTGAAGGACATAGTACAGTTTTGTACCTACCATAAATGTAGATGTCCGAGAGGTATGCATCTGCAGTCAGGATTACCCACCCTCCTTCCCCTCTGTGGTACTCCTAGGGTATTTGCCCATCTTGTAGCTAGCTGGGGGAATCTATTATGGTGTATTTGTTTGTATATATGTATATACATGTTTATATTGTTTGCTCTCTACTGTTTGGAATCATTTGCATTTATCCAAATTTAGCCTTCCTAGAGGGCACCTGGCATCTGGGGCAAGAAACACTGAGGAAAATGGCGTCTGCTGATGCCTTTATACCCAATTCACAGCAGCTATGATGTCGGGTGAAGTGCGACATCAGCCGTGGCCAGACCCAGACTTTGGAATCCGGCCGACCGAAGGGCTGCCTGAGGCAGGACAACCCATATGTTAGGACTGCAGATGCATACCTCTCGGACATCTACATTTATGGTAGGTACAAAACTGTACTTTACAGGCCCTCATGGCAGTACAGCCATTTCTCATTTTTCATCAGGACAGAGTCTTTGAGAACCAATCCTTCATTCATGCCAAAGGTGGTATCCAGGGTTTCATTGAACCAAGCTATTCACCTGCCTACCTTCTTCCCAAATCCTCAAAATAAGGGAGAGAAACTTCTGCATACTTTGGACATCCACAGACAGTTGCGCTACTACTTGGACAGAACTAAGACTTACAGAAAAACTGACCAACTCTTTGTAGCTTATGTTGCTGGTGTACAAGGAAAAGCAATTTCCAGACAGACAATTTCAAACTGGATAGGAAATTGCATACGGTTCTGTTACTCCTTTCATGGAAAAGCTGTGCCAGCTAACATTAGGCCTCATTCCACCAGAGCAACAGCCACCTCCACAGCCTTCTTAAGAGGGGTGGCTACAAAGGACATTTTAGAAGCTGCTACATGGAGCTCCGTGCATACATTTTCCAAGCATTACAACTTGCCCTTATATTCCAGATCCAGAGCAGGCTTTGCTACTGCAGTCCTGCAGGGCATGTTAGCTACACCATCTTTTTCTTAGGTCCTACCTCCCCCAGCTTGGCTATGGTATTCTACCCATATGTAAGGACTGCAGATGCATCCTTGAAGGACATAGTACAGTTTTGTACCTACCATAAATGTAGATGTCCGATAGGTATGCATCTGCAGTCAGGTTTTCCCTCCCTCCTACCCCTCTGTGGTATTTTTTGGGTACCTATCCCTCTTTTTAGCTAGCTGGGGTTATCTTTTATGGTGTATTTGTTTTTTATTGCTGTACATTTTTGGAATTTTCTAAATTCTCAAAATTTAGCCTTACTTAGAGGGCAACTGGCATCTGGGGCAAGAAAAACTGAGGAAGATGACGTCGGCTGACGCTTTTATATCCCAGGCGCTCTGACGTCGGGATAGGGGCGACAGCCGACACCGGACCCAGTCTTTGGAATCCGGCCGACCGAAGGGCTGCCTGAGGCAGGACAACCCATATGTAAGGACTGCAGATGCATACCTATCGGACATCTACATTTATGGTAGGTACAAAACTGTACTTTCTTTGTGTTTCACTGTTGCAGTCATTGCATTTGGGTAATCTGCTGGCAGGTTGCCCTCAGTCGAAGATTTTTTGCAAGTGCAGCTTCCAAGATTCAGTAGGCATTGCCCCTCAACATTGGTCCTTTCCAGCCCCCTCAAGGCCATCTCAAACTAGACCCAGGGGAAACAGACCCCCCCAGATTACAGTCCCAGGGTATGCAGAGATCTAAGCAATGGAGTTCCTCTACTTCTAAAACAGGGAGTGCTAAGCTATCCCCTTATAGAAAGAATTCACACTGAGTTCTCAACTTCACTCTTCATCTCTGTCCAGGTGTTCGTGCCCCATGGAGGAAAACTTGCCCACCATGCAAAAAACTAGACCTCCATCACCAAAGGCTGATGGGTCCTCAACATAGTATCCCAGGGGTACAGATTTTATTTTCACATGCTGACAAACCCAACAGGGTTCCCAGACCTTCCTCCAAATCAGTGGGCAGAGGCACAAAAACAAGTTCAATCCCTGCTCTCCATAAGGGCAATTCAGCCTGTTCCTGCAGAACAGATAGGTCAAGGGTTTTATTCCTGACTTTTTCTGGTACCCAGAAAAGAGGGCACCTGGAGCCCAATCTTAAGACTTTCCATTCTAAACACCTTCCTGGTGGTATCAAAGTTCAGAATGCTCACCCTTCAGCAACTTCTCCCTTTGCTGTCCAAAGATGCCTGGTTAGCCACCCTAGACCTAAAGGAAGCCTATCTGCAAATCCCTATTAGGGACTCCTGCAGGAAATATCTACGTTTCAGGGCAGGATCTATGCATCATCAGTTCTCTGCACTTCCCTTTGGCTTATCCACTGCTCCCAGAGTTTTCAAAAAATGCCTGGCTCCAGCCGTTGCTTATTGCAGACAGACAGAAATTCAAATATACCCTTACATGAATGATTGCCTGATTCAGGCAGACAGCCAGGAAAAGCTGTTGCGCAGCACCTGACATTTGTAAAAGACATTCTAACCTCCATGAGGTACACTATCAATGAAAATAAATCAGAACTAGTCCCCAGTCAAAAGATTGTATTCCTGGGAGCAAGCTTGGACACAGCATCCCAGATGGCATTCCTTACTCCAAAAAAGCAAGCCTATCTAACAGGCTACTTTGCTCAAATAGCCACCAGAACCCACCTATCCGCAAGGAAAATCCTGCAGGGTCTAGGATTCATGGCCTCTTGCATTCTACTAATTCCATATGCCAGACTGCAGATGAGGAAACTTCAATGGTACTTAAAAAGTCTTTGGTGCCAACATTCTGAGAACCTGGAAACCATCATACCTTGTCTAAAGACGGAGTTTCTTTAGTGGGCAACAGCATGCAACCACAACAAAGGACTTGCCTTTACGCAATCCCACGACGCCCAGACCCTAACCACAGACGCATCAGACCATGTCTGGGAGCACATCTGGACGACAAGTGCATTCAGGGCCACTGGAGCCCAAGCCAAATTCATCAACTAAAAACAGATGCTAGCTGTTTAGTATGCTCTGACGGTTTTAGATCCGTACTCTCACCAGGACCCCTGCTAATAAAAACCGACAACACCACAGTGATGTGGTACATCAACAAGCAGGGGGGGACCCACTCTTACCCACTCTGCAGGCTAGCCATGACCCTGTGGAACACGGCTTTGGCCATGCATATTCATCTGCAAGCTTAATTCCTGTCAGGCAAACAAAACTTTCAGGCAGACAAGCAGAAATCTCATGCACCCACACTAGTGGCAATTAAACCTCAACACCTTCAGCCTTCTAACCCAGAAATGGGCCACCCTGATGGTGGACCTATTTGCCTCCCTCTACAAGCACCAGCTCAGCAAATTCTGCACCAGGACACCTCACAGCAGGGCCTTGAAAGTGGATGCCTTATCCTTCCAGTTTGTAAACCTCTCAATCTATGCATTTCCTCCTCTGTCTCTTCTTTCAAGAGTACTACTCAAGATAAGACAAGAATGACCAAGGGCAATCCACTACTGTGCAGTCTGTCACAGGTGCCACCTTGGCACCTACCCCAGATCCTAACCCTCCTCACTCAGTAGGAGGACAGATCTTGCATCCGCAATGGCAAACCCTGAACCTTGCAGCCTGGTTTATTCCTTGAATTCTCCTCCAGTGGCCAGCCTAAGCAAGCAGGTGCTGGACGTCATTCTTGAAGCCAGAAGACCCAGTACAAGGAAAATCTATGCTGATAAGTGGAAAAGGTATTGTTCTGGGATTCAGTCTAAAGGAGCAGACAGCACTGCCCTCCTTGCCTTTCATCCTGGATTACCTAGCAGACCTACTCTACAGAGGCCTATCCTTCTCTTCCATCAAGATCCATGTCTCTGCCATCTCTGTACATTACAGCACTGAGCCCACCTGTCTTCTCTCACCCTCTCAAACTGTTCCTGAGAGGGGCCAACAATTTAAGGCCACCAAGGAGAGCCCCCACCCCTGCTTGGGACCTTAACTTTGTGCTAAAAAAGCTCATTCTACCCCCATTTGAGCCTGCAGCGTCAGCAGAGTTAAAATTCCTCTCTTGGAAAATGGCCTCGCTTCTGGCCATCACTTCAGCCAGAAGAGTGTCTGAGCTACAAGCACTTCATTATTTTTCATGCTGACAGGGTCTCCCTCAGGGCTAACCCTACATCTAAAGTAGTTAACTTAATTTGATCAGCAACCTGTGGGTATCGGATCCGACCTAGATCCGAGCCAGCAGCTTTCCAAGCTAAAGATGGGAGCTCTCAGCTCCTCCCCATTACCCATAATACCCTTCTGCCTCCCACCAGTCCCCAGATCTCGTTTGCCATGGCTTCTTGAAGCATAAGGGACGAGCTCTTGGTGTTTTAGGTGAGAGGAATTTGGGAGATTTTTTGCTAAAATTATAGCGCTTTGTGTGTGTGTTGTAGACCCTTAGTTAAGTTAAATCATTTTTTTAATTTCTTTTAGTGGTAAGTTAGTGTTTTCCATTCCCCTTACTGTGTGCGTTAGGGTGTGTGCTTGAGTGTTATGTCGAGGGCCCTAAGGCCATTTTTTCAAAATGCGCTGAGTGTGGTCATAAGCTGTCCCCAGCGGATGGCCACACTCAGTGCGTTCTCTGCCTGGGGGTAGCCCACTTAACATCAGGCTGCCAGATTTGCGCAGCCTTTAACTCCTGGACTGTGAGGGACAGGAGGAACAAGCTAATCCTGGTGGGACTCTTGCCTGCAGATTCTTCTTCCTCCTCTCTCTGTGGCGCAAATCGCGGCTGCGACTGTTCAGCCTTCAGCTCCCCCTCCCCTGACTGGGACTCAACCTCCCGCTGTTTCCCAGGGAGAGGAGGACTCTTCTAAGAAAGAGAAGAGGCATAGAGAGAGGGAAAAAGAGAGAGATAGGCACAAGAGTCAGAAGCAGCGGGCCGAATCAGCCCCGCCGGCTAAACTGATTTGTTCCCCCTTGAGGGTTTCCAGGTCTTCCCCTCTTGGCTCTGTTCCCCATGCTTCTCTTCTCAGCCGGAGGAGGAGTCCCGGTCACCTTCGAGGTTGTCTAGGTGGCCTTCCCGGCCTGCCTCGACGACTTCTAGGTCTACCAGGAGTCTTTCCGACCCAGATATGGACCAGATGATGCGTTGATTCCTGCAGGCCCAGATGCAGATGGAAGTGCTCCTGCCTCCCCCCCCCCCCGGGGGGGGGGGAGCTCGGCCCCTTTCTTTGCACCCATCGCTCCTTCTCCAATCCACTATCGGATTTCGGAGCCGTCGGATCTGAGTAGTCTCGGAGCAGGGGATTCGGCGCCGATAGTAGTTGCTACTTTGACACTGGCCTTCCCCTCGAGTTTATCGGGTCATCTTTCGGACCCGAGCTCTCGGGGCCGAGAGCCAAGCTTTGGATCCGCAGGGGTGAGCGTGCCTTCGGCTTTGTTGCTGTCGGAGCACACTTTCCTTTCGGTTTCGATCCTGTCGGATCCGGCGCCGGTCCCCACGTCGGAGCCGAGGGGACTACTTTCGGAGCCAGGGGAGAGTGGTTCTCCTTCGGCTTTCGACGTGGTGGAGAGGGTTCTGTCGAGGAGTTCGAAGTCCCCGGTCTGTGCTACGGATCCACCCTTCATTCCCTCGCATATGGGCCTGTCTTCAATCTTTCGGCCCTAGGAACCCCAGGGACAGCCTGCGTCTGCACCCCAGTTAGTTCCCGTAGAGGAACATGACCCCGTTGGTGAGCTCTCCTCGGACAGTCCCGCCGAGGAGGTCCCTCACAAACTAAAGTGTAAGAGGAGGCACTTGGACTCCCCTGAGTCCCTCATGGAGGACATGGACTTAGAGGAAGGGGAAAGGTTCTCCAGGTCACCCCCCGAAGAAGTCTCCTTTGGAGACATTATGGAGATGCTGTGCATTAGAGGGGGGTGGTCAGCCCAGAAACTTTCCTCGGATGAGTCTGTGTTTCTGGAGGCGTTTGACACAGGCCCGCCTACCTCTTGGGTGCCCCCCCTGGCCGACCCCTGGTAGACCTGATTACTACCAGGGCTTGGAAGGAGCCGGACACTGTGGAGCCAATCCCTAGGAGACCGGATAAAATCCTTAGTCCCCCCTCAGACAAGTGGGCGTGGAATAAAGCTTCCCCGGTAGATGCCATGGTGGTGGCGGCTGCCACCAAGAAGGAACTGGCACAAGAAAGTTCCTCTGACCGCATTGGAAAGCGGATGTTTGCTTCAGCCACTTTTTCTGTAAGGGTGCTGAATTATCTGGCACACGTCATTAGACTTCAGCGGGATCTGATGAGTACACTGGGTCTCCCCCAGAGTCCAGGGCGGCTGAGGACAAACGAACCTTCTCTGCTCGCATGGCCACTCTAAAGTCGATATCTAACACTTCTGTGTGGTTTCTCTCCCATGCCACAGAGGGGGCGGCTAGAGCCAGCAGAGCAGGGGTCGCATTGCGGTGCCACGCCTGGCTCCATCTTTACAAAACCCTTCAAGGCGTCTTTCGCGAACGCTCCCTTTGACGGTTCTATGCTATTCAGCAAAACCTTCTGCGACACGCTACGCCAGAGCGAAAAAGATGGGAAGACGCGGTCTGCCGTCGGAATCCACTTCTTGGCTCCTCAAAGGTCCCTCTCAAGGAACCAGAGAGGACAAAAGAAGATGTGGTTCCGGAAGTCTCAGCAGTCCCATCCCTCTCCGGACTCTTCGTCCTTCAGAGGAAGGTGGATGCCGGCCCAGAGGCAGAGGGGGGCTGAAGAATTTCGGGTCGAGAGAACCCTTCTCCGACCGACCTGCGCAGCAGCCCTGAGGGGTAGCCTGACTGCCTCTCTCTGGAGGCAGTCGGTGGGCCTTTTTCGGAAAATCTAGCAAGTTGGGAGTCCATTACTACAGATCGCTGGGTGCTCCGAATAATTTCCAGAGGTTACTCTATCCCCTTCATGAATCTTCCCCCGCTAGTGAAGCGCCTGCCCGATGTCTCACCCAATTAGAGGGAGGCTGCGGCTTCAGAAATAAATAAATTACTAGAAAAAAGGGCCATGCAGCATGTCCCCCCAGAGCAGTCCGGGTTGGGCAATTACTCCAGGTTCTTTTTAGTGCCAAAAAAGACGGGGGACTTGAGGCCAATTCTCGACCTGTCAACTTTGAACCTGTTTATTGCCAAAGAGAAATTCCGGATGGTCACTCTACAGTCTATTCTCCCCCTTCTGCAGGAGAACGACTGGATGCGCTCCATAGATCTCAAGGATGTGTACTACCACATTCTCATGGACAGGCGATCCAGGAGGTTTCTCCGCTTTCAGCTGGGGGCCATTTATTATCAGTTCAGGGTCCTCCCGTTCGGCCTCACCACAGCCCCCAGGGTGTTCACCAAGGCCATGGCAGTTGTGGCGGCCCACCTGAGACTTCAGGGAATTCAGGTCTTTCCGTACCTGGACTGGCTCCTCACCAGGCATCTACTCTGTTCTGCCAGGGATTATTCTTTACTCTTGGCTCGTCACCTAGGCATTACCATAAATTTCAGGAAGTCGTCTCTTCTTCCTGTTCAAGTTCTGGATTTCATAGGGGCCAGGATAGACACACTTCAGTCCAAGGCCTTTCTGACAGCTAACAGGCTATGCACCTTGTCACTTCATGTAATAGCACTTCTACAGTCCCCAGCCCCACCCTCAGAATTAGTCCTGAGAGCCTTAGGATCCATGGGCGGCAGCCATCAGCCTTTCACCTCTTGCCCGTCTGCACATGAGAGTCCTTCAATAGACCCTTCAGGTCCAGTGGTCCCTCCTCCTACACCCATTTGATTCACCGATTCCCCTAAGCAGGGTTTGCAGGAACTCCCTTCTTTGGTGGCTTCATTCCCAGGAGCTTCGGGAAGGGAGTCCGTTGGTGATGCCTCAACCCCAAGCCACGGTGACCACAGACGCTTTTTGCCTCAGGTGGGGGGGCATTGCATGGGCAGAACCGTCCAAGGCACGTGGACACCTGTAGAGACCGTTCTGCATATCAGTGTTCTGGAGATGAGGGCGGTACTTTTAGCGTTGCAAGCCCTTCAGGACCTTCTTCCTCCAGGGACTATTGCAATTCAGACAGACAGCATGGCGGTGGTCTGGTACATCAACAAACAGGGAGGAAGCAGGTCTTACCCTCTTTGTCGAGAGGCCATGAGAGTTTGGGAATGGGTGATTTCCACCAACCTTTTTCTGATAGCAATGCACATTCCGGGTCGGTCCAACATTCTAGGTCGGTCCAACATTCTAGCGGACAAGCTGAGTCGTTTTATCCTCACACCTTACGAGTGGTCTCTAAACCCCTTAGTAGCAAAACAGATCTTCCTCAGATGGGGTCAGCCTTGCTGCGATCTCTTCGCGTCTCCTTCAAATGCAGAGTGCAGCAAATTTTTCCCTCTAATTCCCCCACCGGGGGAGAGTCCCAGAGACGTTCTAGTTCATGCTTGGCTACCCAGTCTTCTTTATGCTTATCCTCCTCTCCCGCTAATGACGAAATTTCTGCAGAAAGCTCTTCGGTTGGGGAGCAAAATAATCCTCATAGCCCCATTCTGGCCTTGTCAGATCTGATTCCTGTATCTGCGGTCTCACATCATAGCTCCTCCTTGTGTCTTAGATCCCATTCCAGATCTGATTTCACATTCTTCGGGATTGCAAACTCCGAATCTGGACGACCTCAAGCTCAAGGCTTGGTTGATCCAGATCCACTATTGGCTAGGACTCCCGGTATCTTGTCTCCCATAAAATCTATCCTGGTAGTGGCACATAAGCTCTCTACCAGGAAGATCTACAAGAGTAAATGGAAGCGTTTTTCCATCTGGGCCAAACATAGGTATTTGGACCCTTTTACGGCTCCCACTCCAGCAGTTCTTGAATTTCTGTCCCACATTTTTCATCAATGGGCCAGTTCTTCTACTGTGAAGGTTGAGATGGCGGCCATTTCTCATCGGGGACAACCTTGGACCCTTGACTTCCTCTAAGATATGCAAGACCTTCTTGAAAGGCACCTTTCTGTTAAGACCTCTGGTGAAGAATGCGGTTTCTCCATGGTACTTAACTTTAGTTCTTCAGGCTCTAACTGGGCCCACCTTTTGAACATGCAGCTTCTGTTGACTTAAAATTCTTATCTTGGAAAACTGCCTTCTTGATTGCAATTACTTCAGCTAGAAGAGTATCTGAACTTCAAGCCCTTTGTACAAACCCCCCCCATACCTGGTCTTCCATAAGGACAAAGTATCTCTCAGGACTAATCCTTCATTCTTGCCTAAAGTGGCCTCTGAGGCCAATATCAATCAAGCCATCAATTTGCCTGTTTTCTTCCCCAACTTTCAAACAAAGGGGAATACAGACTGCACTTGTTAGATGTGCATAGACAATTGCGATTTTATTTGCACAGGACAGCTGCTTCTCGCAAATCGGAGCAACTTTTCGTTTCCTTCGCTAAGCCGTCCTTAGGCAAGCCAGTTACGAAAGTTATTTTAGCTTAGATGGATATCCCACTGCATCTTACATGCGTATAAAGCTTCTGGTCGGCCAGAACCCTTGGGGGTTCATGCTCACTCTGCCCGATGTTCATCGTGTTTCACTGTTGCAGTCATTACACTTGGGTTATCCTGCTGGCAGGTGACCCGTAGTCGGCCCGAGTTCCAAAGTCTTGGTCCGACGTCGGTTGCTGTCGTCTCTTCCCTGACGTCCGTGCACCAGGGGTATAAAAGTTGCAGCTGATGCCATTTTCTTCAGTCTTTCTTGCCGCGTGGTGCCCGAAGCATAAGCAGATCGCAAGTGCCGGTTGGCCAACTTCTGAGATTTTCAAAATTAAATTTCAGAACCGAAGTCTTCAATAAAGCTAAGTACCCCGTTGGGGAAACTTTTTCTTGCTCCAGACCAATGTCAGTAAAAGTTAATAATTGTATTTTTTGTGTGAAGCAAATACCTCATAAGGACTTTCACTCTTTACTGCATTCCTTGCCTGTGCCCTGACCACGATGTTACTAGTTGTCGGTTTTGTGCTAGATTCAATAAACGCACTATTAAACATCGGTTTGATTTTGATTTACATTATTTTGGATGAAGATTTAATTACATAATGCCATCGGAAGAACCGACAACTGGAATGTATAAAAAACGCAAAGACAAAGAAAAAGACAGGCATCCGAAGTCCAAAACCGACGAAGCCTCTTCTAGGCCAGTCGCCGGTTCTCAGTGAGGCTCTTTCGCAGCCCCTGACACCCGCTACCTCAGAGCCACAGGCTGCAACCGACAGCCACGTGGAGACACCGAGGCCTGTGGATACTCAAGGTATTGGGCCTACGGAAAATATACCCTCAGATGGGTCCGGAGCTGTTGAGCAGGCACCGGCATCTGAGGGTGTTTTCAGACCTTCACAGCTTACAATTAAAGGTACAACAGCAGCAAAGGCAAAGTCAAAAACACCATTAAAGACAAAGAAACAAGTGCAGCATTCTCCAGAACAGTCATTCATGCCAAAAAAACAGATGCTTAAAATGGCCGAAGACCTTATTACTTTAATCAGGGGCTCCTATCCCCCTCCTGACAAAAGGCCTAGGCAAGACACTGATTATGATTCCTCTGATAAGTTTTCCATTTCTTCTGATTCTTCTGACCCGGGCTACTCACTCCCTCCCTATGAGGACTCTGATGCTGAAGAGTCCATTCCTTCAGCCTCACCACCTGAGGATTACTCTTTTGGGGAAACCCTACACACCATGAGGGAGCATTTCCAATGCGGAGAGCCAGGATTACTCAGAATCCAAGAAAAGGCTCAGAGATTTCCTTCTGTTGCCTCAGCACACACCCTTAACCTTCCCTCCTGTGCTTGATTTTGTTGATGTTTTTTATGAATCCAGTCTGTCTCCAGATTTTTTACCCCCTGCACCAGTAAAGCCAGACAGGTACTACAGGATCCCTGACTCATAAATTTCTTTACAAAAACCCCGCTGCAGACCCAGAAACTATTTCCCGGGGTCCAAAGGGGCTAAAACTTCCACTGCCAAAAATCCTGTCCCCTCATATAGGGAGGGATTTCAGAGCTCTGGACAGATTGGGGAAAAAAGTTTACACTTCTGCTACTTTAGCTGTAAGAGCTTTAAACTGTCAGTTTCACATGCTTAAATATCAGCAGTATCTCATGTCATTGTTAAAGCAGGAAATGGTTACAAATATAGAAGGTCCTGACACTAAAGAAATGCAGGATTTATTGCATGCAGTTGAACAAGTGGGAAAGCATACTTTGCTGTGTAGTTTTGATTCTTTAGAGGCTTCTTGCAGAGCTGCAGTTACAGGCTCAGTTATTCGAAAGACATGCTTGGTTGAAAGAACAAAGCTTACCTGACCATGTTAAAATGAAATTGTTGGATGCTCCACTACAGCATGATACTTTGGTGTTAAGGCAGAAGAGGTGTTAAGAAAACGGAGGATAAAGCAAAGTCAATGCAAAGTGTGAAAGATTTCTTACAGGTTCAACCAGCTTGATTTAGCAGAAACTGGCCTTCAAAAAATTGGTCCTTTCCAGTGTCAGACAGGCCACAAAGAGGCAGATACAGATGCCCAAGAGTCAGATCTCAGCCCCAAGGCTCCTATACACCTAAACAATGGGGTGCTTCAGCCCCCAAAGGAGGAGAAGACAAATCACAACCTTATAGGAAACGGTCACAATGACTTCACTCTGCAAATACCAAGCTCTTACCAGTTGACAGCACCGCTAGGGGGAAAGCTAGCACTTTTCTCAAAAAATTGGCACATGATCACCCAAGACCAGTGGGTATTGAATATAGTTTCTCAAGGGTACAGGTTCCACTTCCACATGCTTCCAAACCAAAAGGTATGCCAAACCTGCCACAAAAACCAATGGGCAGAGACACAAAAACAGATTGCTGCTCTTATGGATATGGGAGCTATTCAAAAAGTTCTACAAGAAGAACAGGGCCAAGGTTTTTACTCAAGACTTTTCCTAGTACCCAGAAAGGACAAAGCATGGAGACCAATACTGGACCTGTCAATCCTAAATACTTTCCTGGATGTTCCAAAATTCAAAATGTTAACACTACAACAACTCTTGCCCATGCTGGGCAAAGAGGCTAGTTACTTTGGATCTCAAGGAGGCATACCTGCACGTCCCAATCAGACAATCGTGCAGATGATACCTCAGATTTATAGCAGGCTCAATGCATTATCACTTCTCTGCACTGCCCTTTGGCTTATCTACTGTGCCCAGGGTCTTCACAAAATGCCTGGCACCAGTAATTGCATTTTGCAGACAGAAAGGAATTCAAATATATCCCTACTTGGACGACTGCCTTATTCAAGCAGATAGCAAAGACATTCTTCTAAAGCACCTGGCATTTGTAAAACGATTACTAATTTGCCTAGGGTACACAGTAAACAAAAAGAAATCAAAACTAGTGCCCTCTCAAGAGATAATATTCCTGGGTGCAAGCTTAAATACAACTACCCAGATGGCTTCTCACGCCAGACAAACAAAGGCAACTGACTCATTACTCTTCTAGGCCAGTCGCCGGTTCTCAGTGAGGTTCTTTCGCAGCCCCTGACACCCGCTACCTCAGAGCCACAGGCTGCAACCGACAGCCACGTGGAGACACCAAGGCCTGTGGATACTCAAGGTATTGGGCCTACGGAAAATATACCCTCAGATGGGTCCGGAGCTGTTGAGCAGGCACCGGCATCTGAGGGTGTTTTCAGACCTTCACAGCTTACAATTAAAGGTACAACAGCAGCAAAGGCAAAGTCAAAAACACCATTAAAGACAAAGAAACAAGTGCAGCATTCTCCAGAACAGTCATTCATGCCAAAAAAACAGATGCTTAAAATGGCCGAAGACCTTATTACTTTAATCAGGGGCTCCTATCCCCCTCCTGACAAAAGGCCTAGGCAAGACACTGATTATGATTCCTCTGATAAGTTTTCCATTTCTTCTGATTCTTCTGACCCGGGCTACTCACTCCCTCCCTATGAGGACTCTGATGCTGAAGAGTCCATTCCTTCAGCCTCACCACCTGAGGATTACTCTTTTGGGGAAACCCTACACACCATGAGGGAGCATTTCCAATGGGGAGAGCCAGGATTACTCAGAATCCAAGAAAAGGCTCAGAGATTTCCTTCTGTTGCCTCAGCACACACCCTTAACCTTCCCTCCTGTGCTTGATTTTGTTGATGTTTTTTATGAATCCAGTCTGTCTCCAGATTTTTTACCCCCTGCACCAGTAAAGCCAGACAGGTACTACAGGATCCCTGACTCTCATAAATTTCTTTACAAAAACCCCGCTGCAGACCCAGAAACTATTTCCCGGGGTCCAAAGGGGCTAAAACTTCCACTGCCAAAAATCCTGTCCCCTCATATAGGGAGGGATTTCAGAGCTCTGGACAGATTGGGGAAAAAAGTTTACACTTCTGCTACTTTAGCTGTAAGAGCTTTAAACTGTCAGTTTCACATGCTTAAATATCAGCAGTATCTCATGTCATTGTTAAAGCAGAAAATGGTTACAAATATAGAAGGTCCTGACACTAAAGAAATGCAGGATTTATTGCATGCAGTTGAACAAGTGGGAAAGCATACTTTGCTGTGTAGTTTTGATTCTTTAGAGGCTTCTTGCAGAGCTGCAGTTACAGGCTCAGTTATTCGAAAGACATGCTTGGTTGAAAGAACAAAGCTTACCTGACCATGTTAAAATGAAATTGTTGGATGCTCCACTACAGCATGATACTTTGGTGTTAAGGCAGAAGAGGTGTTAAGAAAATGGAGGATAAAGCAAAGTCAATGCAAAGTGTGAAAGATTTCTTACAGGTTCAACCACCTCGATTTAGCAGAAACTGGCCTTCAAAAAATTGGTCCTTTCCAGTGTCAGACAGGCCACAAAGAGGCAGATACAGACGCCCAAGAGGCAGATCTCAGCCCCAAGGCTTCTATACACCTAAACAATGGGGTGCTTCAGCCCCCAAAGGAGGAGAAGACAAATCACAACCTTATAGGAAATGGTCACAATGACTTCACTCTGCAAATACCAAGCTCTTACCAGTTGACAGCACCGCTAGGGGGAAAGCTAGCACTTTTCTCAAAAAATTGGCACATGATCACCCAAGACCAGTGGGTATTGAATATAGTTTTTCAAGGGTACAGGTTCCACTTCCACATGCTTCCAAACCAAAAGGTATGCCAAACCTGCCACAAAAACCAATGGGCAGAGGCACAAAAACAGATTGCTGCTCTTATGGATATGGGAGCTATTCAAAAAGTTCTACAAGAAGAACAGGGCCAAGGTTTTTGCTCAAGACTTTTCCTAGTACCCAGAAAGGACAAAGCATGGAGACCAATACTGGACCTGTCAACCCTAAATACTTTCCTGGATGTTCCAAAATTCAAAATGTTAACACTACAACAACTCTTGCCCATGCTGGGCAAAGAGGCTTGGCTAGTTACTTTGGATCTCAAGGAGGCATACCTGCACGTCCCAATCAGACAATCGTGCAGATGATACCTCAGATTTATAGCAGGCTCAATGCATTATCACTTCTCTGCACTGCCCTTTGGCTTATCTACTGTGCCCAGGGTCTTCATAAAATGCCTGGCACCAGTAATTGCATTTTGCAGACACAAAGGAATTCAAATATATCCCTACTTGGACGACTGCCTTATTCAAGCAGACAGCAAAGACATTCTTCTAAAGCACCTGGCATTTGTAAAAAGATTACTAATTTGCCTAGGGTACACAGTAAACAAAAAGAAATCAAAACTAGTGCCCTCTCAAGAGATAATATTCCTGGGTGCAAGCTTAAATACAACTACCCAGATGGCTTCTCACGCCAGACAAACAAAGGCAACTGACTCATTACTTTCAAATGATGGCAACAAAGACTCAGTTCCCTGCAAGAAAAATTCTGCAGGCCCTGGGTTTCATGGCATCTTGCATTCTACTAATACCATATGCCAAACTGCATATGAGGAAACTACAATGGTATCTAAAAAGTGTTTATACTCTGCATTGTCACAGCCTAGAGACAATCATAACCTTGATTCCCTGCCTACAACAAGAGCTTCGATAGTGGTCCCAGGCCTGTCACCACAACAAGGGACAGCCTTTCACCTTACCTACCGCCAGGCAGACAGTAACAACGGATGCATCGGATTATGCCTGGGGAGCACATTTGGCAGGAAAATGTATTCAGGGCACGTGGCCCAAGGAACAAATGCATCTTCACATCAATCAAAAAGAGATGCTAGCTGTACAGAATACCCTGACAGCCTTCAAGGACCTAATACAGCCAGGACAATTATTAATAAAGACGGACAATACCACAGTTATGTGGTACATAAACAAGCAAGGGGGCACACATTCCTAACCCCTATGCAGACAAGCCATGACTTTGTGGAACACAGCACTGACCTTCCAGGTACATCTGCAAGCACAATTCCTGCCAGGAACAAAAAATACACTGGCAGATGAACTAAGCAGAATCTAATGGATCCTCACGGATGGAAGCTAAATCCACAAGTGTTCAACATGATAACAAGGGAATGGGGACACCCAGACATAGATGTTTTTGCCTCCCCTCACAATTACCAATTACAGAAAATTTTGCACAAGGAGTTATCACTCTCAAGCATGGAAAGTGGATGCTCTATCTTTCAACTGGAAAAACCTGACAAGTCTATGCCTTTCCTCCGATGCCTCTTCTCACCAAGGTGCTTCTAAAAGTCAGACAAGAGAGGCCAAAAATGATCCTGATTGCCCCAGACTGGCCACGCCAGCACTGGTACCCAATCCTAAAGATTTTGTCCCAAGGCCCACCTTGGCTTCTACCTCAAATCCCTCATCTTTTGACACAGCAAAACAATCAGATGTAATGAGATCCTATCTCACCTACATTCATAACTGATGGGCTCGGAGCCGAGAATCGGCTCCGACTCGGCCGATACACTAGCACGAAGTCTCTCATTGGCTGGGCCAACCCCCTTATCCCAGGATACACCATGCCCAAACCTTCAGATCTCGTTTGCCGCTTCTGAAGTAACGACGTGGTCTCGACTTGGCTGTGGCTAAGTACCCTTCCTTTTTTGGCCTTTTTGGGTCGTTTTTGCTCTTAGCTTAGAAATACCCACTTACATATCAATGTCCTGGAGATGAAGGCAGTGCTTCTAGTGTTGCAGGCACTTCACAGCTCTCTTCCCAAGGGTACCATCGCAATCTTCTCAGACAATATGGCGGTAGTATGGTACCTGAACAAGCAGGGAGGAACCAGGTCTTATCCTCTTTGCAGAGAAGCCATGAAAGTTTGGAACTGGGCGATCGCTTCCCAGAGATTTCTAGTGGCAACGCACATTCCAGTGAAGTCCAATGTGATAGCAGACAGGCTGAGCAGAGTTATTCTGATGCCTCACGAGTGGTCTCTGAACGACCGAGTAGCGGCTCGGATCTTCTCCAAGTGGGGGTTTCCCTGTTGCGACCTTTTCGCCAGCCCCTGGAACGCAAAGTGCAACAATTTCTTCTCCCTGATCCCCCCCCCCAGGGGGAGTCACCCAGGGACGCTGTAGTCCACAATTGGCCCTCCGGTCTGCTCTACGCCTTCCCACTGGTCCCACTACTGCCAAAGGTGATTCAGAAGGCGATCTGCTTGGGAAGCAAGATGATTTTGATCGCACCACACTGGCCCCACCAAGTTTGGTTTCCTTTCCTTCAGAAGTATGCAGTGAAGGATCCTTGGATTATGGACCCAGTTCCAGACCTCCTGACTCTTCAGTCAGGTCAGGCCCCATCCATCACTGCGAACTCTCAAGCTAACGGCTTGGCTGCTCCACTTCCGACCTTAGTCAGACAGCATATCCTTTCGCCTGAGGTGGTCCAGATTCTGTCTTCTTCTCACGGAGCTTCCACTTAGGAGATATATTCTAATAAATGGAAAAGGTTTGCCATTTGGGCCCAGCAGCACAACCTTGACCCTCTGACAGCCCCGGTGTCCGCAGTATTAGATTTTTTGGCAACTCTTTTTAGAGAGGATTCCGCTTTCTCCACGCTTAAAGTCCAATTGGCAGCGATTTCTAATTATCATGTTGCCTTTGAGCCTTCACTCATGAGTCATAAGTTATGTAAGGCCTTTCTTAAGGGAGCTTGGTTGCTTCGCCCCCCGGTGTCGCAACCTGTTTTGCCATGGGATTTGAATGTAGTTTTAGGAGCCTTGACTTCTCATCCCTTCGAGCCAGCGGCCACTTATGAGCAAAAGTTCTTATCTTGGAAGACTGCCTTCTTGGTAGGTATTACTTCAGCCAGAAGAGTTTCGGAGCTTCAAGCCCTCTCTGTTAAGTCCCCTTATCTGATCTTTCACAAGGATAGAGTATCTCTAAGACTAAACCCGTCATTTCTTCCGAAAGTTTCTTCTGCTCTTTGTCTGCAGCAATCTATAGAGCTACCAGTTTTCTTTCTAAAATTTTCCAACAAGGCAGAATACAGATTTCATCAGTTGGATGTGCATAGACAACTGAGGTTTTACTTGGATAGGACACAGCAGCAGAGGAAATCAGACCAGTTGTTTGTGGCCTTTGCAGATAACAGGATTGGCAAAGCAGTAACTAAGACCACTATTGCTAGGTGGATTAGGGATTGTGTTTCATTTATTTATGCATCAACAGGAAGGGACCTTCCATTTCCAGTTAGAGTGCATTCTACTAGGGCTATGGCTACTTCTGTGGCCTTCCACGCCAGACTGTCGGTGGATGAGATATGCGCAGCGGCCACTTGGGCTTCTCCACATACTTTTATTTCTCATTACAAACTGGACATGGCCTCTAGAGGTCGGGCGTCCTTTGGTTCCACAGTGCTCAGGAGTGTTTTCCAGTGAGCCTCCCAGGATCTAGCTGCTAGGGATGCTGCCCCATCAGTTATGAATGTAGGCAAGATAGGATTGCATTACATCTTCTAGTTATGTACTTACCATAACGATAGATGTATGTGATCCATCTCGCCTACATTCGGATGTACCCGCCCTCCTTCCCCCTACCTGTTGGATCTAGAGGAAACACTATTGTACAGTTGGAGTGGCTCATGTGAGTGAGTTGTTGTGGGGCAAACAAGATCTGGGGGTTTGGGCGTGGTGCATCCTGGGATAAGGGGGTTGGCCCAGCCAATGAGCAACTTCTTGCTAGTGTATCGGCCAAGTCGGAGCCGGTTCTCGGCTCCGAGCCCATCAGTTATGAATGTAGGCGAGATGGATCACATACATCTATCGTTATGGTAAGTACATAACTAAAAGATTCTGCACAGTCAACTCAGAATCTTAAACCTGGCAGCATGGCTGATAATGTAGCCACTCAGACTGCACCTCTCTCTAAATCTGTTATGGATGTAATTTTGGAAGCCAGGAGACCCAGCACTAGGAAATCTTATGTGGAAAAATGGAAGAGATTCTGTGCTTGGAACCAAGCACAAGGACTCGACCCTGGTCCCTAATATACCTCAGATTTTGCAATACCTGACTGAGATGTTGGACAAAGGCCTATCTTTTTCTTCTATTAAAATCCATGCCTCTGCCATTTCATCTCATTACAATACGGATCCTCCTATTTTTTCACATCCTCTTGTACGACAGTACCTCACAGGGGCAAAGAATACAAGACCCCCTAGGAGAGCACCATTACCTACTTGGGATCTCAATTTTGTTTTAGAAATACTAACACTGCCTCCATTTGAACCAGCCAGCACAGCTGACCTAAAATTCTTGTCATAGAAAACTGCTCTACTCCTAGCAATAACTTCAGCAAGAAGACTTTCAGAGTTACAGGCATTGATGGCTGTGGAACCTTTCCTCATTTGTCACCAGGACAGGGTTTCTCTAAGGACGAACATTACATTCGTGCCAAAAGTGGTCTCCAATATAGCTTTAAACCAAACTATTCATTTGCCTACTTTCTACCCAAATCCCAAGAATAAAGGGGAAAGACTTCTACATTCTTTGGATATACACAGGCAGCTACGATTTTACTTGGACAAAACAAAAGCTTTCAGAAAAACTGAACAACTGTTTGTGGCATTTGCTGCAGGATCACAAGGAAAACCTATTACAAAGCAGACAATCTCCAAATGGATAGGACACTGCATCTACTTCTGTTATGCCCAACATGGCAAATCTGTGCCTAAGGACATTAGGCCTCATTGTACCAGAGCAGCAGCTACTTCAACAGCTTTCCTCAGAGGGGTACCAACCAAAGACATCTTAGAAGCTGCAACCTGGAGCTCAGTGCACACTTTTACCAAGCACTACCACCTAGCTCTCTACTCCAAATCCAGAGCAGACTTCTCCACTGCAGTTCTGCAGGGCTTGTTAGCCTCGCCAAATCCAATCTAGACCCAGCCACCCAACCTCAGCTTTGGGATTCTACCCAAGTGTAATGACTGCAACAGTGAAACACGATGAACATAGTACAGTTGTGTACCTACCATAAATGTAGATGTTCGAGTGTATTCACTGTTGCAGTCCAGGTTACCCACCCACCATCTCCCTCTTTGCTGGGACTATTCTGTACTACTTCAACTCTATACAACCTATGTGGTGTATTTGCTTGTAGATGAAGGAAATGTTTATAGTAATATATGCATGGTTGTTTGGCATATTTTTATCTTTTCAGCCTTCATATCTGGAGGCACCTGACATCTGGGGAAGAAAATGGCGTTGGTTGCAACTTTTATACCCTTGGCGCACTGATGTCAGGGAAGAGGCGACAGCAACCGACGCCGGACCAAGACTTTGGAACTCGGGCCGACTACGGGTCACCTGCCAGCAGGATAACCCAAGTGTAATGACTGCAACAGTGAATACACTCGAACATCTACATTTATGGTAGGTACACAACTGTACTTTCTATGGCTACCTCTGCAGCATTTTGGTAAAGAGTTCCCTTAGATGACATCTGTTCAGCGGCTACTTGGGCCTCTTCTCATAACTTCATTTCACACTACAAGCTGGATCTCTTATCCAGAGGGAGGGCAGCCTTTGGTTCTGCAGTGCTCCGGAATATCCTTTCTTGAGGACCTCCCAGGTTTTTGGTAGCTGGGGACTCTGTCCTACAGGTTGCTGATCAAATGAAGTTAACTATTTCAGATAAAGAAGTTATGTACTCACCATAATGTTCCATCTGAGTAGGTCAGCAAACAACCCCCCCTCCTTCCCCCTAACCTGTTTCATGGTCTTAGTCATAACGGAATGTTTTCCTTCTGTTACGCATCAGGTTAGCGTTTCTCTTTCGAGTATGTTTGGCTGTTGTTGCTTGATAAATTGGCAAACTCGATCTGAGGACTGGAGGGAGGCAGCAGGGTATTATGGGTAAGGGGGAGGAGCTGAGAGCTCGGATATTTAGCTTGGAAAGCTGCCGGCTCGGATCCAGGTCGGATCCGATACCCACAGGTTGCTGATAAATGAAGTTACCTACTCAGAAGGAACATTATGGTGAGTACATTTTTATGCCTAAAGTAGTGTCCAGTGTGGCTCTCTACAAATCTATCCATTTGCCAACCTTTTTCCCTAATCCTCAAAATAAAGGGGAAAGGATCCTGCACTCTTTAGATGTGCACAGATAGCTCAGATTCTACCTCGCTTAGGACTAAGCCCTTCAGGAGATCTGACCAGTTACTAGTCAGATTTACCCCAGGGGCAGAGGCTAAGGCCATATCAAAACAAACCATCTCCAAATGGATAGCACACTGTATCCATTTCTGTTATAAATACCATGGCAAACCACCCCCTCTAGGGGTCAGAACACATTCCACTAGGGGCATCTTCAACCTCTACAGCATTAATCAGAGGAGTCCCTACCAGGGACATTCTGGAAGCTGCTACCTGGAGTTCTGTTCACACTTTCACCAAGAATTACCACCTCCCTATCTTTTCCAAATCCAGGGCGGGTTTTGAAACAGCAGTGCTGCAGGGCATACTAGACAACCCCAACTCTTCTTGACAGCCTCCACCCTTTTTTCAGCTTTGGGAATCAACCCAAGTGTGATGACTGCAACAGTAAAACATGAACATAGTACAGTTGTGCACACTTACCATAAATGTAGATGAGTGTATTCACTGTTGCAGTCCTGGTTTCCCACCCTGTAGCCCCCTTGTCTGTCTCTTTCTCTGTCTCTCTCTCTGTCTCTCTCTCTCTCCTTCTCTATCACTGTTATTCACTGTATACAAGGCTGTTCATATTTACTTTTTACTGCTGGTGTTTTTTCCACCATAACTTAGGTCCCTATTTGGTGAGCTCCTGACATTTGGGACAAGAAAAACTGATGTAATGGCGTCTGCTGCCTGTTTTTATACTCCTGATGACCTGATATCAGTGCTGAAGCTACAGTAACCGACTTAGAAACACTAAGTCTCTGGAATTTGGGCCGACTGAGGGCTACCTGCAGGCAGATAACCCGTGTGTGATGACTGCAACAGTGAATACACTCTAACATCTACATTTATGGTAAGTGTACTTAACTGTACATTCAGAGCACTGTCCTTTGGTCTCACCACAGCCCCCAGGGTGTTCACCAAAATGCATGGCAGTGGTAGCAGCTCACTTCAGACTGCTAGGATTCCACGTGTTTACATGTTTAGACTGGCTCCTTACTGCCTCATGCAGCCATCAACTGCTACAGGAAAGGGATTACTTGCTCCAGTTGTGTTTTCATTTTGGAATAACAGTCAATTACAACAAATCTCAACTCATCCCAGCACAGAGTCTGTAGTTCATAGGTGCTCATTTGGACACAGCCAGTCAGATAGCCTTACTTCCTTTCACTCGAATAAAACCCTCTGCAGTCCCAAGTCAAAAAAGTGATCCTGAATTCATCTCTTGCAGCCCGACTAACACTAAAGGCTTTGTGTTCCATGGCAGCAGCTATCATCCTTTATTCTGTTAATCAGGTTCCATATGAGTATGAGAATCCTCTGTCGACTCAGTGGTCCATTCTCCAAAATCCGTTATCTGTGCAAGTCAAGATCACTGAAGCATGCAAAATGCATCTCCTATGGTGAATTCATTCAAACCAGCTCCAAGAAGCCATCCCTTTGTCGTTTCCCTTCCCAAGGCCACTGTGACCAAGGATGCCTCCCAGCTCAGGTGGAGGGGACTACTTGGGAAGGGCAGTCCAAGGTATATGGTCCCACCGAAGAGGCCAAGAAACGCAACAGTGTACTGGAGATGAAAGCTGTCCTGTAACGTTACAGGCCTTTCAAGACACTCTCCCATCCTGGACATTTGCAATAAAGATGGACAATATGTTAGTTTGGTACATCAACAAACAAGGGGGAACCAGATCTTACCCTCTCTCTCAAGAAGCAATTTAGAGTATGGCAATGGGTGATTCTTCCATTCGCTTTCTAATAGCTATGCACATCCCATGAAATCCAGCTTGATTGCAGAATAAGCTGGTCAAATGTTCTTTGTGTTTCACTGTTGCAGTCATTACATTTGGGTTATCTGCTTGCAGGTTGCCCTCAGTCGGCCTGATTAACAAAGTCTTGGGTCCCGCGTCGGTAGCTTTAGTTTAAGACTTCGGTTCTGAAACTCGAAAATTAAAATTTCAGGAGTCTGCCGACCGGCACTTCCAAACTGCTTCTGCTTCAGACACCGCATGGCAAGAAAAACTGATGTAATGGCGTCTGCTGCATGTTTTATACCCCTGACGACCTGACGTCATGGAAGAAGGGACAGCAACCAACGCAGGGCCCAAGACTTTGTTAATCAGGCCGACTGTGGGCTACCTGCAAGCAGATAACCCAAATGTAATGACTGCAACAGTGAATACACTCTAACATCTACATTTATGGTAAGTGTACACAACTGTACTTTCTGATGCTGCACGAGTGGTCTCTCAACGTCAACATGATGGAGAAAATTTCTCAGCGCAGCCAGCCATGCTGTGATCGGTTTGAGTCTCCCCTCAACAAGTGCAGCAGGTTGTTTGCCCTGATCCTCCCCACTGGGGGGAGTCGTTGAGAGATGCTGTAGTGCATGATTTGCTTTCCAATCTCCTGCATGATTTTCCACCCTTAATTCCCACATTTCTTCAGAAAGCAGTCAGGTTGAACAGTTGTCCTCATTACACCCTTTTGACATAGTCAGATATGGGTTCCCGTTCCTCTGGCCTCCTCTTTTATAGCCACCCTGGATTCTGGACCCAGCTCCAGACTTTCTTTCTCACCTAACAGTCATGACTCATTCGGGCATAACAGGCTTCAAACTTGACCACATGGTTTCTCCAGTTCTACTGATTGCTAGACAGCCCAGGCTGATGTCCTTCAAGGATGCATCTGCAGTCCTTACAAATGGGTTGTCCTGTCGTCAGGCAGCCCTTCGGTCGGCCGGATTCCAAAGTCTGGGTCTGGCCTCGGCTGGTGTCGCACTTCACCCGACGTCATAGCTGCAGTTCTTCGGGTATAAAGGCATCAGCCGACGCCATTTTCCTCAGTCCTTCTTGCCGCATGGCACCCGAAGCAGAAGCTGTTCGCAAGTGCCGGTCGGTCAGAACCAGAGATTACTACTACTGAATACTTCTACTATTACCGAAGACTTCTAAAAAGCTAAGTACCCCGTTGGGGACTCTCTCTTGCCTCAGCCGATGTCAGAAAAAGTGAATAACTGTTTAACTTGTGGAAAACAAATACCTCATAAAGATTTCCACTCTTACTGCTTACCTTGTTTAGGCCCAGACCACGACGTAGCAGCTTGTTTAGCCTGTGCTTCTTTTAACCGACGGACGCTTAGACGTCGGTCCGAATTTGCTGAGGAGTTTTTCGGCTCCGCTTTTGCTTACATTATGCCGTCGGACCCTCCGACTACGCAAATATCTAAAAAGCGCAAGGAAAAGGACCGACTTCATGATCCGGTTTCGCCGAAACCAGCGGTTAATAACCGCCGAGTGTCTCGGTTTCGGCTGAAACCGAGCACGCGGTTCTTCCTTCAGCTGAAAGCTTACCTCCTATTGAGGCCTCATCCAACCAGGTGGAATCTGCTACTGAAATCCCACCTGCTCTTGCAGGTTCCCAGGATTTATCTGATACTATCCCCTTGGATATTTCAACCCCTGCACGTGGAGCTGCAAGGCCACCTGCTACCATGTCAATTAAGGCCTTTGCCAGGGCTAAAGCAGCTAAATCTTCCAAAACTGTGCCTGCTAAGACCCCCTCTCACAGGCCTAGCTCTAGTTCACAAATGCTTAGTCTAGCAGATGATCTCATTTCTATGATCCGGGGATCCCAACCTCACCCAGACAGGGCCTCTCACCCACCTCCAGAGAAGAGGCCTAGAGCAGAGCCCCCTGAGCCAGTTTCTACAGATGACTCCTCTGATGATTCAGATAATTCAAACCCTCCAGAGGGCCCTTTCTCTCCTTATGAAGACTCTGATGCTGAAGAGTCCATTCCTTCTGCCTCTCTGCCTGAGGAATTTTCCTTTGGGGAAACCTTGCATGCTATGAGGGAACAATTTCAGTGGCAGGGCCAGGATTTTTCAGACTCCAGAAAAAGGCTTAGAACCTTTCTGCATTTACCACAGCATAGGCCTTTAGCCATCCCTCCAGTTCTTACTGTTGTGGATGATGCATTTAATAGGTTCATAGGTTCATACTAGGCTATCTGCCCGAGGGCATTTATAAGCCTAGCCCATTGTTTTGTGGCTTACGCCACCCCTTTAGTATGGGGAACTATACCCATTATTTTGCTGTGCCTCTGTCGAGCAGTGACACTGAGGTAATTCCTGGGGTATATCTGCGATCTCCCATCCATTGGTCAAGATTTCTCTTGAACAAGGCCAGCGAGGTGCTCTGCCTCACATGTACCGGGATTTTGTTCCACAGCATAGGGAGTCTTTGGGTGATGAATCTATCTCTCCAGCACGTCCTATTAATAGCCGTGTCGAGGTTTAAGTCTCCCGCCCTTGTGGCTCTGATGGATCTAGATTTTTTGAGGTGAAGCATATTCATCAAATCTGGGTTTGACATGGCCTTGTATGTTAGGCAAAGGTCACCTCTGAGCAAGCGTTAAGCGACTGAATAGAGCCGGAGTTCTTTCAGTCGGGCAGCATAGGACAGATTTTTGAGACCCTTTATCCTTTTGGTGAGGAACTTTTGTGGCCTCTCCAGCTGCTGCAAGTGTCGGGTCAGATACATTCCGAATGGGGCATTGTACTCAATCATTGGTCTGATGAGTGATGAGTAAAGGGAGACTATGACCTCCCTTGATCTAGATGAGAATCCCTTCATGATAAGGTGGGCAATGTAGAAGGACTTCCTAACTACTTTAGCTACATGGGTGTCGAATGACAGACTACTATCATGATGCTTGTACTGCTCCTGATTCTCTTCCTCCGGCCCCTGCTAAGCCCGATAGGTACTACAGGGTCCCGGACACACATTATCATTTGTATAAGGCTCCTTTTGCAGATCCCGAAACTATCTCCCAGAGACCTAAGGCGGTAACAGCTACCTCTGCCAAAAAAACCCTCCCCTCTGAAAGGGAATCCAGGGCTTTAGAGAGATGGGGTAAAAAAGTTTGCACTTCTGCTACTCTTTCAGCTAGGGCCTTGAACTGTCAATTCCACATGATCCAGTATCAAGAATTTATGTTAGACCAATTAACTAAACAGCTGTCCTCAGATGAACCATTAGACAAAAAATCTGTTCAGGAAATGGTACATAACATTCAGCAGGTCAGTAATCATTCCTTAAAATGCGGCTATGATGCACTGGAGGCTTCCTTTAGATCAGCCATGACTGGCACAGTGATCAGAAGACATGCATGGTTAAAAGAGCAGGCCTTACCAGACCATGTCAAATCAAAGCTACTAGATGGTCCCATGGACAAGATCAATTTGTTTGGCTCTCCTGCACAACAGGTGCTGAAGAAGATGGAAGAGAAGGCAAAATCTGTCCAGACAGTCAAAGATTTCTTACAGGTCCAACCTCCAAGGTTTAGCAGGAATTGGCCCTCCAAGAATTGGTCCTTTCCGGACACCTCCAGAGCTCAGAGAGGCAGGAATAGACGCTCAAGAGGCAGAGGTCATTCCAGAGGGGCCTACAGGGGATGTCAGTGGCAGCCTAACAACCAGCGAGGCACAGCCACGGAAACAGCCACCACCACTACTACAGGACAATCACAGTGACTTGGCTCTGGCACCGCCTACCAGGGAACAACTAGAAGCACCCTTAGGCGGAAAGCTAGCCTTATTTTCAGTGAACTGGCATTACATCACAGGAGACAAGTGGATTTTGCAGACAATAGACCAAGGTTACAGGTTTCACTTCCATACTCTACCAAGGAAGAGAGGAATGCCAAACCTACCTCCAAATCAAAAGGCAGAAGCTCTAAAACAAATAACTCACTTACTAAGGATGAGAGCTGTAGAAAAGCTACCATCTATGGAGCAAGGACAAGGATTTTACTCCAGGTTCTTCCTGGTACCAAGAAAAGAAAACCAATGGAGACCTATTCTCGACCTGTCCGCTTTAAACACATACCTCATTGTCCCAAAATTCAAAATGCTGACCCTCCAGCAACTTCTTCCCATGTTGGGCAAGGAGTCTTGGCTGGTAACTCTAGATCTCAAGGAGGCATACCTGCACGTCCCCATACGACCAAATTGCAGAAGATACCTCAGATTTCTTGCAGGATCAGAGCATTATCAATTCTCAGCATTGCCCTTTGGCTTATCTACTGCGCCCAGAGTGTTCACGAAATGCCTGGCATCAGTAATTGCTCATTGCAGGCTTCAGGGAATCCAAATCTACCCTTACCTGGACGACTGCCTGTTGCAAGCGGACAACAAAAACAAGCTAGCAGAAGACTTGAAAAGGGTCAATTATCTACTGCAAGCCCTGGGATACACAGTCAATATAAAAAAGTCAAGGCTGATACCATCCCAAAGGATAACCTTTTTGGGTGCAGAGCTGGACACATCAAAACAAATGGCATTCCTAACAGTAGAAAAACAGGAGCAACTACCTCTCTACTTCTTGGCATTAACAAAGCAGAACCAGCTAACAGCAAGAGAAGTCCTGCAAGCCTTGGGTTTCATGGCATCCTGCATAATATTGATTCCACATGCCAGACTACATATGAGAAAGCTACAATGGTACCTAAGGAATTTATGGTCTCAGCACAAGCACAGCCTAGAAGCCCAAATTCCAATAATCCCATGCCTGAAGCAAGAATTCCAATGGTGGGCTCAGGCCTGTCAATCAAACAAAGGACTGCCCTTCCACAGCACTCAACCAAGCCAGACCATCACAACGGACGCCTCAGACCTCGGTTGGGGGGCACACATGCTGGACAAGTGCATACAAGGCTTATGGACTCAAGACCAGCTGCACCTGCACATAAATCAAAAGGAAATGCTGGCAGTAAAACTGGCAATTCAGATATTCAGACCATTTCTGCGACAAGGTCAACTGTTGATAAGGACAGACAACACCACAGTTATGTGGTACATCAACAAACAGGGAGGCACACATTCGTACCCTCTATGTCGGATGGCAATGGACCTCTGGAATGTGGCCTGAGCTTCAACATTCAGTTACAAGCAATTTTTGTGCCAGGAAAAGAAAACATTCTGGCAGACAAACTAAGCAGAACTACCACGGATGCCCACGAATGGATGCTGCATCCGGACATCTTCAAAACCATTACAAGAAAATGGGGACTACCAGAAATAGACTTATTTGCATCCCCACGCAATCACCAACTGAAGAAATTCTGCACAAGGACGTACCACCCACTTGCTTGGAAAGTGGACTCCCTATCTTTCAGTTGGAAAAACCTGACATCATATGCATTCCCACCACTTCCTTTGATGCACAAGGTGCTATTGAAGATCAAAGAGGACCGCCCAAGGATCATCCTGATAGCTCCAGACTGACCAAGGCAACATTGGTACCCATTACTGAGGAGCATGTCTCGGGAACAAATATGGCCTCTAACCCTAGTTCCCTTACTGTTAACACAGAACAACTACAACACCCTGCATCCAAACCTGAAAACACTGCAGCTGACTGCCTGGAACATTGCATAACACCAAATAACCCAAATTTATCCCAAAGGGTTAAAGACATTATCTTGGAGGCTCGCAGACCCTCAACAAGAAAAAATTACTCAGCAAAATGGAAAAGATATCACATTTGGAGTACTGCAAAAGGAGAAAATGTGTCACTGGTAAACATAGCCAACATCCTAGAATACTTGGCAGAGCTCTTCCACAACGGCCTGTCCTATTCTTCCATTAAGATTCATGCATCAGCTATTTCAGCAGAATACAACTTGGATCCTCCAGTCTTCTCACATCCTCTGCTTAGGCAGTTTCTGAGAGGAATTAAAAATGTAAAACCACCTAGGAAGCCACCATTGCCAGCATGGGACTTTGAACTTTGTGCTAGAAAAGTTGACACTCCCTCCTTTCGAACCAGCAGCAACAGCAGAATTACAATACCTATCTTGGAAAACTGCTTTCCTGCTTGCAATCACTTCAGCAAGAAGGGTATCTGAGCTACAGGCATTAATGGCAGTGCAGCCCTTCCTCATCTTCCATCAAGATAGTGTCCATGAGAACAAATCCTACTTTTATGCCAAAGGTGGTCTCCAGAGTATCTTTGAATCAAGCTATCCACCTACCTACATTCTTCCCCAACCCACAGAACAGGGGAGAAAAGACTTTTGCATACCTTGGATGTACATAGACAATTGCGCTACTACCTGGACAGGACCAAGAGCAATAGAAAAACTGACCAGCTACTGGTAGCATATGCAACAGGAATGGAAGGAAAAGCAATTTCAAAACAGACAATCTCTAAGTGGATAGGAAATTGCATTAGATTTTGTTACTCCTACCATGGGAAGAAAACTCCAGAAAACATCAGGCCTCACTCTATAAGGGCTACAGCCACTACCACAGCTTTTCTACAAGGAGTGGCTTTCAAAGACATTTTAGAGGCTGCTACTTGGAGCTCCGTGCATACATTTGCCAAGCATTATAACTTACCTTTATACTCCAGATCCCGAGCAGGTTTTGCCACTGCTGTTTTGCAAGGGATCTTACTACACCATAATCTTATTTCTCCTCCTCCCCCAGTTTGGCTATGGTATTCTACCCATTTGTAAGGACTGCAGATGCATCCTTGAAGGACATAGTACAGTTTTGTACCTACCATAAATGTAGATGTCCGATAGGCATGCATCTGCAGTCAGGATTACCCACCCTCCTTCCCCTCTGTGGTACTCCTAGGGTATTTGCCCATCTTGTAGCTAGCTGGGGGAATCTATTATGGTGTCTTTGTTTGTATATATGTACATACATGCTTATTTTTTGTTTGCTCTCTACTATTTGGAACCATTTGCATTTATCCAAATTTAGCCTTCCTAGAGGGCACCTGGCATCTGGGGCAAGAAACACTGAGGAAAATGGCATCGGCTGATGCCTTTATACCCGAAGAACTGCAGCTATGACGTCTGGTGAAGTGCGACACCAGCCGAGGCCAGACCCAGACTTTGGAATCCGGACGACCGAAGGGCTGCCTGACGACAGGACAACCCATTTGTAAGGACTGCAGATGCATGCCTATCGGACATCTACATTTATGGGTAGGTACAAAACTGTACTTTCTCCCTGATCCATCATATTTTGCTATCTTCCCATAAGACTTCTACTAGAAGGACTTAAAGTAAAAGGAAAAGAGTTGCATTTTGGACCCACAGTAAAGATTTGGATTCTTTTTCAACACCTGTACCAGCGGTCCTTGAATTTTTACCTTCAGTCTTTAATGAAGAAACGAATTTTTCAACTATTAGAGTTCATTTGGCGCTCTCTACTAATTTCCACATGTGCAAAAATAACTGTACATTAAGCTCTTCTAAATTATGCAAAGCCTTTCTTAAGGGAGCTTTTTTTGCTTAGGCCTCATTTAAAAGATTGTACTGTCCCTTGGGATTTAAATATAATGCTTTGGGCCTTAACCCAATCTCCTTTTGAACCTTCAGCCAAAATTTATTTAAAATGTTTATCTTGGAAAACCATTTTTCTAGTAGCTATTACATCAGCTAGGATAATAACTAACTGAAGTCCAGGCTCTGTCTTCAAAGCCTCCTTATGTAATTTTTCACAGACAGGGTATCATTGTGAACTAATCTGTCCTTTTTACGTAAGGTAGCTTCTGAGTCAAATATTATACACGTCATCTCCCAGTTTTCTTTCCAAATTTTTCAAACGAAGGAGAGTACATGTTACACCTGTTGGATGTGCATAGACAACTTTGTTTTTACCTGCGTAGAACCAAAGATTTTACGAACTCTAACAGCTGTTGTTTCATTTTCTCTTAACAGTCTAGGCAATCCCGGTATCTAAAGTTACATTGGCCAAATAGTTGACTGATGAGTATATCCTTTGTCTCTGGTAAGTTGGGTTTATCTTGACCAAAACTTCCTAGGCTCCATTGCACAAGATTTATGAGTTTTTTGGTCCAGAGTGTCTTTCGATTATATTTGTGCAGCTGCAACTTCTGGAAATCTGCACACTTTCATTGCTTATTATTAGTTGGATTTGATTTCTATGAACAGAGTTGCATTTGGCTCAGCAGTACTTTTGAATATCCTTCCTTAGGAGCCTCCCAGGGTTACAGTAGCTGGGGGCTCTGTCCTTTCTGTTAAGGAATGAATGAAAATGACAACATCAGATAAAATTTTGTCCTTGCCATAACATTCCATCTGTTTTATTTTCTTTCTTTCCTCCTTAACTCCGAACCCACCTGCCCCGCCTTTTTTTTTGCTTCTGGAGAGATCCTAGAGTCATATAGGAATGTCTTTTCCTTGTTTGAGCTCCAGCTTCCTTTTATCTGTTATACCCCTTGGTATTTTCTGTAATTGATGGCCCTTTTATGTCTAGGGATAGCAAACTCTGTTTGAGGTACGTTAGGTTTATGGGGCATTAAGGGTAAAAGGAGGAGCTAGAGAGTTCTAGGAGCTGAAGATCTGGAAGAAGCGGTAGTCTGATCCAAATTTTTGATCTGGACTCGTCAGTTGAAAAATGAAAGTGGGCAATACAGTTTGAATATTACGGTGAGTGTATAAGTTTTTCTTCATCTTCTATTTATCAGGTGCAGAGGTATGACAACATAAACTTTAATATTTCTAACTCTAAATCTACACTTAAAAGTAAACTTTATAAAACAGATTATCCCCAGAATTTGGAAAAATACCAGTTGTAAAAATGTCATTAAGTATTCCTTCCTTTAAAACTAATTTTTTACTGCTGGATGGCTAATGGAGGTATACAGTGTATTGTTTAACAAGTCACTGTTCCTTGGTGGTTATAAGAAACTTAAATATATATGTTGCAGTCTGTGGTCTCTAGATAATGGGTATTATGTATAATTCAAAGCAAAAATAGTTTATAGGATGATTATTGCAGTCTAGTAGTTTAGGACTATTCTGCATAGTACACAGTAATGCTACAATTCACTCCTTCCTACCCCCATCTTGTGTAAGAAGTCTCTAAATTGGGATGCTTTCAGGCTTCCAAAACTGCATGCTATATGACAGATTCTAGGGATGGGGGTGGAGTGGGGGAATAAACCCATGCGTTCTTCATCCTTTTCTTTGTATACAAAGTTCATGCTTTCTAGGTGAAGGCAATGAAGCATCAAGTTCATAGCTAAACATCATCACCAGGAAGGGCTGAATGACATGGTTGCTTCATTATTTAACCCTTTTAGTGTATTCCTACATTAGAAGGTCCTGTTCAGAAAGTGTAAGATTTTGAAATGTCTGCTTTCCCTGAGGGTACTGAAGGCTTGCTGGGAGTAGGAACTGAGAGGATCTTCCCAGTCATACCTGGTGATTCTTGCTTCTCCTGGACAGATAAGGTGATCAGACTTCCCAAGTTTAAATTTTGAGACTCCAGTGTGGGAGTTGAGAGCTCACTTCATAGAGGTATTCTACAAGCCGTGATCAATGGACATAAAAAGGAAAGAGGTGGGAGCACTTATTCCTGGTGCACGCACTTACCCGTTGTTTTCCTCTGATCACTGCCTATGTTAAGCAGACAATAGGTAGGAGTACAGATCTCCCTCTAGCCAAGTGGACAGCATAATTCTCTTCTTTCCTGCTGACTGAATATCCATTGGGCTTTTCTATTTTGCAGTTGCTTTTGCTTCAAGCAAAAGCCCTTGAGATTTTACATGGAAGCTTGAGAGAGTCTGTTGATTTTGTGTCGAATTTAGGCTTTCATATTATTTTTTATTTGGTAACATAAATTTGCTCAGCTTGTGTTGTGTTTTCTATTTGTCTTGTATTGTGTTGAATAATGTGTGTAACAAATGGTTGTAACAAATGTATAGTTTGGTTGGAGAAGAAAGTTAGAAGACGCTTTAGGGTTGTTGGCATTCGGATATTTAAATAGTTATTCTCTGTTAAAAATCACTGCTCACCAAATTAATTTATTGATTAATAAAAATATTCCTGCTGCTTGATTGGATGCTGACAAAGTTTTGTGCTTAATCTCAGGCTCAGAATGTTTGGTTAGATTTGGTTGTTTAACATAATATTTTTGCTTGCTGAGATTGTGTCCATCACAGAAGATATCTTCTGTCTTCGGTGAATTTTCCATGTGTCTCTAGAAAAGATCTGTTAGGAAAAATTGTTTAAAATGCGTTTTAGATCGGATTCTTGCTTGCTTGGATTTAGGGCAGACCATTTTTAAAATAAATAGTTTGGTATAATACCATGAGGATTTTGCCTTTGCTTTTATTTGATGAAATTGACAGCAGTCTCTCTTTATACACAAGTTTTAAGCTGGACAGATTCTGCACATTTGGATAATTTAAGCCAGTTTCTTATTGAATTAACAGACAAATGTAATTGTAAAGATCATTGCTGCAGTGTATTCGTAATGTATTAGGGCTTAGTTGTACCTGGACTGCAGTCTTTCAGCCAGACCATTCAGACATTCCTTATTCAGGCACAGTTATGTCCCACATTGAGTATGTTAATTAGAAACCCTACTGTAAGGGGAGAATTTCCCTGTATCACTGATAGAAGTTAATCTTTTTGGAGTCCTCAAGTTTTTTCCATGGGAAGTTATAGAAAAAATGATTCTTTTGTTTTGGTGCTTACTACTTTTTCCTACCAAGCTTTGCTGTTTGAGCTAATTTTGATCTGTGGGGATTTTTTAGTACTAAGTCTTTAATAAAAATCACCAAGAAGTGTGCCTGCGGAAAACTGATTCCATGTAAAGATCATCATTGATGTTTGTTCTGTCTTAGGGAAGGTCGGGATGTAACTATCAGTATAGTAAAATTTTTAATATAATAAAAGTTTGGATGAGTAGACAGTCTTAGAGCATTTGTATTACTGAGGAAATTCTTGATGCTGGGACAAGGTGCTCTAGACCCTCCCTAATAGATGAGCGAGCTGTCTGCCAGCTTCAAACATAGTCAAAAATAAGGAGTTCATCATATTGCCAGAGGACCTTAAGATGGAACCTGGAGAAGTTCTTTATAAGGGAATTTGTAGGGGAGAACAAGAGGCAGTAAGGATCCTACAGCTTCTGCTGAGGCTTGCAGGTTTTGGTCCCAGAAAGGCTTTGGTGTGTCCTGGCTCATTTGCTTTCTTGGAATTTTGTCCACCCCCCTATGTGGGCACCTTCAGAGGTAGTCCAGGATCTTTGCTTCAATTGAGGGTGGTCCTTTTGAAGTTAAGCCAGTTATTTTACAGCAAAATGATGGATCCTCTGCAACTCTGTGTAGAGTTGCCCCCCCCCCCCAACATTTCCTTCACAGGAATTTCTGTGATTTTAATATAATTCTTTTGAAATGGTGCATCTCTTTTCAGCTTTATACTTGTTTCTGTAAATGCTGGATGTTCTTCATGTTTCACTGTTGCAGTCATCACATTTGAGTTATCTGCTTGCAGTAGCCCTCAGTCGGCCTGATTGTCAGTCCTGGGTCCTGTGTCAGTTGCGGTCTCATCTTCCATGACGTCAGGTAGTCAGGGGTATAAAGCATGCAGCCAACGCCATTACATCAGTCTTTCTTGCTGTGCGGTGCCCAAAGCAGCAGCAGTTCACAAGTGCCGGTCGGCCAACTCCTGAAATTTTTGTTTTCGAGTTTCAGAACTGAAGTCTTCAACTAAGCTAAGTACCCCATTGGGGAAACTTTTTCTTGCTCTAAACCGATGTCAGTAAAAGTCAATAATTATGTTGCTTGTGGAAAGCAAATACCTCAAAGATTTTCATTCATACTGTATTCCTTGCCTAGGCCCTGACCACGAAATACCTCACTGTCGGTTTTGTGCCTTATTTAAACAACGAAGTATTCGTTGTCGGTATATTTACGCTTCTAAATTTTTTTGGTACTCTGTTCAATTATCCAGATATGGCTTCGGTAAGCCACGTGACTACTGACATTCTGAAAAAATGCGAAGATAAAGACAGACCGCCGAGGTCCAAAGCTGACGATGACTCTTCTCCTAACCTAGTTGCCAGTACTCAGTGAGGCGCTTTCACAGCCCCTGATATCTCGCTACTTCAGATTTGCAGGCCTCTACTGAGACCCATTCGGAGTCCAGTATGCCGCGAGATGTTTCAACTGTGGAACCTGCGGATGTCTCTACCTCGGATGGGTCTGGAGCCGCTGTGCAGGCACTGGCTTCTGAGGGTGTATTCAGGCCTACTGACTTGCATATTAAACTGACGCCATCTTCTTCTTCAAGGCATAAAACTCGATCCATGCCTAGAAAAACAATGCCCAGACTGCATCGTCAGGCCTCTATGCCTAAAAAGCAAATGATAAGAATGGCTGAAGACCTTATTACTTTAATCTGGGAAAGCCAACCTTCCCCATCTGAGAGACCTAGGACTGAATTTGCTTACGATTCTTCTGATCGGGATTCTGAAATTTCTGTTTCCCCTGATGAGCAGGATTTACCCTTATATACCTATGAGGATTCTGATGCAGAGGACTCTATTCCCTCTGCTTCCCCTCCAGAGGATTTCTCTGTTGGTGAAACCTTGCATACTATTAGGGAACATTTTCGCTGGAAAAGCCAGGATTACTCTTAATTCTTAAGAGGCTTAGGGATTTCTTACTCCTGCCCCAACACAGGCCATTAGCTTTCCCCCCTGTACTGGACATTGTTGATGATGCCTTTTCAGAATCTAGCTTGGCCCCTGACTCCTTACCTCCTGCTTCCAGAAAACCAGATGGATATTACAGGGTTCCTGACTGTCACAAGTTCCTCTTTAAAAATCCTACTGTGGATCCTGAGACCATTTCACAGGGACCCAAGGGCAATAAGGCTACTACTGCCAAACATCCTACACCCTCTGATAGAGATTCCAGTGTGCTGGATAGATGGGGTAAGAAGGTATACACTTCTGCAACCTTGGCCATTAGGGCCTTAAACTGCCAGTTTCATGTGTTAAAGTATCAGCAGCATATTATTGGCTTGCTTAAACAGAAACTGATGTTGATTCCTGACTGGGCTGAAAATAAAGATTTACAGGATTTAATGCATTCTGCTGAACAAGTTGGAAAACATACTTTGCAATGTGGTTTTGATTCACTAGAGGCATCTTGCAGGGCTGCTGTCACTTGGTCTCTTCTTAGAAGACATGCTTGGCTTAAGGAGCAATTTTTGCCTGATCATGTTAAAGCTAAATTGCTGGATGCTCCCTTAAACCAGGACCGCCTGTTTGGCAACAAAGCAAAAGCAGTGCTTAAAAATATGGAGAAAAAAGCTAAATCTATACAAACTGCTAAAGATTTCCTGCAAGTACAGCCACCAAGATTTAGTAAGCATTGGCCTTCTACGAATGTGTCCTTTTCTTTCTCTTCCAGGCCTTCTCAGTCCAAACCCAGAACTAGCAGAACACCCAGGCTTCAGTCCCAAGGTATGCACAGGACTAAGCAGTGGGGGGCTCCCACTTCCAAAGCAGGAAGTAGTAAGACTCCCTCCTATGGTAAACTGTCTCAATGACTTACCTTTAAAACTTCCAAGCCCTTCTCAACTGACTGCTCCTTTAGGGGAAAGATTGCTCTGCAGGCAAAAAACTGGGAACTCATTACCCAGGAAAATGGGTTTTAAATATAGTTTCCCAAGGATACAGATTCCACTTCCACACTTTACCAACCCCAAACGGTTGGCCAGATCTACCCTCAAATCAGGGGGCAGAAGCTCAAAAGCAAGTTCTCTCTCTCAAGTATAAGGGCTATTCAAATTGTCCCAGAAGAGGAAAGGAGACAAGGTTTCTACTCCAGACTTTTCCTGGTGTCCAGAAAAGACAACTCCTGGTGTCCTATCTTGGACCTCTCTATCCTAAACGCCTTTTTGGTGATCCCAAAATTCAAGATGCTAACTCTTCACCAGTTGCTTCCTATGCTAGGCAAGGATGCCTGGTTGGCAACACTGGATTTAAAGGAAGCCTGTGTGCACATCACAATCACGGAATCCTGCAGAAGATACCTATGCTTTAAAGCAGGCTTCATGCACTATCAGTTCTCTGCACTGCCCTTTGGCTTATCTACTGTGCCCAGGGTATTCACAAAGTGCCTATCTCAAGTCATTGCATTTTGCAGGCAAAAAGTATTCAAATCTACCCATACCTGGAAGATTGTCTAATTCAGGCAGAAAGCCAGGACATACTATTTAATCATCTGGCGTTTTTACAAAACGTGCTAACTTCTCTGAGGTACACCATAAATGAAAAGAAATCACAATTTGTACCTTGGCAACAAATGGTATTCCTGGGAGCAAGCTTGAACACATCTTCCCAGATGGCTTTCCTCATGCCAGAGAAACAAGTTCATTTGACAGCCTACTTCAAACTAATGGCCACAAAGACCCTGTTGTCTGCAAGACAAATACTGCAATCCTTGGGGTTCATGGCCTCTTGCATTCTCCTAATTCCATGTGCAAGACTGTATATGAGGAAACTACAATGGTATTTAAAAAGTGTTTGGACTCAACATTGCCACAGCCTGGAAACAATAATTACACTCATTCCCTGCCTACAACAGGAGTTTCGATGGTGGGCAAAGGCCTGTCACCACAACAAGGGGCAGCTATTCACCATGCCCCCAGCCAGGCAAACATTGACAACAGATGCATCAGATTATGCCTGGGGGGCCCACATGGCAGGAAGATGTATTCAGGGCTCATGGTCCACAATCCAAATGCATCTACATATCAATCACAAAGAGATGCTAGCTGTTCAAAATGCCCTGACAGCCTTCAGGGATCTACTTCATCCACGACAACTACTGATAAAGACGGACAATACTGCAGTCATGTGGTACATAAACAAGCAGGGAGGCACACATTCCTACCTCCTTTGCAGACTAGCCATGACTTTTTGGGACACGGCATTGACTTACCAAGTACATCTGCAAGCACAATTCCTGCCAGGAAAGATAAATACTCTGGCAGATGAGCTAAGCAGAAACCTCATGGATCCCCCACGAGTGGAAATTGGATCCACAAGTCTTCAACATGATAACAAGGAATTGGGGATGCCCGGACATAGATCTATTTGCCTCCCCTCACAACTGCCAACTACAGAGATTCTGCACAAGGACTTATCACAAGCAAGCATGGAAAGTGGATGCTCTATCTTTCAGCTGGAAAAACTTAACAGTATACGCCTTTCCACCACTGCCTCTTCTCCCCAAGGTACTCCTAAAGGTCAGACAAGAGAAGCCAAAAATGATACTTATTGCCCCAGACTGGCCCCACCAGCACTGGTACCCAATCCTAAGGAACTTGACTCAATGCCCAGCATGGACATTACCTCATATTCCTCACTTACTGACGCAACAAAACAATCAGATCCTGCACAGCCAACTCAGGACCTTAAATCTGGCAGCATGGCGGATAATGTAGCTTTTCAAAACACACCTCTCTCTAAAGTGGTTATGGATGTTATCTTGGAGGCCAGGAGGCCCAGTACCAGAAAATCTTGTGCAGAAAAATGGAAGAGATTCTGTGCTTGGAACCAGGCACTAGGAATTGACACAATTGTTCCGAATATCCCTCAGATTTTGCAATACTTGACTGAGATGCTGGACAAAGGCCTATCCTTTTCATCAATTAAGATTCATGCCTCTGCCATTTCAGCTCTTTACAGTTCAGAGCCACCTATTTTTCTCATCCTTTATTAAGGCAGACAGCTGCACTTCTACATGGACAGAACCAAAGCTTTCAGAAAGACTGAGCAATTACTGGTAGCATATGCTGCAGGATCACAAGGAAAGGCCATCTCAAAGCAGACTGTTTCAAAGTGGATAGGTCACTGCATTTGTCTGCTATTCTCAACATGGCAAATCAGTGCCTAAGGGCATTAGGCCACATTCAACCAGAGCAGCAGCCACTTCAGCAACCTTCCTCAGAGGAGTGCCCACCAAAGACATTTTAGAGGCTGCAACCTGGAGTTCAGTGCATACTTTTACAAAGCACTACCACTTACCACTCTACTCCAAATCCAGGACAGGCTTTGCCACTGAAGATCTGCAGGGCCTCATAGCCGCTCCTAATTCTATTTAGTTCCAGCCTCCCAACCTTGGCTTTGGGATTCAACCCAATTGTAATGACTGCAACAGTGAAACACGATGAACATAGTACAGTTGTGTACCTACCATAAATGTAGATGTTGGAGTGTATTCACTGTTGCAGTCCAGGTTACCCACCCACCACCCCCCTTATCTTTGCTGGACCTTACCTGTACTTCTCTATTCTATACAACCTATGTGGGGTATTTGCTTGTAGATGATGGAAACTTTTTACTTAGTGCATGCATGCTTTATTGACATATTTTTAGCCTACCCTTTTGGGGGCACCTGACATCTGGGGCAAGAAAAACTGAAGAAAATGGCGTCGGCTGCATCTTTTATACCCCTGGCTCACTGACGTCCGGGAGGAGGCGACAGCAACAGATGCCAGATCTAGACTTTGGAATTAAGGCCGACTGCGGGTAGCCTGCCAGCAGGATAACCCAATTGTAATGACTGCAACAGTGAATACACTCTAACATCTACATTTATGGTAGGTACACAACTGTACTATATGGACGTCAAATTTCACGTAAGGATGCCCATGACTGTTGCGTATTTTGTTTAGGCTGGGAACACGATTATTCATCCTATGCCATTTGCCACTCCTTTGTCTCGAAAACAGTTAGAAGCCATCTAGCTGCTCTTAATCTATACCTGGAAAACCAGAGACTTAAAAAGTTAGTGCTTAGTATGGATCCTGAGTCAGCCACCCAGGTGCAGCCAACATGAAAAAAAGGCCAAACTTTCATACCCTACTACCACTGTCCCTCCTGTATTCAGATTTATTTATTTATTTTATTTCAGTTTGATGACCGGGGAGGTCCACTGGGCTCAGGAGCCCCTTTTTCAGTGGAGGCCCGGGGAGAAAAGCTCCACATTACATAGTAAACATTAAAATATAGCAGATAAAATTACGATTCAAAGATACAGATACATTAAGATACAACAGATGAGTTTTACGGATACAGGTAAATTGTAATACAGAGACGGTATGAGGTACAGTGGTTACATAGCATGTGAGTCATATACTGACATGGTTGGTTAAAAGGTTACATAGAATCTGAGTCTTGTTATGGCAGAATGGTAGAACAAGCATAAATGTTAGGGAGGGGGAAAAAGGGAAAGCAAACTATTTACAATATTTATATTATATACACAAGACAACCGTAAAGAATAAGTAAAATCCAGGGGAGCAAAGTTGTTGGAAATAGGAGTAGTATGGAAATACAAATAGTGTAGATAGAGTAGAAGGCTAGGTGGGGAAAGTGCAATTGCACTTCTTGTTAGAGAACAAGTAGGAATGGAGTTGGGATCAGTTTTGAAGTAGTCAGGGTTTTCTGTCATTAGTAATGGAGGGAGGGAGAGAATTCCATTTTTTGGCCAGGAAAAGGGACAGGAGGTGCTGTCCAACAGGTCGCTTTGGTGTGTGGACAGTGAGTAGGTTTCGGTGAGCAGATCTAAGTGGGCTGTTAGAGGTGTATGGTTGTAGGATGTTGGATAGTGCAGGACATTTAGAGGGGTTAAATAATAGCCTATGGGCAGTAGTAAGTTGGAGGTAGTCTAGAAGGTTGGGAAGTTCTAGCCAGTTTAGTGAGTGGAGGGCAGAGCAATGGTGGGAGGAGTGTTTGGCTTTGATGGTGAATTTTGAAATTTTATTATAACAGCTTTCCATTTTTGAGGAGATGGAGGCAGATAAGTTAGTTAATAGAGGGGCACCATGCATTAGTGAGGGAAAAAGATGGGTAGTGGCGAGGGTTTGTCTAGTAGAAGGAGAGAGAGTGGATGGTTCTGTATAGCAGGCCAAGTTTTTGATGTGTTTTCTTGATGCTTAGTTGAATATGGGTGTCAAATTTTAGGTTTTCATCTGTAGTGACCCCAAGTAGTTTGGCATAGGGAACAATTTCTATGGTTGAATTGTTATGGCTTCTAATTTGGAAAGAGTTTTTGTCAAGAGGGAAGGATTTTTTTTTTTGGGGGGGGGGGGGAGTAGTATTTCGGATTTGTTAGCGTTTAGAGATAGGTGGTTTTGGAGCATCCAGTTCTCAGTGGTGGAGAAAGCAGTTTGAGTGTATGATAGAAGTTCTGGGAGGTTGGTGGCACAGCAGATTAAAGTGGAGTCATATTGAACAATTTTAGTATTTGGGATGGCAGAGTGGCAATCATTGATAAAGTTGTTAAATAGCATAGGGCCAAGAATGGAACCTTGGGGAACTCCAGTGGGGGTACAAAGGAAGTTTGAGGTGCCTTTCCTCCATTTTACAGCTTGAGATCTGTCAGATGGGTAACTTGAGAACCAGGATAGGGTATTGTGTGAGAGGTTGAGGTTAGCAAGGTGGCTCAGGAGATGAGTATGGGATACAGTATCGAAAGACTTGGAGAGATCTAGTAGAACTGTTGAAACTATTTTTCCAGTGTAGCGGGCACAGTTGACTATAAACAAAAAATTGCCAGCACCTCGGAGAGTCAAACAAAAAGGTTTATTAAACTTCAAAAAGCTGGTGATTAGACCGGTTTCAGCTAAAAGCTTTCCTCAGTAATACATTAGTGAAGTTACAAGAAGCCCTTATATAGCTGAAAGTTTTGAATCCATGACATCATTTCCTGTGATTAATTAAATAGAAAATATATGTTATAATAGTGAATTTTCACAAATAACACATTATAAAAATGTCATCTATCCATATGCAAGTATATTGCCAAAGTAAGACAAAACACCTATAATGAAAAAATAAAGAAAACAAAAGAATAGAAAATGTAATGTTATACAATAAGGATTAAATTACTTACTGCAAACTCATAGTTTATCATTTAGCCCTGGGGGAAAAAGTCCCCCTAGTTTAATAATCCACCTTCTCTTTTGTATTGAGAATGTCGTGCCATCCTGATTTGAAAGAGCGATCCCCCACAATTCGATCAATAATAGTGAAAGTAAATCTTGCATTTGAATGTTTGGTTGAATGTTTGTACAGTGCATTAGTAATTCTGTGGTTTCTAATGTCCCCCAAGTGCTCTGAAATTCTGATGCGGAACTGGCTTGATGTCTGGCCGATGTAAAATGCCTGGCATGTACAAGTGGCTAGATAGATTATCCAATCTGAACTACAATTTCCGAAGAAATTGATGTCATATACCTGACCTGTATTTTTACTAGTAAAACTCGTGGTTTTAAAATGTAATTGCAAAACTGCAATGGCCACAGGGAAGTTCCCAATCAACTTGTCCCCAGTAAGTGTCCTTTGTGTATAGTTGTCCTGCTTGATTTTTGATGTTTTTGTAATGAGAAAATGGGTGCATAAGGATTTCCTTTCTATAGGAGAAGTAACAACGTTCTCCTAAATAGTTTTCTAAAAGGGGGTGCGAGTTGAGTATATTCCAGTGGTTATTGACGATATTAATAAGATTTCTACTGTTACGACCATAGGTAGTAACCAATCTGCATACTTCGGAATCATCATTGTTCTTGCCTTTCTTATATTCCAATAAAGACTCTCTAGGTATGGAGTCACAGATGCACCGCTGAGTTAATGATTTGTGGTGAGTATCCTCTGGACAAAAATCTCTTGGTTAGGTCTTCTTGATATTTGGTAAGATCTTCCTGTGAGGAGCATATTCTTCTTATTCTCATAAATTGGGATTTTGGAATATTTTTGGTGATATGTTTTGGATGGAAACTTTTGGCATGTAGGAGTGTTATACTGGGGAAATTTTCTATATATAGATGTTAGTAATGTGTTATCCATCTGTCTTTTCAGATGGACATCCAAAATGAATTTCATTGGGATGATGTTCTTCAGTGAATTCAATCCCCAAATATTGCCATTTAGATATTCCAAAATTCCCTAGATATTCCTGTCCTCCTTTCCAAACCATCCAACAGTCGTCAGGTATCTCCTCCATATGTCGATTTCTGGTAAATATATATTGTGCATTGGATCGTAAATGATAGTTTCCTCTATGTATCCCATAAACAAATCCGCATAAATGGGCAAGGAGGCTCCCATTGCTGTTCCCTGTAATTGCCAATAGCAATCCTGTTGGAAATAGAATACATTTTGGTCAAGATGTGTTCCATACATAATATTAATGTATTCATTCCTGGTGGGTATAAATTTGCTTTGTATAACCAAAACTCCAATGCCATTAGGCCAGCCCAATGAGGGATACTGGTATATAAGGAGGATACGTCCAAGGTGCACATGAGCCAATCCGAATCCAACTGTGTGTCACTAACAATCTTCAAAAATTCAGTGGTGTCCTGTATTCTAGCACGAATGAATTTCAATAGTGGTTTTAACTTTTCAGTAAGAAAGGCCGAAAGCGGTTCCGTTAGTGAGCCAATGCCCGATACAATTGGTCTACCTGGTGGTTGTTCCAAAGATTTATGAATCTTGGGTAGAAGATATAGATATTGTTTGGCAGGATCTTTGACTGTAAGATGTTTCCTAGTCTTTTCTGAGATTATACCATTTTCCACTGCCTCTTTCAGTGCCCGATGTAAAAAATGGCGTCCAATGCGATTCCTATCCCCCAATGTAGTTAAGGAAACACCATCAATAAGCCAAAAGTCAGGAAAAAATGGTGTTACTTATCCGTACGGCAATTAGTGCCAAATTGAAGAACCGCTCCTCAATAAGTAAGCAGATATGATGATATCTTGCGATCGACCTCAGAAACGGCACCAAAGGCAAAAAATGTTTGCTCATAAGAGCCCAAGCATAATGGATGTGTTTTAGTTGAAAGGAGTTTTGATAAAAATAGAAACGATGTCTTGAAAATCCTTTGTATCTCGAGAAAAAAGGCTCGACAGATACAGTGATATACAGCTACTAAGTTGAGGACTCTCCAAATGCCCACAGCCAGCAAGCAACAAACTGAATTGTAAAGATGTAGCTAGCAAGTTAGGCTGGTGCACGGCAAGCGAGTAGGTTAGTCCAAAAACAAAAAATTGCCAGCACCTCGGAGAGTCAAACAAAAAGGTTTATTAAACTTCAAAAAGCTGGTGATTAGACCGGTTTCAGCTAAAAGCTTTCCTCAGTAATACATTAGTGAAGTTACAAGAAGCCCTTATATAGCTGAAAGTTTTGAATCCATGACATCATTTCCTGTGATTAATTAAATAGAAAATTTACATTTCCATTACAGCTCCCCAGACATTATGTACAACAATATTTCCAAACAGGAACAGCTGGCGCTCACACAACTGAAAAACAACAAAGACATTGTCATTATTCCAGCAGACAAAGGGGGTGCGGTTGTGGTTATGGACAATGATTACTATCTGCATGAAGCAAACAGACAACTATCCAATCACCACCACTATATGAAGATGGATATTGATCCAACATCTGGCTTTCAAACTGAAATCACTTTATTTCTGAAAGAGGCAGTGGAAAATGGTATAATCTCAGAAAAGACTAGGGAACATCTTACAGTCAAAGATCCTGCCAAACAATATCTATATCTTCTACCCAAGATTCATAAATCTTTGGAACAACCACCAGGTAGACCAATTGTATCGGGCATTGGCTCACTAACGGAACCGCTTTCGGCCTTTCTTACTGAAAAGTTAAAACCACTATTGAAATTCATTCGTGCTAGAATACAGGACACCACTGAATTTTTGAAGATTGTTAGTGACACACAGTTGGATTCGGATTGGCTCATGTGCACCTTGGACGTATCCTCCTTATATACCAGTATCCCTCATTGGGCTGGCCTAATGGCATTGGAGATGTTCTTCGTCTTCCATTGCTGCAGTCCTGACTATTGGGTATAGTCCGCGTCCCAGTCGGCCCGAATACCAGAGTATAAGGCTGTCGTCGGTCATGGCGCCTTAGACTGACGTCAGTACGTCAGGGTACTAATGCGCATGACCGACGTCATTTCCTCAGTCCTTTTTGCCGCATGGTCCGATGCAGACGCAATTTTGCGAGTGCAGGTTGGCGTTCTGAGATTTTCCGAAACCGGAGTTTCAGACCGAAAACAGAGTTGGCTAAGTAACCCGTTGAGAACATTTTGGTTTTTCTTGCCTCAGTATTTAACCGGATGTCAGAAAAGTGAATAACTGTATTTCTTGTGGGAAGCAGATACCGCATAGGGATTATCATACATTGTGTATACCTTGTTTAGGGCCTGAGCACGACGTTGTTGGTTGCCGCTCTTGTGCTAGATTTAACAAGCGCACTATTAAGAGGAGGCTTGATTGTGCTAGGTTAGTGTTTGGGAAGCGTTGCAATTATAATATGCCGTCGGATGCTCCGGCCTGCTTCATCAAGAAGCGCAAGGACAAAACAGTGAAGCCTAGGGTGAGGAAACGGCAGTCCCGGACGTCGGTCCTTTAGAAGGCTCAGGGGAGCCAGAGGTTTTGCCAGGAGTCTCTATGGAGTCTCAGGCAGATACTTTACTGTTACAGGATGTGCCCTCTCAGGAGGTAGGCCAGGCTGAGGGGCTTCTCAGGTAACTGTTCTTCCCTCTCTTCCCAAGGTAGTTAGGGCCTCTCCTTCTGTTGCCAAAGCTTCTTTTACAGGTAGGCCAAGTTCAGCTTCTGTGGGGCCTTCTCCTAGCATTTCGGCTCTGTGCCTAAGAAACGTATGCTCAAAATGGCAGAAGATTTGCTTACTCGGATTAGAGGTTCTATGCGCCCACCTGATAAGGGGCCTAGGGTGGAACAGGAGTTTGATAGTTTTGAACAGTGTTCACAGGCTTCAGAGTCTTCTGTGGAAGACTTGCAAGAGTTTCCTACTTATTCTGATTCTGATGTGGATGATTCCACTCCTTCAGCTTCTCCTCCTGAGGATTTTTCATTTTCAGAGACTCTTCACTCCATGAGGGAGCACTTTAAATGGGAAGGCCAAGATTACTCTGACTCCAGAAAAAGGCTTAGGGAATTCTTGTTTTGCCCCAGCATAGGCGCTTAGCTATTCCTCCTGTGTTGAATGTGGTGGAGGATGTTTTGCAGAGGCTTCTCTGAACCCTGACTCCTTGCCTCCTGCTCCTGTTAAGCCTGATAGGTATTATAGGGTGCCCGAAGCTCATAAGTATTTGTTTAAGAGTCCCAGGGCGGACCCAGAAACTGTTTCTCAGGGGCCTAAAGGTGTTAAAGCTTCTGTGGTTAAAAATCCTGTACCCTCTGATAAAGAGGCAAGGGCTTTGGATAGGTGGGGTAAGAAAGTATATACTTCTTCCACTCTAGCCATGAGGCGTTGAATTGTCAGTTTCATATGCTGAAATATCAAAATTATCTCCTTTCACAATTGAAATCTAAGGTGGATGCTTTGGCGGAAGGTATTGAGTGTAAAGAATTGCTGGATTTGGTTCATGTGTCTGAACAAGTGGGTAAGCATTCTTTGCAGTGTGGTTTTGATGCTGTTCAGGCCTCCTCGAGGGTGGCTGCTACTAGTTCTGTTCTTCGCAGACATGCCTGGTTGAAGGATCAGAATTTAGCTGAGCATGTTAAGACTAGGATTTTGGATGCTCCTTTACAGTCTGATGTGTTGTTTGGACCGCCTGTGGAAGCAGTTTTAAAGAAAATGGAGGACAAAGCTAAGTCTATGCAGACTGTTAAAGATTTTGCAGGTGCAGCCTCCAAGTTTAGTAGAAATTGGCCTGCTAAGGGGTGGACATATCCTGCTTATGGTTCCCAGTCTAGGGGTAGGTCTAGGCGTGGTAGGGGCAGGGCTCAAGGTTCGTTTAGGCCTAGATCAGACAGTTCACCTGCTCAGACTTCTGGTGAGGGCAGGGGTCAGTCCTTTCGTAAGCAGAACCAATGACCTGCCTTTTCAGCTGCCAGTGGACTCGTCTGGCAGCTCCTTTGGGAGGAAGATTGTCTCTTTTCAAAGAAAATTGGGATTTAATCACTCAAGACAGATGGGTGCTGGATATTATTCATCACGGTTACAGATTTTATTTCCACACAATGCCCCTTTCAAAGGCATGCCAGATGTTCCTCCTCCACAAAGAAAAGAGGCTCACAAGCAAGTTTCTCAGTTACTCCAGATAGGGGCCATTCAGCCAGTCCCTGTATCAGAAAGGGGCTTGGATTTTATTCTCGCCTGTTCCTAGTACCAAAGAAGGGGAACACGTGGAGACCAATTCTGGATTTATCTATCCTCAACACTTATCTGGACATTCCCAAGTTCAAGATGTTGACGTTACAGCAACTGTTACCTCTGCTGGGCAAGGATCACTGGATGGTAACTTTGGATCTCAAGGAAGCTTACCTTCATGTGCCTATAAGGCTAAGTTGCAGAAAGTATCTGCGGTTTCGAACTGGAGATTTTCATTATCAGTTCTCTGCATTGCCCTTTGGCTTATCTACTGCGCCCAGAGTATTCACAAAGGTTCTGGCTCCAGTGATAGCTTACTTCAGGCTTCAAGGCATTCAAATCTATCCTTACTTGGGCGACTGCCTGATTCTGGCTCAAGAAAAGGAACACCTTCTACAGCATCTGGAATATGTCATAGCAGTGCTAAGATGCCTAGGGTATTCTGTGAGCGAAATAAAGTCCAGTCTAGTACGCTCTCAAGACATGTGCTTTCTGGGTGTGAGACTGAATACAGCAGCTCAGATGGCCTTTTAACCCCGGACAAACAAAAGAGTCTGTCACTTTACTTCCATCAACTATCTCATCAGTCCGTGCTGACTGCAAGGACAGTCCTTCAAGCATTAGGGTTCATGGCATCTTGTATTCTGGTGCTTCCCAATGCCAAACTGCATATGAGGAAGCTGCAATGGTATCTCAAAATGTATGGACACAGCACTGCCAAGATTTGGACACTGTCATTCAAATAATACCTTGCCTTCAAAAGGAATTCTTGTGGTGGGCTCAGGAATGTCACCTAAACAAGGGACTCTCTGTGACCCGGCCAGAGGCGAGTCAGATTTTAACGACAGATGCCTCGGACACTGCTTGGGGAGCTCATCTAAATGGAAAGTGGATACAAGACAAGTGGCCTGCCAGACTACAGCATCTACATATCAACATGAAGGAGATGTTAGCAGTCCAGTTTGCATTGATGGCGTTCAAGGAGTTACTTCTTCCAGGGCAGGTGTTGATTCTGACAGACAACACAACTGTCATGTGGTACATCAACAAGCAAGGGGAACACATTCTTATCCTCTATGCAGGCAAGCAATGATTTTATGGGAGACTGCGTTAAGCCTGCAACTGACTCTTCAGGCAAGGTTTCTGCCAGGAGCACAGAACTCCCTAGCAGATGTATTAAGCAGACAAATCATGGATCCCCACGGTGGAAACTGGATCTTCATGTATTTCAGAAATTGACAGTGTCATGGGGAACTCCAGACATAGATCTGTTCGCTTCTCCACTAAACCACCAGCTGCCAAAGTATTGCACAAAGGGGTTTCATCACACAGCTTGGAAAGTGGATGCTCTGTCTTTCAGTTGGAAAAACCTTCATGTCTATGCCTTTCCACCTCTACCTCTTCTTCCAAAGGTATTACTAAAGGTCAGACAAGACAGGCCAAGGATGATTTTGATAGCTCCAGATTGGCCTCGGCAACACTGGTACCCACTTCTAAGGAGTCTTGTAAAGAAGCCTCCATGGCCTTTACCTCTGATTCCTCATCTGTTATCTCAGAAGGACGGTCATCTGCTCAATGTCAAGCTTCAATCTCTTCATCTCACAGCTTGGCATATTCTGTGTTGAAACACGGAAAGTCTCAGGTTCCTCAACAAGATTTAAATGTGATTATGGAAGCTAGAAGGCCTAGTACTAGGAGAGTGTACTAAGATAAATGGAAGAGATTTTTATTTTGGAGTACAGCAAAGAATTTGGAGATTTCAGAGCCTAATTTGAGTGTGGCTCTTCAATATCTTACTGAATTATTGGACAAAGGTTTGTCCTTCTCTTCCATAAAGATTCATGCTGCAGCAATTTCAGCTCACTATGATTGTGACCCACCTTTGTTTTCGCATCCTTTGTTCAAGCAGTTTCTTAGAGGGCAAAGAATATAAGACCCCCGTAGAGCTCCTACTCCTGCTTGGGATCTCAATTTTGTGTTGGAAAAACTTACTCTACAACCTTTTGAGCCTGCAGCTACTGCTGAATTGAAATATTTGTCATGGAAGACTGCTTTTCTGTTGGCTATTACTTCTGCAAGAAGGGTGTCTGAGTTGCAGGCCCTTATGGCAGTAGAGCCCTTTTGGTTTTCCATAAGGACAGGGTTTCATTACGTACTAATCCTTCCTTTATGCCGAAGGTGGTTTCTAGTGTGGCTTTAAACCAAACTATTCATTTGCCTACGTTTTTTGCAGATCCTCAAAATAAAGGGGAAAAGATTTTGCACACTTTAGATGTACACAGGCAATTGCGTTATTATTTGAGCAGGACTAAAGATTTTAGGCAGTCTCAGCAGTTACTTGTTTCTTTTGCTTTGAGTTCACAGGGCAAGCCTGTGTCAAAACAAACTATTTCTAGGTGGATTGGCTTTTGCATTGCATTTTGTTATTCCCATCATGGCAAAGAGGTTCCAGCTGGGATTAGGCCTCATTCCACTAGGGCTACTGCCACTTCAACAGCATTTCTAAGGGGTGGCAACTAAGGATATTCTGGAAGCAGCTACTTGGAGTTCAGTGCATACTTTCTCTAGGCATTATCACCTGCCTATATACTCTAAGACTAGAGCTGGTTTTGCCACAGCTGTTTTACAAGGCATGTTGTCAGCTCCTGCTACTTTATAATTTGCCAGCCTCCCTTACCTCTGCTTTGGGATTCTACCCAATAGTCAGGACTGCAGCAAGGGAAGACGAAGAACATAGTACAGTTTTGTACCTACCATAAATGTAGATGTTCGAGGATTCCCTTGCTGCAGTCCAATTTACCCTCCCTCCTTCCCCTCTGTGTTTCAGGGTGGTTGTGTAGGTGAGTTTACATGCTTATATTTTTTGTATATTTTTTGTATATATATTACTGTATATATTGTACATGTTTATTGGTGCAGGTTGTTTTTGGGACTTGTCTTTTTGGGTCTTCTGACATCTGGGGCAAGAAAAGACTGAGGAAATGACGTCGGTCATGCGCATTAGTACCCTGGCGTACTGGCGTCAGTCTAAGGCGCCATGACCGACGCCAGCCTTATACTCTGGTATTCGGGCCGACTGGGACGCGGACTATACCCAATAGTCAGGACTGCAGCAAGGGAATCCTCGAACATCTACATTTATGGTAGGTACAAAACTGTACTTTTTGATGCTGTTCAGGCCTCCTCGAGGGTGGCTGCTACTAGTTCTGTTCTTCGCAGACATGCCTGGTTGAAGGATCAGAATTTAGCTGAGCATGTTAAGACCAGGATTTTGGATGCTCCTTTACAGTCTGATGTGTTGTTTGGACCGCCTGTGGAAGCAGTTTTAAAGAAAATGGAGGACAAAGCTAAGTCTATGCAGACTGTTAAAGATTTTTTGCAGGTGCAGCCTCCGAAGTTTAGTAGAAATTGGCCTGCTAAGGGGTGGACATATCCTGCTTATGGTTCCCAGTCTAGGGGTAGGTCTAGGCGTGGTAGGGGCAGGGCTCAAGGTTCTTTAGGCCTAGATCAGAGAGTTCACCTGCTCAGACTTCTGGTGAGGGCAGGGGTCAGTCCTTTCGTAAGCAGACCCAATGACCTGCCTTTTCAGCTGCCAGTGGATTCTCGTCTGGCAGCTCCTTTGGGAGGAAGACTGTCTCTTTTCAAAGAAAATTGGGATTTAATCACTCAAGACAGATGGGTGCTGGATATCATTCATCACGGTTACAGATTTTATTTCCACAATGCCCCTTTCAAAGGCATGCCAGATGTTCCTCCTCCACAAAGAAAAGAGGCTCACAAGCAAGTTTCTCAGTTACTCCAGATAGGGGCCATTCAGCCAGTCCCTGTATCAGAAAGGGGCTTGGATTTTATTCTCGCCTGTTCCTAGTACCAAAGAAGGGAACGTGGAGACCAATTTTGGATTTATCTATCCTCAACACTTATCTGGACATTCCCAAGTTCAAGATGTTGACGTTACAACAACTGTTACCTCTGCTGGGCAAAGATCACTGGATGGTAACTTTAGATCTCAAGGAAGCTTACCTTCATGTGCCTATAAGGCTAGGTTGCAGAAAGTATCTGCGGTTCGAACTGGAGATTTTCATTATCAGTTCTCTGCATTGCCCTTTGGCTTATCTACTGCCCAGAGTATTCACAAAGGTTCTGGCTCCAGTGATAGCTTACTTCAGGCTTCAAGGCATTCAAATCTATCCTTACTTGGACGACTGCCTGATTCTGGCTCAAGAAAAGGAAGACCTTCTACAGCATCTGGAATATGTCATAGCAGTGCTAAGATGCCTGGGGTATTCTGTGAACGAAATAAAGTCCAGTCTAGTACCCTCTCAAGACATGTGCTTTCTGGGTGTGAGACTGAATACAGCAGCCCAGATGGCCTTTTAACCCCGGACAAACAAAAGAGTCTGTCACTTTACTTCCATCAACTATCTCATCAGTCCGTGCTGACTGCAAGGACAGTCCTTCAAGCATTAGGGTTCATGGCATCTTGTATTCTGGTGCTTCCCAATGCCAAACTGCATATGAGGAAGCTGCAATGGTATCTCAAAATGTATGGACACAGCACTGCCAGGATTTGGACACTGTCATTCAAATAATACCTTGCCTTCAAAAGGAATTCTTGTGGTGGGCTCAGGAATGTCACCTAAACAAGGGACTCTCTGTGACCCGGCCAGGCGAGTCAGATTTTAACGACAGATGCCTCGGACACTGCTTGGGGAGCTCATTTAAATGGAAAGTGGATACAAGACAAGTGGCCTGCCAGACTACAGCATCTACATATCAACATGAAGGAGATGTTAGCAGTCCAGTTTGCATTGATGGCTTTCAAGGAGTTACTTCTTCCAGGGCAGGTGTTGATTCTAACAGACAACACAACTGTCATGTGGTACATCAACAAGCAAGGAGGAACACATTCTTATCCTCTATGCAGGCAAGCAATGATTTTATGGGAGACTGCGTTAAGCCTGCAACTAACTCTTCAGGCAAGGTTTCTGCCAGGAGCACAGAACTCCCTAGCAGATGTGTTAAGCAGACAAATCATGGATCCCCACGAGTGGAAACTGGATCTTCATGTATTTCAGAAATTGACAGTGTCATGGGGAACTCCAGACATAGATCTGTTCGCTTCTCCACTAAACCACCAGCTGCCAAAGTATTGCACAAAGGGGTTTCATCACACAGCTTGGAAAGTGGATGCTCTGTCTTTCAGTTGGAAAAACCTTCATGTCTATGCCTTTCCACCTCTGCCTCTTCTTCCAAAGGTATTATTAAAGGTCAGACAAGACAGGCCAAGGATGATTTTGATAGCTCCAGATTGGCCTCGGCAACACTGGTATCCACTACTACGGAGTCTGGAAGGAAGCCTCCATGGCCTTTACCTCTGATTCCTCATCTGTTATCTCAGAAGGATGGTCATCTGCTCAATGTCAAGCTTCACTCTCTTCATCTAACAGCCTGGCATATTCTCTCTTGAAGCACAGCAGGTCTCAACTTCCTCAGCAAGTTTTAAATGTGATTATGGAAGCTAGAAGACCTAGTACGAGGAAGGTGTACGCAGACAAATGGAAGAGATTTTTATTTTGGAGTACAGCAAAGAATTTGGAGATTTCTGAGCCTAATTTGAGTGTGGCTCTTCAATATCTTACTGAGTTATTGGACAAAGGTTTGTCCTTCTCTTCCATTAAGATTCATGCTGCAGCAATTTCAGCTCATTATGATTGTGACCCACCTTTGTTTTCGCATCCTTTGTTCAAGCAGTTTCTTAGAGGGCAAAGAATATAAGACCCCCACGTGAGCTCCTACTCCTGCTTGGGATCTCAATTTTGTGTTGGAAAAACTTACTCTACAACCTTTTGAGCCTCGGCTACTGCTGAGTTGAAATACTTGTCATGGAAGACTGTTTTCTGTTGGCCATTACTTCTGCAAGAAGGGTGTCTGAGTTGCAGGCCCTTATGGCAGTAGAGCCTTTTGATTTTCCATAAGGATAGGGTATCATTACGTACTAATCCTTCCTTTATGCCTAAGGTGGTTTCTAGTGTGGCTTTAAACCAAACTATTCATTTGCCTACTTTTTATGCAGATCCCCAAAATAAAGGGGAAAAGATTTTGCACACTTTAGATGTACACAGGCAATTGAGATATTATTTAAGCAGGACTAAGGATTTTAGGCAGTCTCAGCAGTTGTTTGTTTCTTTTGCCTTGAGTTCACAGGGCAAGCCTGTGTCAAAACAAACTATTTCCGGTGGATTGGCTTTTGCATTGCATTTTGTTATTCCCATCATGGCAAGGAGATTCCAGCTGGGATTAGGCCTCATTCCACTAGGGCTACTGCCACTTCAACAGCATTTCTAAGGGGTGGCAACTAAGGATATTTTGGAAGCAGCTACTTGGAGTTCAGTGCATACTTTCTCTAAGCATTATCATCTTCCTATCTACTCTAAGTCTAGGGCTGGTTTTGCCACTGCTGTTTTGCAAGGCATGTTATCAGCTCCTACTTCCTTATAATTTGCCAGCCTCCCTTTCCTCTGCTTTGGGATTCTACCCAATAGTCAGGACTGCAGCAATGGAAGACGAAGAACATAGTACAGTTTTGTACCTACCATAAATGTAGATGTTCGAGGATTCCATTGCTGCAGTCCAATTCCCTCCTTCCCCTCTGTGTTTAGGGGTGGTTGTGTAGGTGAGTTTACATGCTTATATTTTTTGTATATATTGTTGTATATATTGTACATGTTTTTTGGTGCAGGTTTTTTGGGACTTGTCTTTTTGGGTCTTCTGACATCTGGGGCAAGAAAAGACTGAGGAAATGACGTCGGTCATGCGCATTAGTACCCTGACGTACTGACGTCAGTCTAAGGCGCCATGACCGACGTCAGCCTTATACTCTGGTATTCGGGCCGACTGGGACGCGGACTATACCCAATAGTCAGGACTGCAGCAATGGAATCCTCGAACATCTACATTTATGGTAGGTACAAAACTGTACTTTTTGGTTATACAAAGCAAATTTATACCCACCAGGAATGAATACATTAATATTATGTATGGCGGAACACATCTTGACCAAAAATGTATTCTATTTCCAACAGGATTGCTATTGGCAATTACAGGGAACAGCAATGGGAGCCTCCTTCGCGCCCATTCATGCGGATTTGTTTATGGGATACATAGAGGAAACTATCATTTACGATCCAATGCACAATATATATTTACCAGAAATCGACATATGGAGGAGATACCTGGACGACTGTTGGATGGTTTGGAAAGGAGGACAGGAATATCTAGGGGAATTTTTGGAATATCTAAATGGCAATATTTGGGGGATTGAATTCACTGAAGAACATCATCCCAATGAAATTCATTTCTTGGATGTCCATCTGAAAAGACAGATGGATAACACATTACTAACATCTATATATAGAAAATTTCCCCAGTATAACACTCTCCTACATGCCAAAAGTTTCCATCCAAAACATATCACCAAAAATATTCCAAAATCCCAATTTATGAGAATAAGAAGAATATGCTCCTCACAGGAAGATCTTACCAAATATCAAGAAGACCTAACCAAGAGATTTTTGTCCAGAGGATACTCACCACAAATCATTAACTCAGCGGTGCGTACCTGTGACTCCATACCTAGAGAGTCTTTATTGGAATATAAGAAAGGCAAGAACAATGATGATTCCGAAGTATGCAGATTGGTTACTACCTATGGTCGTAATAGCAGAAATCTTATTAATATCGTCAATAACCACTGGAATATACTCAACTCGCACCCCCTTTTAGAAAACTATTTAGGAGAACGTTGTTACTTCTCCTATAGAAAGGAAACCTTATGCACCCATTTTTCTCATTACAAAAAAACATCAAAAATCAAGCAGGACAACTATACACAAAGGACACTTACTGGGGACAAGTTGATTGGGAACTTCCCCTGTGGCCATTGCAGTTTTTGCAATTACATTTTTAAAACCACGAGTTTTACTAGTAAAAATACAGGTCAGGTATATGACATCAATTTCTTTGGAAATTGTAGTTCAGATTGGATAATCTATCTAGCCACTTGTACATGCCAGGCATTTTACATCGGCCAGACATCAAGGCAGTTCCGCATCAGAATTTCAGAGCACTTGGGGGACATTAGAAACCACAGAATTACTAATGCACTGTACAAACATTCAACCAAACATTCAAATGCAAGATTTACTTTCACTATTATTGATCGAATTGTGGGGGATCGCTCTTTCAAATCAGGATGGCACGACATTCTCAATACAAAAGAGAGAAGGTGGATTATTAAACTAGGGGGACTTTTTCCCCCAGGGCTAAATGATAAACTATGAGTTTGCAGTAAGTAATTTAATCCTTATTGTATAACATTACATTTTCTATTCTTTTGTTTTCTTTATTTTTTCATTATAGGTGTTTTGTCTTACTTTGGCAATATACTTGCATATGGATAGATGACATTTTTATAATGTGTTATTTGTGAAAATTCACTATTATAACATATATTTTCTATTTAATTAATCACAGGAAATGATGTCATGGATTCAAAACTTTCAGCTATATAAGGGCTTCTTGTAACTTCACTAATGTATTACTGAGGAAAGCTTTTAGCTGAAACCGGTCTAATCACCAGCTTTTTGAAGTTTAATAAACCTTTTTGTTTGACTCTCCGAGGTGCTGGCAATTTTTTGTTTTTGGACTAACCTACTCGCTTGCCGTGCACCAGCCTAACTTGCTAGCTACATCTTTACAATACAGTTGACTATATCTAGGAATGAGAGTAGAGCAGATGTTCATCGTGTTTCACTGTTGCAGTCATTACACTTGGGTTATCCTGCTGGCAGGCGACCTGTAGTCGGTCCGAGTTCCAAAGTCTTGGTCCGGCGTCGGTTGCTGTCACCTCTTCCCTGACGTTAGTGTGCCAGGGGTATAAAAGTTGCAACCGAAACATTTTCTTCAGTCTTTCTTGCCGCGTAGTGCCCGAAGGAAAAACAGTTCGCAAGTGCCGGTCGGCCGACTCCTGAGATTTTCAAAATTGAATTTCAGAAGCGAAGTCTTCAATAAAGCTAAGTACACCATTGGGGAAACTTTTTCTTGCTCCAGACCGATGTCAGTAAAAGATAATAATTGTATTTCTTGTGGGAAGCAAATACCTCATAAGGACTTTCACTCTTACTGCATTCCTTGCCTAGGCCTTGACCACGACGTTACTAGTTGTCGGGTTTGTGCTAGATTCAATAAATGCACTATTAAACGTCGGTTTGATTTTGCTTTATATTATTTTGGACAAAGATTTAATTACATAATGCCGTCGGAACAACTGACGACCGGAATATATAAAAAACACAAAGACAAAGAAAAAGACAGGCATCCGAGGTCCAAAATGGTCGACGAAGCCTCTTCTAGGCCAGTCACCGGTTTGCTGGTTCTTAGTGAGGCGCTTTTGCAGCGCTTGACACTCGCTACCTCAGAGCCATAAGCCATAACCGACAGCCACGTGGAGACACTGAGGCCTGTGGAAACTCAAGGTATTGGGCCTACGGAAAATATATCCTCAGATGGGTCAGGAGCTGCTGAGCAGGCAGCGGCTTCTGAGGGTGTTTTCAGACCTTCACAACTTACAATTAAAGCTACTACAGCAGCAAAGGCAAAGTCAAAAACACCATTAAAGACAAGGAAACAAGTGCAGCATTCTCCAGAACAGTCATCCATGCCAAAGAAACAGATGCTTAAAATGGCCGAAGATCTTGTTACTTTAATCAGGGGCTCCCATCCCCCTCCTGGCAAAAGGCCTAGGTAAGACACGGAGTATGATTCCTCTGATCAGGTTTCCATTTCTTCTGACCAGGGCTATTCTCTCCCTCCCTATGAGGACTCTGATGCTGAAGAGTCCATTCCTTCGGCCTCACCGCCTGAGGATTACTCTTTTGGGGAAACCCTGCACACCATGAGGGAGCATTTCCATTGGGAGAGCCAGAATTACTCTGAATCCAAGAAAAGGCTCAGAGATTTCCTTCTATTGCCTCAGCACAGGCCCCTAGCTATCCCCCCTGTGCTTGATATTGTAGATGATGTTTTTTCTGAATCCAGTCTGTCTCCATATTCTTTACTCCCTGCACCAGTAAAGCCAGACAGGTACTACAGGGTCCCTGACTCTCATAAATGTCTTTACAAAAACCCCACTGCAGACCCAGAAACTATTTCTCAGGGTCCTAAAGGGGTTAAAGCTTCCACTGCCAAAAATCCTGTCCCCTCAGATAGGGATTCCAGAGCTCTGGACAGATGGGGGGGAAAAAGTTTACACTTATGCTACTTTAGCTGCAAGAGCTTTAAACTGTCAGTTTCACATGCTTAAATATCAACAGTAACTCTTGTCATTGTTAAAGCAGAAAATGGTTACAAATATAGAAGGTCCTGACAGTAAAGAAATGCAGGATTTATTGCATGCAGTTAAACAAGTGGGAAAGCATACTCTGCAATGTGGTTTTGATTCATTAGAGGCTTCTTGTAAAGCCGCAGTTACAGGCTCAGTTATTCGAAGACATGCTTGGTTGAAAGAACAAAGTTTAAAAGTTTACCTGACCATGTTAAAGTAAAATTATTGGATGCTCCACTACAGGATGATACTTTGTTTGGTGTTAAGGCAGAAGAGGTGTTAAAGAAAATGGAGGATAAAGCACAGTCAATGCAAACTGTGAAAGATTTCTTACAGGTTCAACCACTTCGATTTAGCAGAAAATGGCCTTCAAAAAATTGGTCCTTTCCAGTGTCAGGCAGGCCACAAAGAGGCAGATACAGATGCCCAAGAGGCAGATCTCAGCCCCAAGGCTCCTACACACCTAAACAATGAGGTGCTTCAGCCCCCAAAGGAGAAGACCAATCACAACCTTATAGGAAACAGTCACAATGACTTCCCTCTGCAAATGCCAAGCTCTTACCAGTTGACAGCACCCCTAGGGGGAAAGCTAGCACTTTTCTCAAAAAATTGGCACAGGATCACCCGAGACCAATGGGTGTTGAATATAGTTTCTCAAGGGTACAGGTTCCGCTTCCACACGCTTCCAAAACCAAAAAGGTATGCCAAACCTGCCACAAAACCAATGGGCAGAGGCACAAAAGCAGATTGCTGTTCTTATGGATATGGGAACTATTCAAAAAGTTCCACAAGAAGATTAGGGCCAAGGATTTTACTCACGACTTTTCCTAGTACCCAGAAAGGACAAAGCATGGAGACCAATACTGGACCTGCCAATCCAAATGCTTTCCTGGATGTTCCAAAATTCAAAATGTTAACACTGCAACAACTCCTGCCCATGCTGAGCAAAGAGGCTTGGCTAGTTACTTTGGATCTCAAGGAGGCATACCTGCACGTCCCAATCAGACAATTGTGCAGAAGATACCTCAGATTTATGCCCTATTCAAGCAGAGAGCAAGGACATTTTTCTAAAGCACCTGGCGTTTGTAAAAAGATTGCTAATTTGCCTAGGGTGCACAGTAAACGAAAAGAAATCAAAACTAGTGCCCTCTCAAGAGATAATATTCCTGGGTGCAAGCTTAAATACAACTGTCCAGATGGCTTATCTCACGCCAGACAAACAAAGGCAACTGACTCATTACTTTCAAATGATGGCAACAAAGACCCAGCTCCCTGCAATAAAAATTCTGCAGGCCCTGGGTTTCATGGCATCTTGCATTCTACTAATTCCATATGCCAAACTGCATATGAGGAAACTACAATGGTATCTAAAAAGTGTTTGGACTCCGCATTGTCACAGCCTAGAGACCATCATAACCTTGATTCCCTGCCTACAACAGGAGTTTCAATGGTGGTCCCAGGCCTGTCACCACAACAAGGGACAGCCTTTCACCTTACCTACAGCCAGGCAGACAATAACAACGGATGCATCGGATTATGCCTGGGGAGCACGTATGGCAGGAAAATGTATTCAGGGCACGTGGCCCAAGGAACAAATGCATCTTCACATCAATCAAAAAGAGATGCTAGCTGTACAGAATGCCCTGACAGTCTTCAACGACCTAATACAGCCAGGACAATTATTAATAAAGACGGACAATACCACAGTTATGTGGTACATAAACAAGCAAGGGGGCACACGTTCCTACCCCCTATGCAGACAAGCCATGACTTTGTGGAACACAGCACTGACCTACCAGGTACATCTGCAAGCACAATTCCTGCCAGGAACAAAAAATACACTAGCAGACGAACTAAGCAGAAATCTCATGGAGCCTCACGAATGGAAGCTAAATCCAGAAGTGTTCAACATGATAACAAGGGATTGGGGACGCCCAGACATAGATCTTTTTGCCTCCCCTCTCAATTGCCAATTGCAGAAATTTTGCACAAGGACTTATCACTCTCAAGCATGGAAAGTGGATGCTCTATCTTTCAACTGGAAAAACCTGACAGTCTATGCCTTCCCTCTGATGCCTCTTCTCACCAAGGTGTTTCTAAAAGTCAGACAAGAGAGGCCAAAAATGATCCTGATTGCACCAGACTGGCCACGCCAGCACTGGTACCCAATCCTAAAGATTTTGTCCCAAGGCCCAGCTTGGCCTCTACCTCAAATCCCTCATCTTCTGACACAGCAAAATAATAAGATTCTGCACAGTCAACTCAGAACCTTACACCTGACAGCATGGCAGATAATGTAGCCACTCAGACTGCACCTCTCTCTAAAGCTGTTATGGATGTAATTTTGGAAGCCAGGAGACCCAGCACTAGGAAATCTTATGCAGAAAAATGGAAGAGATTCTGTGCTTGGAACCGGGCACAAGGGCTCGACCCACTGGTCCCTAATATGCCTCAGATTTTGCAATACCTGACTGAGATGTTGGACAAAGGCCTATCTTTTTTCATCCATTAAAATCTATGCCTCTGCCATTTCAGCTCATTACAATACAGATCCTCCTATTTTTCACATCCTCTACTACGACAGTACCTCAGAGGGGCAAAGAATACAAGACCCCCTAGGAGAGCACCATTACCTACTTGGGACCTCAATTTTGTTTTAGAAAAACTAACACTGCCTCCATTTGAACCAGCCAGCAGAGCTGATTTAAAATTCTTGTCATGGAAAACTGTTCTGCTCCTAGTATTAACTTCAGCAAGAAGAGTTTCAGAGTTACAGGCATTGATGGCTCTGGAACCTTTCCTCATTTTCCACCAGGACTGAGCCAACTATTTGTAGCATATGCTGCAGGATCACAAGGAAAACCTATTACAAAGCAGACAATCTCCAAATGGATAGGACACTGCATCCACTTCTGTTATGCACAACATGGCAAATCTGTGCCTAAGAGCATTAGGCCTCATTCTACCAGAGCAGCAGCCACTTCAGCAACTTTCCTCAGAGGGGTACCAACCAAAGACATATTAGAAGCTGCAACCTGGAGCTCAGTGCACACTTTTACCAAGCACTACCACCTACCTCTCTACTCCAAATCCAGAGCAGACTTTTCCACTGCAGTTCTGCAGGGCTTGTTAGCCTCGCCAAATCCAATCTAGACCCAGCCACCCTACCTCAGCTTTGGGATTCTACCCAAGTGTAATGACTGCAACAGTGAAACATGATGAACATAGTACAGTTGTGTACCTACCATAAATGTAGATGTTCGAGTGTATTCACTGTTGCAGTCCAGGTTACCCACCCACCATCCCCCCTCTTTGCTGGGACTATTCTGTACTTCTCAACTTTATACAACCTATGTGGTGTATTTGCTTGTAGAAGAAGGAAATGTTTATAGTAATATATGCATGGTTGTTTGGCATATTTTTTATCTTTACTGCCTTCATATCTGGGGGCACCTGACATCTGGGGCAAGAAAAACTGAAGAAAATGGCGTCGGTTGCAACTTTTATACCCTTGGTGCACTGACGTCAGGGAAGAGGTGACAGCAACCGACGCCGGACCAAGACTGTGAAACTCGGGCAGACTACGGGTCGCCTGCCAGCAGGATAACCTAAGTGTAATGACTGCAACAGTGAATACACTCTAACATCTACATTTATGGTAGGTACACAACTGTACTTTATAGTGCTATGGCCAGGACGGAAGCCATGTTGGGTTTGTGAGATGAGGTGGTTTTGGTAAGGAAGAGCATTAGCTGGATGTGAATGCATTTTTCCAAATTTTTTGATATTGGTGGGGGAGGATGGCTATGAGGCGAAAGTTTGAGGTATTATTATTTATACCACCTTTGTGGAGAGGATGTATAAAGGCAGCACGCCACAGTTTGAGGACATAAGATTCCTGTATGGATCTGTTGATTAGGATGCTAATGGGGAGGGCGATTCCATCTGCAGCAATTTTATAAGAATTTAGATGAAATGTTATCTGGGGCATTAGAGCATGGTTTTAGTTTTCTGAGATTTTTTTTTATATATGAGGTAGAGACTGGTTTAAGTTCAAAGGTGAGGGGAGGGTTGGGTTTAGTGGCTGGGGTAGAGTGACTGAACTGTGTGGATGGGTTAATTGGGAAGGTCTTATTTAGTTCAGCTATAGAGTTAGTAAAGAAGGAGTTGAAAAGAGTGGCAGTTTCTGGATCGGACCTGGTAGTGTCAGGACAAGGATTATTTTTGGTGCCTAGGTTGAGAAGTGAATTAATGGACTTCCAGAATTGTTTGGGGTTTTTGGAGTGGTTGGTTTGGAGTGTCATATAGTAGGATTATTTGTCTTTGAATGTATGTCTTTTAGTAAGGTTGCGGAGTTGCTTATATTGAACAAGGGTCTCTGGTTGTTTATTGTGCTGAGAAATTTTCTAGCATTTATCTCTCTGCTGCATAAGTTTTTTGGTTTCCCTAGTTAACCATGGGGTGGATTTGGATTTGACTCTTATAGTTCGGGGTGGAGCTTGGAAATTAAGTACATTTAGGAAAGTAGAGTTAAGGAATTTGACGGCGTTGTCAAGTGGTAGAGTTTTTAGATTGTTCCAGTTTGTTTCAGGGTGTTAGAGAAAGTTATAGGGTTGAAGTTTGTTAGGTTATGTGTGTGTAGGTATTGGTGCTGGAGAGGGGGAGACTGGGTTGTTCGGTGGATGAAGGCAGGCAGGTCGCCACTAAAAGAGTTGGGAAGGATGCTGGAGTCTAAGATGTTAGGGTGCATAGCTAGGATCCAGTCCAGTGTAGATCCTGGAGGATTGGTTTTGTTGGGTCTTGTGATAGATTTAGTAAACTGAGTAAAGTTGAATAGATTGACAGATATGGCTGGGTTTAGGTTGTTAGTTTTGTTCCAATCTATATTAACATCTCCTAGAATGTATGTCTCTAGGTTAATGTTAGTTGAGGCCCATTGGAGGATTTCTTCAAGGGTGGTAGTGTTGTTACCTGGGGTGAATATAAAGGGATATGATGCAGATACTTTTGTGAATATTCATTTGTAGTAAACCTATTACTAGTTCTGCATTGTAGAACTAGGGAATGGGGTTTGGGTATGGAATAATGGGGAGTAGATTAGAGAATATCAAGGCTACTCCTCCACCTTTTCTGTTTAAGCGGGCAGATCTAAGGGCTTGAAAGCCCGGGGGTTAGTTTTTCTGAGTCTGAGATGGTAGGTTTTAGCCAAGTCTCAGAGATGGCTACAATGTCATGTAGGTTGTGGTGAAGCCAGGCATGGAAGAGAGTAGCGTTATTTCTTAGACTCTGGGTGTTGAGAGTAACTATTTTTAAGCTTTTGAGGTTAGTGGTATTGGTTGTTCTTGTTGGGGGGGGGGGTGAGATTGTTAGTACTAGGTCCAGGGTTTGGGTGTATATCACCTGAGAGAAATAGGTGGATGAAGAAGAGAGATAGCAGGAGATTTAGTTTGCCTTTTGACTGTTGGGGGCAATAGATCAGAGCTTTAGGGAATTTGTTTTGTTGAGGTGGGTAAGATCTTTGGTTTAAAGTAGTGGAGAAGTTTGGGCTGTAGTAGTGAGGATGATATGGTATGGAAGTGAGTTGTGGGGTGAAAAGTGGGATGGGAGTTGAGAAGTGGGACAGAAAATAGGGGGGAGAGGAGTGGAGGTATAGGAGGTAGTATGGTGCAATGGAATTAGAATTAAGAGGGTGATGAAGGGGATTTGTTGGGTTTGTAGGAATGGAGAATGCATAATGTAATGGATTAAGTATGTAAGATAGAGAAGTATGTGAGGTATAGCATAGGTAGGGTAAAAGAGAGAGAAAGATAAAGGGGGTGTAGTATAGTGTGTGTGGGGAGTGACTTTAATTGATGGGAGGAGAAAAGGAGGCATGTGTGGGGAGTGGCCTTTAATTGATGGGAGGAGAAGAGGAGGGGTAGAATGAGGGGGCCAGTAATTGGAGTGGTGGAGAATGGGAGGAGTCTACTGGAGGGATAAAAGTGCAAGTAGTAGGGGTGGGTCGGATTTGGGGGTAGGGGAGTGGAGTGAGCCCGAAGGGCGAATGGAGTGGGTAGAGAAGTGAGTGAAACATGTCAGGATGAACAATCAGTGGATTGCTGATTGCTCAGGTAAGTGGAATTGCGGATGAGTAGAGAATGATAAAAAGTAGAGTGGTAATGTTCAGGGGAGGAAAGTGGTGTTTACAGAAGAGCAAGAGATATGTGAAAGAAAGATAGGAGCAATGTATAGACAGCAGAATGTAATAGAAGTAATTTATAGGATAGCAGGAGCAGGGTATATAGGCAGCAGAAAGTAGATGATGTAAATTATAGGATAGCAGGACAAGACTAATGGACGTGACTGGATAAGGTTGCCACATAGTGGACAGGGAATGTTATTACAGCAGAAGTAAATGTCTGGGAAAGGCTCATCAAGGACTTGATACTAAGAATCAGCTAAAGGAGGCAGCAATAGAGGGACTTAAGGGTCTGTAATCTAACTACTGGATACAGAGGAGGGTATGGCTGTTGGTAGCCCTGGCTGGAAGCTAACAATTAAAAGCTACAAGACATATACAATATTAAATGTCAGCTTTTCTGCCAGTATTAGGAGAACACATACTTTCTTTATTCCTTTCTTGGAAGAGCACAGGGATAAGACAACAGGTGATATGGAAAGGGTCCTTAGATTCCAGATAGTTAAATTCTTAACTTCAAGTGGAAGAAAGGCAAGCTGGAGAGAAAGGTTGAAGATGCTGTGGCCAGGAGCACACAGCAGCCAGGGATGTCCTAGGTATTAAAGATGCCCTGCCAGCTGCCGATTTAGGGGTTGAGGGACACTCGCTAGAGCCATCTACTTCGTTGGCTCCCCTTGTGGAAGCCACTTGTGAAATACAGGCCAGCACATCCACAGAAGTTACTCAAACGTCTGTTTCTACTGAAGCAGAGGGGGAACCAGACTCCACTGGACACCCATCCGGGATGTAGGAATCCGAATCCTCTCCATTAGCTCAGGTCCCTACAACTAGCTTGGCCTTCTTCCAAAGCTACCCCATTGAAAAGAAAGCAAAAAAATGAACATCTTTCTTTCTCTTTGGAAGGAATTTACTCGGTCCTTGATGCAGGCCTTCATGGCCCTTAGACCCTCAGCCTCTTCACCCTCCACTATCCCAGTGCTTAACCCTAGGCCTGCTTCTTCTTCACCCTCCACTATCCCAATGCTTAGCCCTAGGCCCATTTCAGCTACTTCTGTTCTCCCTCCCACTCGTCAGGAAGAAGAGGATATTTTCTCATCATCAGATGAGTCTATTACTTATCTCAAATAGCCTCTCCTCTGGAATACTATTCCCCAGATGAGAAATCCATAGAGAGGGGGACTCTCCTTCAGAAGATATCACTTTTTGAGAGACCATTACTAAAATGAAAAAATATTTCAAATGGGATGCTTCTCAAATGACAAACTCAAAGAAGATACTTTGAGTTGCTGCAAGTTGAATTTCCCTCCATCTGCCGCCCTCCCAGTTATTCCTGTATACCTAGACGCATTTGCTTCTACATCTAAAAATCCAGATTCTCAACCACCTGCTCCTAAGAGATTGGATCATTTCTATAAGGTGCCTGATGACTACAAATTTCTGGTGAAACCCCCCTTGGCAGACCCTGCAGTCATAGGCCCCTGATAAGCAGTCAAGACTGATCCCTTCCTTGTTTCTTCTGCCTACTGTCAAGGATGGCAAGAACATGGACAGGCTGGGTAAGAAGGTTTAATACCTCATCCACCCTAGCCTTCAGAGCCATTAATTACCAAACCCATATGATTAAGTATGCCCTGGACTTGGTATCCCAAGCATCTGCACTTCTGTCCTCCCTGCCTGACTCTCTCCCATCAAGACAGAAGCAGCATCAAAGCTGACCCTGACATCCCAAGTAGCCAGACACTCCATTAGATGCAGTTATGGTGCAGCAGAGGCCTCTGCAAGGTCTGCTGCATCTGTGCTTTGCTGATAGTCATGGCTATGGCTACAACGATTACCTGAAGATTTTAAATGTAAAAGTACTAGATGACAACCTCCTCTTTGGCAAACAGTCTGCTGAACTGTTTAAGAACCTTCAGGAGAAGAGCAAGGAGTTACAAGACATTAAGCACCTCCTAGTGTTTATACCGAAATACTATAGAAATTATCCAGCTAAGACTACCTATGTCCACAGAACCCCTTGCACTGCTGCTACGCCTTCATCCAGGCATGGAAAAGGTAATGGGAGGCAAACCTCTTCCAGGCCTGCTCCTTCTCAATATACCCACAGATAGCCCTTTCAGGACAGAAATGGTACCATCACTGTGTGACTGCCTTGCCCATATCACTGTGTCAGCCAGTCTCCCACACTGCCTGCCCCTCTGGAGAAGTACGATATTGGGCTGCTGGGTCCTGGCAGTAGTAGAAAGAGGATATTTTTTGTCTTGGACAGAAAAGCCCACACCATGGACATCCATTTTCCCCAAAAAAACAACTACACCATATCCCTCTCATTATACAGGATCTACTGGCTCATGGAACAATAGAACCTGTCCCCCTCAGGACAAGAAGGAAAAGGTTTCTACTCAAGACTATTTCTGGTACAAAAAAAAGGATGGACCATGGAAGCCAATCCTGGACTTGTCCTTTCTAAACATCTTCCTAAAAGTCACTTTCTTCAGAATGCTATTCATTTAGACCCTCCTTCCACTCTTGCCATCCCAAGTGTTCATGGCCACTCTAGACGTAAAGGATGCCTACCTCCATATCCCTATACAGCCACTCAGAGAAAGTACTTGCGTTTTGCTGGGCCCTGTTCTCACTTTCAATTTACTGCTTCGCCCTTTGGCTTGTCCACAACACTCAGGGTCTTCACCAAATGCCAAACTCCGCCATAGCCTACTGCAGAACCAAGGGCATTCATATCTGTTCCTACCTAGACGACATACTCATTCTGGCAGAGAAAGAAAGCACCCTAAAAAGCCATCTGCAGATGTTCTTCGTGTTTCACTGTTGCAGTCATTAATTTGGGTAATCTGCTGGCAGGTTGCCCTCAGTTGGCCTGATTAACAAAATCTTGGGTCTTGTGTTGGTTGCTGTCCCTTCTTCATGACGTCAGGTCATCAGGGGTATAAAACATGCAGCCAGCGACGTCACATCAGTCTTTCTTGCCGTGCGGTGCCCGAAGCAGAAGCAGTTCGCAAGTACCAGTCGGCCAACTCCTGAAATTTTCGTTTCTGAGTTTCAGAACTAAAGTCTTCAATTAAAAGCTAAGTACCCTGTTGGGGAAACTTTTTCTTGCTCCTTACCGATGTCAGTAAAAGTTAATAACTGCATTACTTGTGGGAAGCAAATACCTCATAAAGATTTTCATTTGTACTGTATTCCTTGCTTAGGCCATGACCACGATGTACCTTGCTGTCGGTTTTGTGCTTTTTTTAATCAGCGCATTATCCGTCGTCTGTACATTTTTGCTTCTAAGTATTTCGGTTCTCAGTTTAATTATCCAGAAATTACGTTGGTTATCTATCCAACTACCGGAATACCGAAAAAACACAAAGAAAAACACAGAGACAGGCCATTGAGGTCCAAAACTGCTGACGACCCTTCTCCTAAGCCAGTCGCTAGTTCGCTGGTACTCAGTGAGGCACTTTCGCAACCCCTGATACCCGCTACTTCTGATTCGCAGGCCTCTGCTGAGACCCATTCGGAGTCCGATATGCCTCAAGATGCTTCACCTATGGAACCCGCGGATGTCTCTACTTAGGATGGGTCTGGAACCGCTGTGCAGGCACCGCCTTCTGAGGGTGTATTCAGGCCTACAGACTTGCATATTAAACCAACTCCACCTTCAATACTAAGGCCTAAATCTCTATCTATGTCTAAAAAAACTGGCGCCCAGGCCACATGTTCAGGCCCCTATGCCTAAAAAACAAATGATCAAAATGACTGAAGATGTAATTACTGTAATCAGGGGAAGTCAACCCCCCCCCCCCTTCTAAGAGGCCTAGGGCTGAGTTTGACTATGACTCTTCTGAACAGGACTCTGTTTCTTCTGACTCTTCTAATGACCTGGATTTGTCCATACCTGCTTATGAGGATTCTGATGCAGAGGATCCCATTCCCTCTGCTTCCCCCCTGAGGACTTTTCTTTTGGGGAAATTTTACATACCTAAAGGGGAGCATTTCCACTGGGAAAGTCAGGAATTTTCCAAATTTAAAAAGAGGCTTAGGGATTCCCTTCTTCCTCAGCATAGGCCTTTGGCTATACCTCCTGTACTAGACATTGTTGATGTGTTTTCGGAATCCAGTATGACCCCCGATTCCCTGCCTCCTGCTCCTAGTAAACCAGACAGATACTACAGGGTTCCTGAGTCCCACAAATACCTTTTCAAAAATCCTGTTTCAGACCCAGAAACCATTTCTCAGGGGACCAAGGGCATTAAGGCTTCTACTGCTAAAAATCGTACCCCTTCTGATAGAGATTCCAGGGTGCTGGATAGATGGGGTAAAAAGGTTTATACTTCTGCAACCTTGGCAATCAGGGCTTTAAACTGTCAATTTCATATGTTAAAATATCAAAAGCATCTCATGGGACTGCTTAAACAGAAAATTATGTTGATTTCTGACTGTGTGGAAAATAAAGATTTACAGGATTTATTGCATTCAGCTGAACAAGTTGGAAAACATACTTTGCAATGTGGTTTTGATTCCTTAGAGGCCTCTTGCAGGGCTGCTGTTACTGGGTCTGTGCTTAGAAGGCATGCTTTGCTTAAGGAGCAATCTCTGCCTGATCATGTTAAAGCAAAATTGTTGGATGCTCCTTTGCATCAGGACCGTCTGTTTGGCAATAAGGCTGAAGAAG